>NW_006208670.1:265345-280551 GCF_000334495.1 Tupaia belangeri chinensis | reverse complement strand
CTGGGAGTGGCGGCCCCGCACACCCACGGCCCTCTCCGATGCTGCTTCAGAGACGCCGCAACATCTCTGGCTCTCTTCACAGGGCTTCCCGGGATTCCCTGGCATGTTGGGGCAGAAAGTAAGTACCTAGAAACGGTGAAAATGGGCCTGAGGAAAACACCCGGTCCCCCAAGGTCGCTGGAAAGAACTCCTCCGTCCCGTCAGGCAGGGAGCGTGAGCTCCCCGTGGGCCATTCTGGTTGGGGATAGGAGCCAGTGGCCTTATATCCGGGAGAGCGGGTGGGGTGGTCTGCTGTCTCCCTCCAGTTCAGCCAGAGAAAGATGTCCACCCTGGGTGGAGAGAGGCCCATCTTGGCCTCTCTTAGCTCTTTGAGGGTTTTAATTTTCAAAAGCAGAAAACTCAGGCTGGCTCCTTGAGCTGGTGGTTGAAGGAGCCAGATCCACATGATCAACAATGGTTTACGTTGCCCCGGCAACTTGAACAGGCATGCCAGGCACATGCACTTGCGTGTCAGAGTCCCCGCAGGGTGACGAGATGGAGGAGAAGTTGTGGCGTGACCGGATCCCATTAGGGGTGTGTCCTCCCTCTCCATCTGCCTCCCTCTCTGTTTCTGTCTCTCTTTCCATCTCTGTCTTACTCTCCATCTGTCTCCCTCTCCGTCTCTGTCTCTGTCTCCCTCTCCACCTCTGTCTCCCTCTCTCTTTGGCAAGCTCACGTGCCCTCTAACAATTAAAAAGAAGAAGAAAAAAGGAAGGAAAGAAAAGGGCAAAGAGGAGGGAAGAGGAGAGGAGAGAAAACCCGATGACAGGAGACTCGGTCTGGGCCCATAGTAATGGTCGCGGCTCGTGAGCCCACAGCGCGGCCAGACACAGTCATCTTTGGCTTCCCGTGACCACCGCTGCTCTCAGCCAGGCCTCCTTCGAGCGTGGCTCACAGCCTTGCAGGCATACAGTATTTTAACTGGATGGCAGCAGACTTATTTTAATTTTTTAATTTAAATAGTTGGAAATCCTGTTTAGGACAAACTAACAGAAAAAAAAAAGCAATCAATTTCAGGTAGCTTGAAAAATACTCAGTGAATGATAGGAGTGGTGTACAGACACGACAGAGATTGTGAAAGTGGTAGTTGGAGGCAGCTTTTTGGAAGCTTTTACATAGGATTAGGGTCTGGGGAAGAATGAGGAGGGAGAAGGGAGGGGTCAGAAGCAGAGAGGCGTGCTCGGACGACCTCTCGGGACAGCGGTCAAGCCGGCCTGCTGCTCACACCGTCAGGCGCTGGTGTTGCGAAGCGTTACTTTAATCTAGGGTTCAGGCCCTAACGTCCAGAGATGGCACGGAGATGCGCGCTTAGACTTGGTAACTTTCAGAAGTTTGCCTTCGGGTTTCATTGTGCAGCAGCGCACGAACAATTTGTGTCTGCTGTTACCCAGGCGACAGCGTGCTCAAGCCTTTTCTGCCATCGGCCATTCGTTTATTATGACTTGTCACCACCTCGAGCTCTTAGAGACGCTGTCCCTCTTACCCTACGTGAGATGTCGGGTTAAAAAATACATTAGT
The DNA here is from genome assembly GCF_000334495.1 of Tupaia belangeri chinensis. Classification (NCBI taxonomy): domain Eukaryota; kingdom Metazoa; phylum Chordata; class Mammalia; order Scandentia; family Tupaiidae; genus Tupaia; species Tupaia belangeri. Next base: position 278,994 of record NW_006208670.1, on the reverse strand, counting down.
TATAGACACAAATTAAGGGAAACATGAAAAGAGAACAAAATAGTTTCATTAAATTTTTAGGTTGGGACCAGCAGTTGGTGTAGTGGCTATGTCGCTGAACTCCCATGTAGTCAACCAGGGTTCGAGTGCAGGACCCGGTGGCTTAAACTCACGCCGGGCGCCTGTGCGTGCGTGCCCAGGATCCTGAGAGGAGAATGGAGGAGAAGAGATTGCGGCATGGCCATCCCCCCTGGGGGGGTGATTTCTCACTTTCCCTCTCATTGTCTCTGTCTCTCTCCCGTGAGTGCACATGTCCTATGGCAAAAGCCTTAAAAAAAATTCGGACTAGGTTCATTGAGTGCAAAGAAGACATCATAGAATAATGCATCAAAGAATAATAAATTACTGTAAAATTAAGTATGACAGCTTCTCTGGCCTCTGCCATTTACTAGACTTTCTATCTAAAGAGTTTTCTTCCCTTTTCATGGAAGACTGTTTCATGGCAGAGCTGATATGAGAACTGTAATTAGGTTTTAGGAGAGAAATTCGATCAAGGAATTCCGGCTGCCTCCAGTTGATGAAGGGCGGTCCTGCTGTGGCATTCTCTTAGAAGAATGGATGTCATTCATGTGGCTGTTTTCTCCCGCCGTGAGACATTCCCCGGCCCCTCTGGGCAGCGAGGGAGGTCAGACCAGACACTGTGCCCACACAGGCTCCGGCCAGTACACTCCCACCTGCCCACGGCCTAGAGTGCTGGAGGACTCGAGGGTCGGAAAGAGGCCACCGGTTTAAGGACAGCTTTTGGAGAGGGCGTGGCAGGGACACGGTCCCACACTGGCGAGCTGACGTCACTGCAGAGCCTGATGCTCGACCCTTACTGGCTACAAGCGCTCCCTGGGGTTTTCCATCGTGCCATGCCGCTGACCTCCGTGTGAAAAGGTGCCCGGTGTTCCTCACTGTCTCCGAGTGGCGGGGCTCCTCCCAGACACTGGCTGCTGACGGGCAGGCCCTCTTGGGGAGACTTGCCTTGCCGGTCCTGTGCTGCGGGCTGCAGGGGGTTATGAAGACAGGAATGACATGCCCCATGGGCTCACGGCCCGGGGAAATGGGAAGTGGGTCTGGCATCAGAGAGGAACATGCAGAACAAGGCAAGAATCTGAGATGACGGAGAAAGGGGTTTTGCCAAGGACTGGCCTCAAACTATGCAGTTCTACAGTTGGCGTATTTACTTCGGGAAGTTAGCGTCGGGCTTTTCGGTGAAGAATGTTGTTCACACTGGGATCCATGCTCTGCAATCAGAGTGAATATATGAATGTGTGTTTGGACCTTCTAGAAGAGTTTCCATCTAAATCACGTTGAAGTGAGCTGGCACTCACACCGATGCTCACTGAAGGGTGGGGACACACAGGCGCCCCACGGCGTCCCGTCGTGGGCCCATCTATGACGATGCTCCCGCAGCTCCGACAGGCCCGTCCACCCCACGCAGAGTCCCCGTCGTGGGCCCATCCATGACGGTGCTCCCGCAGCTCCGACAGACCCGTCCACCCCACGCGGAGTCCCCGTCGTGGGCCCATCTATGACGGTGCTCCCGCAGCTCCGACAGGCCCGTCCACCCCACGCAGCGTGGGAGTGTGACAGGCCACACCGCGCAGACCATGTAAGGAGACGCTGATGTTTGCACAACAGGGAACTCGCCCAACGACACGTTTCTCAGCGTGTCACCACGGTTAAGCAACGCATGGCTGTGTATGATCTTAGGCAACACTCACTGAGTAAGCAGGACTTCCTAAAGACGGTAGCTGGCTAAACTGTCCGGTCACTCAGAAATTTTGTATTTTAATCAGTGCTAACAACAAAATGGGGATCCGTGGAGTGGTTAAGGCCGCCGGACCTCACATGGTGAACTGCAACTCACGAAACATACCAGATGCACGTGCATGTGCCCCAAACTCCCAAAGAAGGGCAACATGGAGGAGAGAGGATTGCAGTGTGACCCCTCCCTGTGGGGTGCCTTCTGCTCTCCACTCTGCTCTCTGGTGAGCGCGTGCACCTGCACAGCACACAACAGGTTTTTTGTTTGGTTGATTTTTTGCTATAGGACATGTATGCTTGGGGTGTGGGGGGGAGAAAGTGAGAAAGCACCCCTGAGGGGATGACCACGATGCACTTTCTCCTTGGGATTTTAGGCCTGTATGCAGATATCCCCGTCATGCTTGTCAAGCTGCTGGGTCCAGGACTTGAACCGTGTGGTTGGCTATGGAGGACCCAGCCGCCCGACTGGCCCCAACAAAGATTTCTTTCTTTTTTTTTTAAGAGAGATTTTTAAGGGGACCAGCAGGTGGCGTGGTGGTTAAGGCACTGGACACTCCCAGATGGCCAACCACGGTTAGTGTCTCAGACCTGGGGGCTTGCTTTCTCACTGTCTCTCTCTCTCTTTCTCTCTCCCTGGTCAAACTAAAATAAATGAATTAATAAATAAAATTAAATGAATAATTATTTTTTTAAAAAAGAGAGAGATTTTTGCTATAAGGCACTCGAGCTCCCCGGAGAGACAGAGAGAAAGTGAGAAGATGCCCCCGGGGGGTGGCCACAGCACAGTCCCCTCTCCTCTATTCCCCTCTTGGGATCCTGGGCACACACACACGCCCAGCATGAGTTTCCAGCCTCCAGGTCCAGGACTTGAACTATAGTCGGCTACATGGGAGTCCAGTGCCTTAGCCACCACACCACCTGCCGCCCCCCCAACAAAGATGGGAGTTAGAAGAGGAAGCACGTTCCCAGCCAGCCCGTGGGCACAAGAGTGACTGGGGTGCACAGCACTGGGCCATCCCGGAAGTAATTGGCTCTCCCATGTGGCCACCAGGCGTGCACCACCCACAGCCCTCTATCAGATGGCCAGCAGCCCACCCAGCATTGCTGTGCCCACCCCCTCTCCCTGGAGAGCTCTCTGCCCCCACAAGGCTAGCCCCTTGCCTCGGAGCGTCCAGCTGGAAAGAGTTAGAAGGGCTGAGCACACAGGCCTTTTGGCCGAGGACTGGACAAGTCTAAGCGTGCCCACTCCACACGCCTGACTCCTGCCTTCTCTTCCTTCTTTCAGGGTGAAATGGGTCCAAAAGGGGAGCCTGGGGTAGCAGGACACCGAGGACCCACAGGAAGGCCAGGAAAACGAGGAAAGCAGGTAGGGTCTCGCGCTTACTGCCACTGAGGTCGGGGCCTCCCACAACCGGGCTGCATGGACAGGCACACAGGAGGGGCCTGCCAGAGAGACCCCGTAGACCCCTGTGACCAGCTGCTGGCTCCGCTAGGCTGGACGTGGTTCCAGGCAGGACAGGCAGGGCGGCCCCAGAGCATGCCAAGGCCAGACGCAAGGGAAGCCAAAGCGTGTCCATAGAACACACCTTCGCCAGAGTGACTGTGCGTGGACACCACATTCGCTCGACCCGGGAAACCTGCTTTGTGCCTCCATGTTCCAAATTCAGATGGAGTTTTGGGAAAGGACCCAGATGTTTCCCTGCTGTTGGAGGGAATTCTGGGTCTCAGTGATGGGGAGTTTTCCTCTTCGCAGGCCCTCGATTTGTAAGTGACCTTGTCTGTTGGGTTACTGGGGTTCCAGGGCGTTTGCCCTTTCTGAACTCCCGATGAGCAGGCCCCCAAGTGAAGCCGTGGGACATGGAGGGGAAAAGGAGGCAGGTCCTTTGGTCCTGACTGGCTCTAACTGTCACATGCCTCAGAAAATTCCGGTCTTTTCTCTAATGTAAAGAAGTTCCTGAGAGAAAATACATCTCTACTTTTTCTGCCCCTTTTACTTGAAAAAGACCAAATTCAGATGGCACTTCACAAATGTGATTATGATCATAGAAAGCTAGGAAGATTCAGAAATAAAGGGGGATCTCCGCAGGCCCAACACCGAGACATAGCCATCGGTGGTGGTTCTCGGGTCCTCACGGCTGTTTCCTCCCAATATGAGTGCTTTTTATACTTTCTGGGCTTCTTGGTTTGTCTTTTAAATGCGCTGGAGGCTGTGTGCCTCCGAGAACAGAGAGAGGGGGCACTGGCCGCGCCACCACGCCTTCTCCACAGCCACACATCTCGGGGTTCGGGCGCTCCTGCACTGGGGCCGGGACTTGAACTGCGCGGTGGGCCCCGCGGGTTAGGCGTCTTCCGACACCAGGCCGAGGGGTTGGCCCTCGAATTGTGTTTGTGAACTCCAGGGTATCGTCACTGTGCCCTCAATCATCAACTCAGAGTTAGTGTCCGCGTGTCTGCCCGATCCCGTGGGCACTACATGAGCAAGCCGCAATCGCTCAGGCCCGAGAGGCCTGACATGCGGTGTGCAGTGCCGAGACGCGAACATGTTGGGGTGCGGAGCTCTTCCGCATTCTTAGATTATTCCTGTGGGCTGGGCCCTGGTCCTCACAGCCGGCCCACGGCCTCCAGAAGCATCTGGAGGCTGATCCAACAGACCCCACAGCGGGCGGGCTGGGTCGTCGTCCACATTTGCCTCCCAGCCTCCCTAGTGCCTAGACCTTGTTTCGCAAGCATTCTGGTGTAACTGACCTGAAACGGGCCTTCAGCTGGGTTTGTTTTGTTTGTAAAGCGACCCCTGTGATTCTCAACGACTGACCACAGTTGAAGTCCCGGACCTGGTGGCTTGCTTTTTCACTTTCCCTCTCTCTTTGTGTTCAAATTAAATAATAATAGTAAATATAATTGTTTAAGAAAAGAATAGAGGCTTCTTTACCCACCATGTTAGTGGCTGGAAGTCCAAAGGCATTCGGTCAGGCCCCAGAGCCACATCTAAACTTGGCTGACAGATGCAGCGAGGAGGGCGGTCAGGTGTGAAGAGAGAGGAGACGGAGCCCCGCTTCACCTGCTTGTGCCTCCCCTGCCCCAGCCAACTGGATAGTGACTTCCTATTAAGATCTACCTCTTAAAGGTGTCCCCACATCCCAAAGCCGTTAGACTGGGGACCAAGCTTCCAGAACGCGAAGACAGACCAGTATCCAAGCGCCTCCAGGGCTGGACCTTAGAGAGCTGAGACCAGCTTTTCCCCACACCTCCTCTCCAAACCACCTTCATGGCCTTAGACCTCCAGAAGGCCCTGGGAAGCGGCTGCTGACTGTTATAGACAGCCCTCAGTCAGAGAGATAGAACTACTTCCAGAGAGCCCACCCAACTTGGAGCACCCCTTTCCTGGAGAGCGGTGTTCAGTGAGTCCCGCCGACAGAAACGTGGCTCGTTTGGAGCCAGTGCTGCCCACAGAATGTTCCGGCAGCGCGGTGTGAGAACCAGGAGCATTTCCAGCTGCTCCCAGCGCTGGCACTTCCTGTGCGCAGAGCCAGCTGGCATGGCCGTGGAAAGCAGCCCTCGCCGGCTATATTGAGGTGCTGCGACTTCCTCTGCCCGTCTTGGCTACTGCGTGGAATGCTTCAGCTCAGGCCAAGGCTTACTGCTCCCTGGATGGAGCTGAAACTGGAAACAAACTCTGACCTCATGGGTCCCGTATTAAGAGTTCAAGAACTTCTTGGACATTCCTGGGAGGGCCCCAGGACCTTGTTGACAATTGGCAGGTCACATGTCACTGGTGATTAGAAAGGAGTCCCCAGCATGCCTGCTTCCCAGACTCCCCGAAGCTGTCTGGTACCTGTCACTGTCCTGGTTAGGGCGAGCCGAGGGCGTGGGCAGTTAGTGAAGTGCTCAGGGGAGTAGCTCAGAGCGCGCCCAGCTGTGGTTTCTGGGGTCACTCCCGAGGGCAGCCTGGAGGGGGAGCAGAGAGCCCGACCTTTGCTCTTCAAGGCCGGGGCGGGCAGCTACAAGCTGTGGAGGCAGATGTGCTCCTCGGCAGAGATCAAGGCCCAGTGCAGTCAGTGCTGCTGTGCGGGCCGGGGCCACATGGGAGCCCCGGGTTCAGATCCCAGGTCCAGCTAATCACACTGGGTCGAGGGAAGACTCGGGAGAAGGGAGTAGTTGCAGCACCATGAGGCCTGGTCTTTCTCGTGGCATAAACTTACAAATAAAGAAATCAAGATGTCCTTAACTGCACGGGAAGAGGAAGCCGGTCCCGCTTCTGCAAGGCCCGCATGTCCCACATGTGTCTTCATTCTGGGCTCATCGCTCTTCCATCTCCGGGCTCTTTCTGGCCTCCCAACAAAGGGATATGGTATTTCTGGTCCCGTTTTACAGATGACAAAACCGAGGCCAGCACAGGGGTTACCCAGGTCTCATGGGCTTACGGGTCAGCAAAGCCACCTCCCCTTTGTGTTTTTTAGTTTTTTCTCCTCCCTCATTTAATTTAAGCAAGAGAGGAAAACAGGACGTTCTGCCCAGAGGGAGCTGTCAGGGGAGGTGCTGATGGAGTGACCGTGCCGGTAACGCACAGGCCGCTGTCCGGGGTGAATGCCTTGAAGGGAGGGGCCAGGTTAGGGGAGCCTGTGATGGGGGTTCTGCCCCAGAGGGAGCTCATTGTCAGGGGAGGCGCTGATGGAGTGACCGTGCCGGTAACACACAGGCCGCCGTCCGGGGTGAATGCTGTGAAGGGAGGGGCCGGGTTAGGGGAGCCTGTGATGGGGGTTCCGGCTGAGCACAGGAGGGTGTGTGGGGAGTAATTAGGCAGAGAGGAGGGAAGAGGGATGGGCAGAGAGAAGGGCTCGGAGGAGCAGGGTAGGAGGCATGGTGCCCTGGCAGACCCAGAAGGCCAGAAGGCTGGGACGAGACCAGAAAGCCTTGCTGTGGGCTGCACACATTGCAGTAAGGAGGCGTGTCTATCCAAAAGCCACGGGAAGCCATTGCGTGCGGACAGTGTTTGTGGCTTAGTAAAGCAGTGTGAGCAGGCCGGAGACCCGAGTTCTAGGCCCGACCCCGCCAGCTGGCTGCTGGGTGACTTGCGTAAATCCCTGCTCTTTCTCCCCTCCCCAGGAAAGGGAACGGATCCCGTCGGTTCCTTCCGGCTGTCATGCGCCATGTTCCAAGGACAGCACAAAAACTGAGGCCTGCAAACTTGTAGCTGCCACCGGTTCTTGCCCTGAGCTTTTTAGGAGTCTGGTGGTCAAGACCTCTGAGGCTGCATCTCATCCTGGGTTCTCGTCCCTAAGCGCAGGGGTCCCTGACTTAGAGACACGAGGGGAGGAAGGATGCCACGTCACGCTGTCACAATGGGCTCTGCTCTCTCTGTCAGGGTCAGAAGGGAGAGAGTGGCGTCGTGGGCCCGCCAGGCAAGCCTGGGCCTTCTGGTCAACCTGGTCGTCCAGGCCCCCCGGGCCCCCCAGGTCCCCTCTCTGCAGGTAAGAGCTGCCCTGCTTCACCTGAGGTACAACGCCATGCCCCAGCCAGACCCCCGGAGTGGATGCAGGGAGACCGCAGCAGGGCCCTGCCCCGTACTAAGTTAGGGACTGTCCGATAGTACTCCGGCACTTTATGCTTTGTCCAGAGTCTGGCTCATCCAACTCCTACCCTAGAAAGGAAGCGCCATTCATTTAGCTATTTGCAGAACAAAAAGAAGAAAAAGTACTTGTTGATGTTATTCATACTCGAAGGGAAAATAACAGGCATTTGTTTCATCAACTGCTATTTTTTACAGAAAAGCGTGTTTCATGGCTTCAAGCGATTGCCCAGATCTTGCATAAAGATGGCATTACAGGTTTTTCTATCTCATAGTATTACAAACATGTCTGACTGCATCAGAAACAGAAAACAACAGAAAAGTCGCAATCTATTGCAGGGTTGAGAAGGGCGTCGGCGCCTGCTCCGCGTCACCTCCCCTGATGCAGTAGCTCACCCTCACTCTGTCCCTGTCCCCGTCCCTGTCAGCCTGAGCGCGGCCTCTCACAGAGCCCTGCGAGCAGACAGCCACTCCAGCCCAAGCAGACCTCACTGGCCGAGCGCAATCTGTCATCCTCAGTAACACCAATGGAATCGAGATGTTTTTATTCCAGCCTTTTCCTTAAGAAAATGAAGAAATTTTAAAATTCCACAAGGCTCCTTCCCCTCCTGTTCACAGGACTGCATTAGCAGCCACGTCACAGGAGAGGTAGGAAGTGCCATGACAGGAGAGGCAAGAAGTGCCACATCTGTGAGATCGTTTACAGAGACTCCAGGCATCAGGATGCCAGGAAAATTCAGCTTCAGGCATTACCAGGGTTCTCTCGCTCTCTCACTGCTGCAGAGAGCTTGGACGGAAGCCCTGGTGACTGAGGGAAGCGTCTCCTCTGACGCCAGTGCAGAGAGCTTGGACCAGCATAATTTTACTTACTTTTTTTTTTTTTTTTTTTGAGATTTTCACTGTAGGGCGCGTGCGCTCGCCAGACAGACAGAGAGAGACATAGAGACAGAAAGCGAGAAATCACCCCCCAGGGGGGATGGTCACGCCGCAATCCCTTCTCCTCCATTCTCCTCTCGGGATCTTGGGCACGCACGCACACGCGCCCGGCGTGAGTTTTAAGCCACCGGGTCCGGGACACGAACCGCGGTCGACTACGTGGGAGTCCAGCGACATAGCCATTACGCTAACTGCTGGTTCCCGGACCAGCATAATTTTGAAGCTACCGGGTCCAGGACTCGAACACTATTGGTCGGCCATGTGGGAGTCCAGCGACATAACCACTCAGAAGTCATAATGGAATTAGTCTGGGATGTGGCCGGGGCATCAGAGCCTGTAAAAGTCAAGCTGATAATGATCGCGAGTTTTCTCACATTGCTGGGGAGTCCATTTCCTGATGACGTCTTTGTAGGACATGTCTGGACCCTTCTCAGTCCCAGGGAGAGTAGGAGGGTGAACATTTACAGAGGCTCCCCTCAAGAGTGAATAAAGGGCGCCTGCACCTAGAACTGCCTCTGCAAAGCCCTGCACACGAGGAAGCCAAAACAATAGGAAGTACCAAAGAAGCCTTCTGTTAGTGGATGTCTAAACAAAGAAGGCGTGTTTTTCTCCAGCCAGGAAATCCAGAGGTGGACAGTAGCCAGCGTTAGTTTAACCTCGAATGCTCCTACTGGGGCCCCAAGCCCATGAGCCTTTGCCTTTTTCGTGTTAGCTTCTCTGCGTGTGTTTGCTACCTCATGGTCGCAGTGTGGCTGCTGTAGCATCAGACATTGTCGTCCAGGCAGGAAGGAGGGAGAAGCCACATCCCGTGAGCCATGTTTTCTCCCTTCTCTCTTTCACATATTGAATCAAAAGTATCTCTTTAAACTTCTCCCGCAAGCTTGCCCTGGAATGCTGTGGACTTTAACCTTTCTACTTCGAAGGTTGCTCACATCTCCCTGGGGCGGACTGTCTCTTCCTGGCCTTTAGTAACGTAGCAGTCTGTTGCTTCCTAGGACAACTAGGAGTAGGACCCAAGGGGGAAAGAGGATTTCCCGGGCCCCCAGGAAGATGCCTGTGTGGACCCCCTCTGCGTGTGAATAACCCCTCCTATGGCGACTCCGTGCCTGGGCCCCGTTCCCTGCGAGTTCCGGTGGTAAGGCTTTTCAGGGTGAAGTCTGGGCTGGTTATCACTTTCTTGCTCGCTCTCTGGTAAGCATATATGCCCTTCAGCAAATTTAAACAACAACAGTAATAAATAAGATAGAATAAATAATTCTTTAAAAGAAAAGAATCATCTCCAGATGTTGAATTACTTGACTGTATAACATCGCCTTTTAATTGAGATCTTGGGAATAGTCGAATGTTTAAAAATGTTAAATTGCAGTGGGCATTTTTTTTAGAGGTTTTTGCTATAGGGCACATGCACTCACTGGAGAGACAGAGAGACATCACCCCAAAGGTCCCTTCTCCAGTCTCCTCTCGAGATTTTGGGTACACATGCACACGTGCCCAGCGCGAGTTTCAAGCTACTGGGTCCAGGACTCGATCCATGGTCTCATGTGGGAGTCCAGCACCTTAACCACTATGCCACTTGCTGGCCCCACAATGGGTATTCTCAATTTCGAACTCAACAGTAAGAGCTAGATGGAGAACGTGGGCATCGAGACCTCTCTCCCCACCCCGGGAGGAGTGTGGAAGTGACATGCCCCGCAGTCAGCCCAAGGACAGGACTCTGCTTCCTTCTCCAGCCCTGCTCGCTGCCCACCCCAGCCCTGTACAAATGTTTTCTGGAACCCTCATGGTGTGTTCTCTGGCAGATTTTTGTGGTCAACAACCAGGAAGAGCTTGAAAGGCTGAACACCCAAAACGCCATTGCCTTCCGCAGAGACCAGAGGTCTCTATATTTCAAGGACAGCCTGGGCTGGCTTCCCATCCAGGTACCCAGAGGCAGGCACCTTGGGGCGCAGCCCACTACCCCCCACTCCGGAGAGGGACAGCCCAGCCGCGAGGAAGGCACAGGGTCTGGGGCCCTGCGTCCTCAGCCTGTCTCCCTTTCGCTTCCAGAACATTCTGTGCTCCCTCCCCAAATGCAGCTCCTCTGAGCGGGTTCTCTCCTGTCCTGCACTGCCTGGAGGCCATCCCCATGTGACCTGGGAGCTCCCCCAGAGTGTGTCCCCAGGGCCAGCCACCTCCCTACCCCCCAGCTGCCTGGGCAGTCACCCCCAGGGAGCGCTGTGTGTTCTTGGGCAGCCGCCCCCGTTCTACCCTGTGGATTACACCGTGGACCAGCGCGGCACCTGTGGGGACGGGGTCCTGCAGCCTGGAGAGGAGTGTGATGACGGCAATGACAGCATGGGCGACGGCTGCATCCGTGAGTGGGCCCAGGGCGCCAGAGCCCGGGTGCCAGCAGGCAGGGCGGGGCGGCTGTGGGTGCCAGTGGTGGCAGTCGGTCCATTCCAGAGCCGAGAGGTGCACCCGGGCTCCCCAGGGACCTCCCTCCCACCCACTCTTCCCCACTGGCACACGTCAGCCCTAAGAGGACTTCCTGACCCCCAAGAGCAGCCCCAGCCTTGAGTGCGGGGAAGAGGCCGGAGTTTGGACCAGGACTCACCTGTCCGAGCTCTGGGCAAAGCCCTTCGTTTTTCTTATGAGAGATTTTTGTCATAGGGTGTGTGCTCACTGGGGAGGCAGACAGCAGGAAACAACCGCCCGGGCGGGGGAGGGCACGTTGCAGTCCCTTCTCTTCCATTCTCCCCTGGGGATTTTGGACACACACACACACACACACACACACACACACATGCCCGGTGTCAGTTTTAAGTTGCCAGGTCCAGGACTCGAACTGCAGGTGACTGACTACATGGGAGTCCAGCGACATAACCACTATGCCATCTGCTGGCCCTGCAAGCTCTTCTTACAGGAGCTGGGCCGCCTGAGCTGCCTCGGGGTTATGGGAACAGCCAGGAGCTAGAAAGCTGGCTGATTTCCTTTTTAAATCAAAGGGCTGAGGCAGGCGCGAGGCAGAAGGCATCGCTGTGGACGCTGCGGGTCACATGCAGGCCCCGGCAGCCGGCTGGCGCTCAGGCTCAGACAGGCACAGCGGCTGGAGGAGGGGTGAGGGCATCTATGGCTCTCTGCCTTGCCACCTTGCGACAGCGTAGTGGTCCCACCGCTCAGGCCCTGGGCGTCTGACCACACCCACACGGCCTGTCCCAGTAGCAGGCTCTGCGCCATGGCCAACTCCTCAGGGCGGGGCCCAGGCCGAGCTGGCCTTCAGAGCTCCAGGGAGGGTGGCAGTGTGGACCCAGGGTGCCAGGGTGGCTGCAGGGGAAGCTGCTTCGTCCGCCCAGCTGTGCTGCCCCCAGGCAGCCCCCAGGATGGCAGCCCCGAGGACGCAGGCCGTGTGGGGTCTCCACGTCTGTGTCAGACATGCCCTCCCAGACCCCTTCCACCAGAACGGGACCTCTGCTGCAGGTCGTGCAGCTCCTGGGGGCTGGGGCTGGGCCGGCCGGCCTCGCCCACCTGGAAGCTCTCTGTTCCCAGACAGGGGTCGCCCCTTGCCCTCACTGGGCGATCTCAGCCCTCACCCCAAACAAGACCCCACCTGGGTCCTGGGCAGGGAGACGGTGTCATGTCCCAGTTCGTAGGTGACGGTGTGCAAGTCCCTCATCTCCTGGCTAGTAAGTGGCAAAGTTGGGCCAGAGCCCGGCTCCCCTGCCCCCGTCCCACGGCGCATCCCGCAGTGGGGTTCAGGCCTGCGGGCACCCCGGGTGCGTTTGGAACCCTGTGGATGGCTCTTCCCAGCCACAGTGCTCGGAGCCGGCCTCGGGCCACACGCCCTCTCCAGACTGAGGCCAACTGTCCCTGCTGCCCTCCTCAGTCTCACTCCCTGTCCCTCAGGCTGTCACCGGGCCTACTGTGGAGATGGTCACCGGCACGAGGGCGTGGAGGACTGTGACGGCTCTGACTTCGGCCATCTGACGTGCGGGACCTACCTCCCCGGGTACGGGGGCTTTGTGAGCTGTTCTGTCCCGGCCCTCTCCTGCACGGATGTATCCGAGTGCTCTCACTCCTGGTGCTTCTAGGCGGAGGGGTGGTGACGTAACACACGGTCCCTGCTCGCCCCACGGGGACGCAGGCTGCAGTCACCACTGCCGGCCTCCCCAGCCCGTGGCCTGAGGCCACGCTCCGCACTGTGCCCCGCAGAAGCTTCCTCCCAGCTCACATGCCACTGGCCTGGCCTGGGCCTGGAGGAAGCCGGGGAGGGCAGCGGTGTCAGGGGTCCACCGTCTGCGTGGTCAGAGTCCTCCGGGACCCTGCCCAGCCTCGGGCAGGCCTGGGTGCAGTGGGGTCACGCCAGCATGACTCCTGACACTGCCAGCCCAGCCCGGAGCCCCTCCGGGGACCCCTCTGGTAAGCCCATGCCCTTGGGGCGCTTCCATCGCTCAGAGCGAGTACCCTCGTGCCCTGGCCCCCCTCCCGAGCCAGCTAAGGGCCACCGTCTGTGAGGTGCCGACCGCATGCCCAGAGGTACAGCATGGTGCCGTGTTCCCTTGACCCTTAACAGAAGCAGAGCTACAGAAGGTCCAGGAAAAGGGGAGGCCATGCCTGGGCTTCCCTCCACTCCAGGGGACCCTGGCCTCTCTGTGGGTCCAAGTTCTTCAGCCGCTGCTCTGGCCCTTTTCTTTTGGCCGGCTCAGCCCAGGCCCATGGCTGGGCTGGGAGCAGATACCCGGCCTGTCTCTCGATGCCCCTGTCCATTCTCTCTTCCGAGGGGCCCGGCTTCCAACTCCATCGGGACATTCAGCCAGGCTGGAGAGCGACAACCTGGAGTTGCCCCAAGACTCCACGTCCAGGCTGTTCAGGCTCAGCTGGGGCCCCACGCACGCCTGGGTCTGTGCCAGGCCCTGCCTCCTCTCCCTGGCACCTGCCAGGGAGCTGGCAGGTCAGACATGCCCTGTGGCCCATGGAGACGCTGAGCCGTCAGACCTGGCTCCGAGTCAGAGCTGGGGGCTTCCCCGCTCCCTGTGGTTGCCCAGTCACCCCGCAGAGCCTCGGGGCACTCGCCATCGTGTGTAACGTGCGACATGCTTTCTCAGGATTTCCGTCTGGGCCTCTGCAGGTGGCATCGGCGTGGTCCGATACGGTGGCCCCTGTCTCTGCGGCTGCTCACACTTAGAGATCCGTCCTTCGGCCACACTAGCTGGATCCCAGAGCCCAGCAGACACACGGGCCAGCGTGGCCATGACACAGATTCAGAGCATCCGTGTCAGGGCAGGGTGCCCACGGGCGGTGGCGGCCCCGCAGGCCTCAGGGAGGGCGGGGTTCTGGTGCAGAGTCCTGGGGTGCTGTCGAGGCCATGGCCTTGCCATTG
>NW_006208670.1:245647-262449 GCF_000334495.1 Tupaia belangeri chinensis | reverse complement strand
CATGCGTGTCAGGGCAGGGTGCCCACGGGCGGTGGCGGCCCCGCAGGCCTCAGGGAGGGCGGGGTTCTGGTGCAGAGTCCTGGGGTGCTGTCGAGGCCATGGCCTTGCCCTTGGGCGAGGCAGGGCTCCCGCCGTGTCCCTGACCACGCCTTTGCCCCCAGGTCCTACGGAGACCTGCGCTGCACGCGGTACTGCCACATCGACTCCACGCCCTGCCGCTACTTCACATGAGGCGCCAATGCGGGCCACCCCCAACGCCGGCCTGGCACCGACCCGGCCAGCCTCCACCAGCCTGCGGGGACGCACCCGTGACACAGTTCCATGGAGGACTGTAGGACCACTGTACCCTTGTCTTAATCCAGAGTACCAGGACACCCCCCAGCCTGCCTGGGACTGGCCCGTCACTGCCAGCTGGCCGAGGGGCCGGCCACGGTGGCCTCTCTCCTCTGGACAGCCCTGCCCAGTCCCTGGCCCCGCTGGGCACTGTAGACTCACAGCCCTGCAGGGCTGTTCCCGCCGTTCCCGCTGGCTCGGGTCTCGTTGAGGGAGGCTGGTGGATGGCCTCTGCAGCCCTCTGAGCCTCCGGCTACACGGCACTCGCACCACTGCGGTGGGCCAAGCTCACTGGGGGCCCCTCACGCGGCTGCAGCCCAGCCTTGCATGGCAGTTCCCCCAGAAAGAGACCCAGCTGTGAAAGGGTTCCGAGGAAGCCACCAGACCCATGCCACCCCTCAGCAGTGAGCAGAGGCCCGGCTGGGTCCCCTGCGTGCGGACAGGAGCAGAGCAGTGGCCTTGTGCTTGGTGCTCCCCGCAGAGCCTGCTCCGTGGCTTCCAGGTCTCAGCATCAGCTTGACCCCAGGCTCCCTCTGCGCTGGACCACCTCGTGAAGCCCCTTGGGCCTACTTCCTGTCCAGGGGACTCAGGACCAAGGCAGGGTCTCCTGGCAGAGGTGTGTCCCATGTCCTTAGAGGCTGCCCTGGTGTCCCTCAGGGACCCACTGCTGAGTCTCCTCTCTGCAGAGACTGTTTCTGCCCCTCTCTGCCTTCTCGCTTCCCGCTGCCCTGGGTCCCCGGGCCGCCTGCCGGGTCTGTGCCCTGCAGAGCTTCATCCCTCGTCCTCCATCCGCCCAGCCTGGACTTCCAGGGACTCTGGTCTGCGCATCCTGGGCCGCCTCCCTCAGCGTCTTCCCCGGGCATGGCTTTATTTTGGAAAGGCATCTCCGAGACGAGGCGTGCACACAGATGATCTTGGACAGGAGGTATACGTTTGTCACCAGACACAGGGACACCCCAGGGCTTTTGGACATAGTCATTCGATGAGCCCGAGTCTTGGAGACACAGAAGGCAGAGGCTTCCGGCCCAGCGGGCCAGCTGCTGGCAGTCAGTAGGCGGGCCGGGTCTCCCCGAGGGTGTCTCCACAGGGGTGCCAGCCCAAGGCACACTGACCAGCCTGTCCCCTCTGCCTCTGCTGGAAAGCCTGCTTCCGCACTGCCCCCGCCGTCCTGGGATCTCAGGCAGGAGTCAGAATAAAGGCCGTCCGTTCCCCACCGTGGCTCTCTCTTCCTTGGGGGAGTGGGCCAGTGCTCCGCACTGCTGGGTAGGGTGAGGGCCTGGACTCGGGTCTGCTCTCTGGCTCTGCAGAGAATTCCACGTTCCAGTTCGCCAGGTAAAGAGGGGCAGTGGGACCATAGTAGGCCATCGGTATCCAGTACCCTCAGCCGCGGCGTGCCCGTAGTAGGCCGACGGCATCCAGTACCCTCGCCGCGGCGTGCCCGTAGTAGGCCGACGGCATCCACAAGGCCCCTACTTCCCGCACCCTCCCCACTGCACCACACAATTCCTCCCGTCAATGGAGTGTGTGTCCCCAGTCCTGGATTCTGAATCTGGCCCTGTGACTTGCTCCGGCTATGACACGTTTGCGATTGTGACAGAGCATTTCACGTTTCCTCCCTCACCCTCACCCTTCTGCCTGGCCGTGAGGTGTCCAGGCTAAGCCGCTGGAAGGGAGGCACATGGAGAACCAAATGCGGAGCTGCGCAGGCCACGGCCATCCCAGGTGAGAACGTCACAATTCTCGGGCAGGTGAGGGAGCCAGTCCACGCCAGGGCTGCCCAGCCAAGGCTGAACTGCCAACACAGACTCAGGAGCAGAATAAATGCTTCTCGTAAGCCGCTGAGTTTTGGGGTGGTCACATACCGGTATCTGTGGGGGCAACGGTGAACAGAAGCTAAGCCTCCCTGAGGTGTGCAGCCTTCACTGACCCCCATGGACGGTCCTAGCCAACCTGCTGGCCTGCCTGAGCGCAGGAGGGCCGGCTCAGCAGTTAGCAAAGGGCTCCTATACCAGTTCTGAGCACAATTCTATTCAATCCAGGGTTCCTGAGTACCCACCCGTTACCAGAGCTGAAAAGGAACATGGGCACTGCCCACCTGAGTGCTGGCAGCCTTGCAGAGAGCCACGACCCCAAGGCTGATGCAGGCCCTGCTGAGCAGAGGTGTCAAAGCAGCAGGTGGGTAGGGTCGCTTCCAGCCAAATGGCCACTGGAGGTTGGAGGGTTTGTGTGTGGCGTGGCGTTCCAGGCAGAAGGAAGATGGCAAACTAAAATGACTGCGGGGTTTGTCTAGCAATTCAGTTTAACCCTTACATGGCTCTCAAAGCCTGCCTTTCCTGACCAAGTTTATGGCCTCGGACGCTGGCCGGCTGGCCCAAGATACCGTTCATTTTTTATCTTTGAACTTTTATACAGATTCATCCTTCAGTTTTGAATGTCACACCTAATGGGAGTGGAAGTGTACTTCCCAATAACCATAAGCACCAAATTAAAGAAAAAAAATCAATTTACTTACCTTATTAGGCTTAAGCACAAAGAACTTTTAAAAAATGTTCTAGAATTCTTTAATAAATTTTTTTTTAAAGTTTATTTATGTACTACATCATGGTTAACTGCTATACCCCTGTTTGGCCTCCCGCTAAGAATTCTTAAAATAGGTGGAGGCAGCTTCCGTGAGGCATTCTCCCATGGGACGGCCCTCGTTCAAGGCCAGAGAGCCCCCGGAGTACGCTGCGCATGGTGCCCACACACCGGGCTGGCCGGAGCACAGGGTGGGTCGTGGCGCCGAAACCTTGTCCAAGGTGCCGTTTGTCTGTCTCTTTGTTCATGGAAGGAAGAGATCAAACAAACAAAAAAAACCCCTATATTATTCATTGATTTCTAGCAAAAAAAATAAAAATCACCAAGACATTAAGTGAATTGCTGACCTTCATTTTTTATTTAAATATAGTGATATTTTAAAGAGAATAAACCAAAACTCTTTACACTGCAAATATTTTTCATATATGTAAACATGGCAGTCTACCTCATAATTAAGCAAAATAAACTTTTAGGTACAAGATTTTTAAAATTATTAAAGAATAAGACAGTGAACCCAAAACAGAAATAACAGGAACAAAAACCCCCATTTCGTAACGCTTCAGCTGGTCTTGTCTTCCAGCCACTGGTGAAGGCCTGGTCAGAAACCCTCCCACCCTTGCCAGTGAAGCAGCCAATTCAGCTCTACCTGATCTATATCCAGGTAAGACGGATCCTCAACGTAATGTAATAAATACATCTCTCTCTCACACACACAAATCCTGCCGAAGCGGCCTCTCAGACAGGATTTGGGAGTTTCAAGTCTCCCCACCACTGAAGCACACACAACACGACACAGAGAAAAGACTGTTCTGCTACAGAGGCGGAACAGCTCACGAGCGGCATTATCACAAACCTTTCGTTTATTCGTCCTGTGTTTCCCCAAATCACACCGTCACGAGGGCTCGTCGCCTCGCGGAGATGACCCAGTACCTCCGACAGTGCAGAGCAGGGCAAAGGCTATTCTCACATTTCACCAGACTTCAGTCCTAACATCAGATATCCCGCCGTCTCCAAATGCCTGGGATGATTCCTCTGCCTCCTTCCCCGCCGGCTGAGCACCTCACTGTCCACTCCGGAGACGAGGACAGCGCCTATGTTAGGGGCTCCTACCAACGGAGGGCAAGCTGGAGCAGGCTGGACGCACAGGGCCCTCGGGCTGAGGCCGGCGTGGAGCCCATGAAGGTGGCGCCGACAGAGCCTGGGGGTTGGGAGGAGGAGAGGCTGGGGGAGGACACAGGGCTGTGAGGACAAGCCCCCTTTGGCTGGCACGAGCTAACTCGTGAGAAGTCACCTGAGGGGCCAAATCCTTATTTCCAAAAAGATAAGATTCCTTCCTCTGTGGGTAAAGCCGGGGTGCCGGGGGACAGAACCACGCCAGGCTTCGTGCAGAGAACACGGCACAGTGTCACGGAGGGCGGAGGACAGAGGACAGAGGAGAGGGTCTGAAGCTCAGAAAGCCTGGCTCACCAAGCCCACGCCAGAAACGTCAAGTGTTCTCAGAGACCGAAACCACAGTCCTGTGTATACAGTTCCGGGCTGCAGAGCAGAGAGAGAGAGGCACACAGGCATTCCTAGTTCGAGTTCCTGGAACCCGCCCCAGTGAGCAGGTTGCAAGTAATGCAGCAATTCCCACACTGGGGACAATGCAGGTCTTTCCACAGAGACGTCACCTCCCTGAGCTCTCATCACCCTGGAGTCGCAAAGCAGTTACCCACCCACTGCCTGCCCCCGAGTCTAGACGATACCTCATGGCAGGCTGAGAAGCCCTGGCACACGTGTCCCTGCCACTGTCCGTGGCCAGAGTGCTGTGTGCATGCACCAGGCAGCGGCTCTGCGCCCCAGCTCCAGCTCAGCGGGCCACTGCACAGCGCACAGCTGACTCTGCACGGCACAGCTGGAGCCAAAGCCCCAACATGGACCAACGACTTCCCTGCTGGGTCCAGGCACCTCCCTCCACTAGCTGGGGAGGGAGAGGCTGTCCGAACGGGAAGACCGGAGGACGGACGGGAAGTCACCACTAATGTCTTCACGCCCACTGAGCCAGAGGGCATTCACGCCAAGACACAGGCCACACCGTCACTCCGCGTGGGGCGTTAACTAGTGGCCAGTGTCCTGCAGCAACAGCTCCATCTGGGAACTGCACGGTGTAGAAGGCAACCTTGTGACTTTGTAGGTGTGCGCACACAGGTCAGGGCCAGGCACAGACGCACGAGCAGGAACCTGTCAGTGCGCGTTTGCACTGCAGCACTCCTACCTGGCTCACCTGGTCAGAGAAGTTTCTCGATTACATCTTCCACTCCGACCTCCCCGCTGAGATCCACCGAGCAGAGGACACTTGGTATGGACCCGCGGTACTAATCGAATCTGCAATCTAGGAACAGCTCTGAGGCACAGCTCAGAGTCCCACGTCTGTCAGTCTGATTCCGGTAAATCCAAGTCGAGGAGGGAGCAGTGAAAAAAGCCTGGCCTTGGGGCAGACTGGCCGTCACATCTGTGTGCTTCCCTTTCCTAGTGTGGGAACAAGGGGGCCTCGCCCGGCAGACACGCGAGGACTCTGTGCAAGTCCATGTCTACAGTCAGATGACTGTTTCTTACCACTCTGTGTCAGCAGTTAAAGTGGTTCTAACACCCTCCCATGACGCAGTGTGAGGTTCCCCCGTCTTCTATCCCTCATGAGAGTTTCATCTCACTGGGGCCGACCCCACAGCCACGCTGAGGGCTGCAGAGGTTGAAAACCACGTCACTGGCCTGGTGAGACATGGCCTTTGAGTAACCCAGACCAGGGCACGTCTGTCTGTTTTCATTAACGATGTTAACCAAACAGGACTATCAGGGTTAGTTCTTCTATAGATCTACTTAAACTCTGAAACACGAGATTGTTCAAAAACTACACGAGAAGGTCACCCGCCACCATGAGTTAAAGGGTTGAATGTCGGAGCGCTCCAGAGCCTCGGACTCCCATTAGTCACTGATCCACAGCACTGTCCTCTGGGCACCGGCTCTACGCTGAGCCTGGCCTTGCAGCTGCGTGTGCACCGAAGAGTGAACCACGAGCGAGCCAGCACTAGTCGTCACTGTCACTGCCAGACTCGCTCAGCTGCAGGTCGTTTCCTGCAGAGAGAAGACAGCGTGAGAGCAAGGCAGACTGTGACAATGCCTCCCGTTCAGGTCCATGGCTGGCTCACCCTGACTATCACGACAGTACGACCTGGGCAATCCAGCTTAATTAGGGAGGAAAACTCACTTGGCTCCGTGGGGACAAAGCCCGAAAAGGGGTGCAGTTACCATCTGAGAAGAAATGCTGTTGGGGAGTGCAGAGCACAGCCCCACTGCGTACAGAGACATGGCCAGGGAGAAGCGGGCACATGTCCTGGCAGGTGCTAGGAAGCAGGAGGACACTTACGAACGGCCGCTTGCCGTCTGCTAGATGCAGCCACGTGAAACTGCTTGATGAAAGCTAAAAGCCACCACGCTACAGGCTTCCGGTTAGGACGGGAATGGATGCTCACATACTAATACCCTAGCCCCACGTGCCCTCCTCTGGTGCTGCACCCCTCTGTTCAGGACAGTGACATTAGCTCAGACCTCAGCCTGAACTAATGAGCTTTACAAAGGCCCAGACTCTTGTTTCATGGGCAGAATTCAGGAGGTAAGAACAAATACTCCATCTTTCAATCTAGTATGGTAACACAGAACCCGAGCAGATCCCACTTGGATTAAAAAACAAAAGTGAACTTGTACATGTGTGGGTCGCTAA
The DNA here is from genome assembly GCF_000334495.1 of Tupaia belangeri chinensis. Lineage (NCBI taxonomy): Eukaryota > Metazoa > Chordata > Mammalia > Scandentia > Tupaiidae > Tupaia > Tupaia belangeri. Next base: position 255,782 of record NW_006208670.1, on the reverse strand, counting down.
TCTCTTCTCAAAGACCTGCAGGCAGGGGCAGTGCATTGGCAGGTAGTTCCCGAAAGCCAGGGATATGCAAAAACAAAGAGCCCATCTGTCCCACTGTGGCATTTTCTAGAATTGACAAAACCCAATTTGTGCCAATGGGAAACGAGAAAGAAAGCCAATCCGAGCCCTGTGTTTCCTTTCCTGCTGTTGGCAGCCACTCCTGCTGCTCCACGTTACCTTTGCCGAGACCCTCCCTGTGCCTCCCGGCTTCAGGCTTACTGACTCTGGGCTAAGTACAGAGGGTGCGTGTGGCCGTCACCCTGGGGAGAGCGCACTTACGGAGGGTGTTCATGAGCTGGGTGCTCCCCTGGGGCCGGCTGGTTCCATTGGCCATGGCGGGCCTGCTGTTGTAGGGCTGCTGGTGCGACGGCTGGGGGGGCGAGGCAGGGCCACCGTCCTCAACCCCACTGCTGGAGCTGTCCTCGTCGCTTCCCGAGGAGCTCTCCGAGTCCGAGGAGCTGCTGCCACTGCTGCTGCTCATCTGCTCAATGATGTCGACTTCGGCCCTCAGCTCTGGAACGAAGCGACACGACGTGGTTAGCACGGCGTCCTCCTCGAGGCAACGCCCAGCTTCTGTGAACAGTGAGCTGGCAGGACCAACACCAGTAAGGGATCACCTAAAACAAACTCTGCTCCTCGATTCCATGAAAATACGTGTGAACAAAGTTACAAAAACCAACACCAGAAATCCTGTTTCTAGAGAAACAATAGAAATATTAAATTCAGTCAAAAAGAGCAGACTGTTTCAGGATAATGACTGGGTTGAGTCAGGGTCAGCAGGTGGAATAGTGGCTAGTGCGCTAGATCTCACATGGCCAACTGTGCAGTTCAAGTCTTAGACCAGCAGCTTCTAACAGGCTGCACGTGTGTGCATGCCCAAAAATCCCAAGAAAGGACCGTGGCATGGCCATCCCTTCTGGGGGTGATTTCTCACTTTCCTTCCCTCTCTGTCTCTCTTCGGAGAGCGCATGTACCCTATGGAAAAAAAAAAAAAAACCCTAAAATACATACATACACACACATACATAAATAAATCTATTTTTTAATGATCTATTATGAAAAAGAAGTTGAGAATTATGTGATGAAACTCCACATAAGAGAAACATACTATACTAGGGAGTTGAAAATATTTGACTAGGAGTTGGAAGGCCTGGGTGCTTGTTTGGATCTGTCTCCACAGCACTGAGACAGCGGTGGCATCAGTGGGTCATTCAAGTCACTGGGAAAATGAAGCCAGACAGCCTCTGAGGTCCCTTCTGGCTTGTGTCCCATGAATAAATGGAGCTTGCAGAGGAACCACGGTGCCTGGAGAAAAACGGTGGAACACCTCCCCTCCTCACTCCCTACATAACTGACAGGCTTGTGTCCCACGAATAAATGGAGCTTGCAGAGGAACAGCGGCGGTGCCTGGAGAAAAATGGCGGAACACCTCTCCTCCTCACTCCTTACATAACTGACTGGCGGTCATGCTTGCCAGGTACTGCACTTTTATTTATTTAGTCTTTTTTTAGCTTTCTAGCTATAAAGCACATGTGTTCACGAGAGAGAGAGAGAGAGAGAGAGAGAGAAAGAGAGGCAAGGTGAGAAGTCACCCCTTCAAGGGATAGTTACAACCCCTTCTCCTCCACTCTCCTGTTGGGATTCTGGGCATATGCGCATACGTGCCCGGTGTGTTTCTGAGCTGCTAGGACTGGGGGTCTTGCATCACAGTGGGCTATGTGGGACCTGGTGGCTCTCACCTCCATGCCACCTGCTGGAATGGGCACTACATTTTTTATTTTTTGAAGAATTATTTAATTTTATTTATTTATTTTAATTTGATCAGGGAGGGACAGCGAGAGTGAGAGTGAGCGAGCAAGCGAGCGAGTGAGCGAGCAAGCAAACTGTCAGGTCTGGCACTCAAACAGTGGTTGGCCACGCGGAAGTCCAGTGCCCTTAACCAACACGTCACCTACCAGCCCTGAACTTTCTGCATATGTAAGGCCGGGGAGGAAAACACATCTTACCAAAGCATTCGCCATCAGAGTACATGAAGGATATCCGAGATACATCGAAAGAAATGCCAGAGTCTCTGTGCAAACATACCACGTGCTCCTGAGAGGCCCTATCTCCTTGGACACAGCCTGCAACAACACAGCGCTCCAGGTCTACTCCCCATTCACCGCGAGTGGGAACCTCCCAACAGTGCTGCCCATGGGGAAGAGCCGTGAGGTCAGCAGCACAGAGTGCCGAGATCATGTGCTAGACAGGCTTTCTACAGGTGCCAAAGACGAATGTTTATCTTTCCCGGTCTACTGTTCCTACGGATTTACTTTTGGTTCATAAAACGTACAAATATGAAGTATGACATTTAGCCTTGTGAGAGTCTGGAGGACTAACCCACTGCATGTGGGACACAGCCCAGGTGAGCAAAGGAGAGAGCCCAACGGAGCTCGAGGTCCCCGAGGCTAGTGAACCCCTCTGGTCCTCACGTCGGTGTCCACTCTACGCCCTCTGTGCCAGCACCAGGGTCTGGCCACAGCGGGTCCAAGTGCTCTAACCTGACTCGACACTAACTCCAAGCTCAGAGACATCGCCCGCTTGGTTTCCAGCCTGATACTCAGCGCCCTACCCTTCTCCAGAGCCTCACAGGTGCACCACACGGAGCTTTAGACTAGCCACGCTTGATCACTCCAGGCTGCAAAGCAGCACGCTGTTGGGAGAGCCACGGTTCCAGTCTGCACTCCTGCACTCACGCGTGTCCACTGAGCTGAGTGGTAGAAGCCCCGCCTCCCCACCTCCGAGCTTCGCATTTTGTTGAGGGTAGTAAATGCCCAGGCCACCATGTCACTGCAGTAGCCCAGCGACCGCTGTAAGAACACCCACACCCATCCCAAGTCCCCACCCTCACCACCATGTCACCACAGTAGCCCCGTGACCCTGTAAGAACACCCACACCCATCCCAAATCCCAGCATGGCTCAGAACATGGCCTCTACCTCTTTTGATGTCATCCAGCTGAGGCTCAGGGGAGGGGTTATCTTTCAAGGGGGAGGTCTTGGGTCCAGTTGGAGGCTTCGTGGGAGCTCTGAATGGCATGGGTGGTGGAGGCGGTGGTGGCTGTGATGGCTGTGGGGGACGAGGGGGTTGCTGCTCCATTCGGGCCTGGATTTTACTGCTGCCCTCAGCTCTGCAATGAGACATGCGTATCACAGGGTCAGGAACAGTGGTCCCCAAATCTGTCCAGGTGACCAAGGACCTCTAAGTCTCCACAGAGCTTCACACTCTTTACAGACCACTACGGAATATCGCTATTTACTACTTTATCACGCAAATTACTCATTCAGCATATGTGTCTAATGCACTCCAGGACTGCACTGGGCACCAGGAACACAGAGACAGATAAGTACAGCTCGTGGTCATTCTAGGAGCTCACATTTTATAGCAAAGAGATAAGACAGATGTAGGACACAATATGATTGTGAGAGCCCATTCTACTAGAAAATAGGACTCTATCACCATTGAACTGTGTACACTAGAACGTTATAACCATGAATGTGGGAGCTCCTAAATAAACTAGCTCTTCAAAAAGTGCCCAGCTTGCACATTTGTCTATTGTCTACTTACTGCTTCCTCACATGCCAGCAGGCAAGCAAAAGGCTTCCTGAGACAGAAAGTTCCAGCTACTGCCAATTTCCATCGTAACTGGACTAGCCCGGTGCTTCTCACACTTGAGCGCAGGCGCAGATCAGCCAGGTCTCTGCACACCTGACCGTGGGTCCTGAGAGCACCAGGTGACCGGCGGCTGCTCGCTGCAGATCAGGCCGAGCAGGAAGGGCGGTGACCACAGCCTCAGATACGGGGCCAAGAGCAGCCACTGGCTGGACCCAGATAGGCGGAGGAGCAGGACAGGGCGGAGGAGCAGGACAGGGCCGAGAGCAGCCACTGGCTGACCCAGATAGGCGGAGGAGCAGGACAGGGCTCCAGGGCGGACTGCCCGACGTGGGTCTCCACCCTAGTGCCCGAGTCAGGTAAGTTGCATCTGACCCTCACTCTCCACATCTTTTTTTCTTTTTTAAAGGATAACAATAATATCTCAAAATTACTCATGAAAGTTAGGAAAGACGATGAATGTAAAGCATCCGGCACACTATCACACGGTGACTCAAAATATACGGGGCCGGCTAGTAGTGAGGTAGTTAAGGTGCTGCACACTCCCTCATGGCTGACCATGGTTGGAGTCCCAGACCTGGCAGCTTGCTTTCTTACTTTCCCTCCCTCTCTCTGTCCTCTCTGGTCAAATTAAAATATATAAAATATATAAAGTTGAATAAAATAATTCTTTTTTTTTTTTTTCACTATAGGGCACGTACGCTCGCCAGACAGAGAGAGACATAGAGACAGAAAGCGAGAAATCACCCCCCAGGGGGGATGGTCACGCCACAATCCCTTCTCCTCCATTCTCCTCTCGGGATCTTGGGCACGTACGCACACGCGCCTGGTGTGAGTTTTAAGCCACCGGGTCCGGGACTCGAACCACGGTCGAGTACGTGGGAGTCCAGCGACATAGCCATTACGCTAACTGCTGGTTCCCAATAAAATAATTCTTTAAAAATATACACACACTGTAATAGTTAGTATATTATAATGTGATAAATAGAACCACTTAGTTACTGAATGCTGCTTTTCAGATAAAATCTAACTGGCTTCAGATTAGACTTGTAATGCATACAAATAAAATACTCAATCAAGTCCACTTTTCAAAAAAAGGACCAAGCTTTACTTTGCCATCATAGTGGCCTTAACTGTATTCTGTAAAAATAACTACCATTTGGGGCCAGTGGGCTACACAGGGGTGAAAGGTGCCGGACTGCATGCGGTGCGGCTGACTGCAGGCTGAGTTCCAGGTGCTTAAAACTCGTGCTGGGCACGTGTACATACACACCCGCCCAAACCCCAAGGGGAAAGTGGAGAAGGGATTGCTGGGTGGCCACCCTGCAGGGGTGGCTCTTCACTTTCTGTCTCTCAGGCAAGCACATGCACCTTACAGCAAAAATCTCTATTAAAAAAAAAAAAGGAAAAATAAAAACAAAAAACCCAAACACACATACACCTAAAACTAGTGTTTTCACCCAAATAGACATTATTCAATGATTATTTCATGACTATAAATCTATTTTAAAAAAATCCTATTTCTTAGGTAGTATATTAAAAATTATGAGACTAACAAAATTGGGGTACCAGCAGTTGGCGTAATGGCTATGTTGCTGGACTCCCATGTAGTTACTGTGGTTCGAATCCTGGACCTGGTGGCTTAAATTCACACCATGCACATGTAGATGCGTGCCCAAGATCCCAAGAGGAGAATGGAAGAGAAGGGATTGTGACGTGGCCATCCTCCCGGGAGGGTGATTTCTCTCTTTCTGTCTCTCTGTCTTTCTGGCAAGCATACACACCCTATAGCAAAAACCTCTCAGAAAGAAAAAAAAAAAAGGTTTAATTATAAATACACCCCTTTCCCAAAGGCTGCCACAATTTAGGTTTTAAAAGCATTTTTCCTTTTTGTTATATTTGAGAAAAGACAGGACCAGCAGGTGGCATGGTGGTTAAGGTGTGGACACTCCCACATGGGGTACCACAGTACAGTCCTGGACCCGGCGGCTTGCTTTCTCTCTCTCTCTCTCTCTTGCTCTCTCTCTCTCTCTCTCTCTGTGTGTGTGTGTGTCTGGTCAAATTTAAATAAATGAATGAATAAATAAAAATTAAATAAATAATCCTTGAAAAATGTATTGGAGAAAAGATGTATTTTCTTGACCTGTTGAAGACGGGCAGGATTGTTAAGGTTGTCAAGAGGACACTATGAATGCTCCTAGCCTTGTGCTAATAAACACCACAATGGTCTGGGACACCGTCAGTCTGCCCTAGTTACTCACATACCTCGTTTTCTTCACCTGGATGCTGCTGCTGAGTCTCTCCAGGACATACTCTCCCGTATCATGGTTGATGATGAGCACGCAGTCCTTCTGGTAAGGCCGCTTGTTCCCCTTGAACACGGTCATTGGTGGTGTGGATCCCTACGGGTCACAACATGTAAGATGGCTGAACTACTCATGCCAACATGAATGTCAAACTTGGTACCACAGATGACGCCTCCTTGTCAAATCTACTATCAGAACTAGTCACAACAGAATACAACAGAATGCATCGAGTTGTCGGAACCCCTTCTGGTCTTTCAGGAAAGATCGAGAGAGATAACGCAGCAAGAACCTGTGACCGTGCACCAGTTCCAACCAATCAGAAGGGGAAGCAGAGGGCCAGCTACATACAAAGCAGAGACACTCTGCTCCAGAGACTGGGCTCCTCACGTGACCGGAGTGGGACTCCCGGGCCGGGCTGCCTGAAACTCAATGGGCATGAGTGGCCAGGATCTGACAGGGTGCAGGCCTGGAAAAGGGGACAGCAAGACCAGACCCTGTGGAGGCTGCTGTTCTCGCTCGCTCTGTCTCTTGCTTTCATGCCCACATGCGTGTGCATGCAATTTACCATGGAAAAAAAAATTTACAAAAGGGTGGTATAGGGGCCAGCAGGTGGCATGGTGGTTACCATGCTATACTCCGATATGGCCAACCATGGTCTGAGTCCCAGACCCAGTGTCTTGAAAATCTCACCAGGTGCGTATGTGTGCGTGCACAAAATCCTGAGAGGAGAATGGAGAAGAAGGGGCTGTGGCATGGCCACCCTCTGGAGGGTAATTTCTCACTTTCCCTGTCTGTCTCTCTCTGATGAACACACATGCCCTATTACAGAAACCTTAAAAAAGAAGGGGAGGGGGAATCAGCAGTTTGCGTAATGGCTACATAGCAGGATTCCCATGTAGTCGACTGCGGTTCGAGTCCTGGACCCGGTGGCTTAAACTCATGCTGGGCACATGTGCATGCATGCCCAAGATCCTGAGAGGAAAATGGAGGAGAAAGGATTGTGGCATGGCTCACCCCTGGTGAGTAATTTCTCGCTTTCTGTCTCTCTGTCTGTCTCTGTCTTTCTGGCGAGCACGCACACCCTGTAGCAAAAACCTCTCCAAAAAAAAGGGGGAGTAGTATCAAATTGTGAATTACTCAGGTTTCTGAGGGGTTGGGAAATGTAACAAGTGATGATTAAGCACCAGTGGAAGAAAACAAAGTAGCTATTACCTAAGCAGAGCCCTGTGGGCCCTGGGCTCTGAGTGTGCTAACCCTCACATCTTTGTGGCCCCCCACCCCAACTCAGGACTTTACCAAGGCTCAGCCTACTGCACCCTGCCGGCCCTCTTTAAATTACCCAACCATCAGATCTGTTTCGAGGTTGACTCCTTAACGGGACTCTACCCTGATTTCCTCAAATAAGTGCTACACAAGGAGTTACCAAAAAGTTCATGGAAAAATGGATTAAAACATGAGTGTTTTTTGGTGCAAAAATTTTCAAATACATGCAAATTTCACAATACACATTTCCCATGACTCCTTGAAGACTCGCTTCTGTTTTTGTACACTTGTTTACACTCCAGTCCACCAGGACAAGAAATGTGTTGCGTTCTTAGTACCAAGTGATGGGCTAGCGCATAACAAGGGTCCCATTAATATTTGTCGGCACACGGTAATCCGTGTCAAAGCTTGACTTTGAATCCTTGATCATACAGTAACAGCTCCAAGGTTGAAGGGACCTTAGGGACCATTTCTCTCACTTCTTCATTTTGCATTTGGGAAACGCAGGTCCAAAGGGAGATGATGCAACTTGCCAAGGGCGACAGGCAACGACAGAGCAGTTGAGCAGGCAGGCATGCACTCTCCCAGCACAAAGCTTTCCAACTCTCCTGTTAAAGCCTTTTCATTCTATCTTCAGCTACCAAGAACGTATGTTCTAAGACAGGGCTGTGACCCACAATGCCACGTATTCAGGAAGAGCATCTTGTGTGACTCTGGGCTTTGGGATCAGAGTGCTGCCGTGGAGGGGGCGCTCACAGGTCTCTCTCTGAAAGGGTTTTCAATCTAGCTGTCATCTAAGTCCTTCACCCATCAATAAGCTGAATGCGCCGAACCTCTGGTTCCTGTCTGAAACTATCAGCCTGAATTTGACCCATTCTCATCTCGGGATTCTGGGCGCACATGCGCCTGGCCTGAGTTTCCAGGTGCCAGGCCCAGGATTTGAACTGCAGTCAAGTACATGGGAGTCCAGCGATGTAATCATTACACCATCTGGTGGTCTCAACCTATGCGTACTTCGAAGTGTGGCAGAACGTCCAGACAGGAACCTTGTCCATTTGGTATCGTATGAGGAAAAAAGGGAGTTTGAAGATGACAAAGATGCTTTTTTATTTTTTTGCCACGGGGTATGTGCACTTGCTGGAGAGGGACAGAGGAAAGGGACAGCACCCCATGGGGGATGGTCATGCTGCAATTCCTTCTCCACATCTCCCTCCTTAAGGGTTTTGTCATGTGGGAATGCACTCACACCCAGACTGTTTTTCCAAGCTGCAGGGTCTAAGACTTGAACTGCGCAGCAAGCCCTGTAGGATCCAGCTGCCTTAACTACCCTGCTATGGGCTGGACCCAAAGAATTTTTTTTCTGAGGGGGGAAGAGGTTTTTGCTATAGGGTGCGTGTGCTTGCCAGACAGACAGAGAGACAGAAAGTGAGAAATCACCCTCAAGGGGGGATGGTCAGGCTGCAATCCCTTCTCCTACATTCTCCTCTCAGGATCCCGGGCACACATGCACATGCGCCCTTAAGCCACCGGGTCCAGGATGCGAACCGTAGTCAACTACATGGGAGTCCAGCGACAGAGCCATTATGCCAACTGCTGGTCCCCCCAAAGAATTTAGGGGGAGACATTTTTGCTATAGAGCTCATGCACTTGTCAGAGACGCAGAGAGAGAGAGAGAGAGGGAGAGAGAGAGAGAGAGAAACTACCCCCAAGGGGGGATGGCCACGCTGCAATCCCTTCTCCTCTTGGAATTTTGGGCACTGTCCGATGTGTTTCAAGCGCCTGGGTCTGGGACTCAAACTGCGGTTGGCCATTTAGGAGTCCAGCGCCTTCACCACTACACCATCTCCTGGCCCCCCAAAGAATAATTTTTAATCAAGCACCTAAGTAGCGTGAATTCTACCCCATCTCCGCGGTTCTCCCAAGTTTCTTTTTCCTTACGCCGACACGGAGAAATTTTTGAACAGTAAGAAACTAATCGTATCGCTGTGAAATGTTAGGGTGCGCTGTAAACCCCCGCTTAAAGAGCAATGACGACAGAGCCAACTCACAGGGATGTGTGGCAGTGTAATGGTGACTTCATCTCCTTTGCCAACCTGAAGCTCTCCTTCACAGGAAGTGTCTATAGACGCTGGCTTAAAATCATCTAAAAAGAAAGGGCAAGCGCTTACTCACTAAGTTACTTTTTTTTTAAAGTTTTACTATAAGTCATGCATGTTCTCTAAAGAGGGAGAAAGAGATGGAAAGTGAAAACCACCCCTAAGGGGGATGGCCAAACCAGTCTTCTGTGTTCTCCTCTCCGGGAGCGGGAGCGGGAGCGGCGCGTGCAGCTGGGCCTGCACAGCCCGCGGGAGCCGCCTTACCCTCGTGCCAGGGCTGGCCCCCGCGTTACTAAAACCGCGTCCTGAACACTGTCACGTAGGGACTAAGATGCTCCCATTCAGGTAACCAGGGAATAAAAGCCACCCGCAGTCCTCAACAGCCTGTTCCAGGGGAAAACACGGCGCACTGGGGCAGAGAGCAGGACTCCCTGACCCTCACCGCCTCAGGGATCAGCGTCAGAGACAGGCTAGACCCGTCTACACCGCCACCTATTTCTGTCCACCCCGCAGGATTTTGGGGGGATGCTAACACGTACACACCATTTTATTACGGACATTTTCTTCTCGGGGGACAGAGGACAGCGATGGCACGTTACCCACAGGAAGGACAAACTCCGAAGCGTTACCCCGGCCCCACGGAGGCGGCTCGGCTCGCAGAGGGCTGCCCAGGCAGGGCTGCGGGAGACCCCGGCGGACCCGGGCGCCGAGGGAGGAGGCGGGTCCGCCCGGGGCGCAGGGCGGCTCGGTCCCCGCTGAGTCAGGGCGTGCGCCGCGGCCA
>NW_006208670.1:244324-245099 GCF_000334495.1 Tupaia belangeri chinensis | reverse complement strand
CGGGCCCTGCCGCTCCCCGGCCACCCCCCTGGGCCCCGCGGAGAGCGCGTCTTCGCCGCAGGCCCTCCGGTCAGCCCGTGGGACGGGGACAGCTCCTGTTCCTAAGCCCGCCCGCCTGGCTGCGGTGGCCGCGGTGGCGTGGTCCGGGAGCGCCCCGGCCTCCCCGCTCACCGCCCGCCCGGCCTCCCGGCTCACCTGCCCCGGCCTCCCCGCTCACCGCCTGCCTGCCCTAGAGGCGGCCGCTGCCTGGTCTTTGTGACCTCCGGGGCATCCTGCGTCTCGCTCATGTCCGGTGCTGAACGCAGTGTCCTAAAGAACTGTTCTAGAACCACGGACCCCGCGTTTTAGGGCCAGTTTCAGAACGAGCCCAAAGTCTCCAAGGCCTGTTCTAAAACTGCTCATCTCCTTTTTTTTCAGCCAAGCACTTCATGCTGCCTGAGGCCTGAAACCCACCTGCGGACGCAGCTGAGCACACCCCACGTGTGCAGTGCCGGAGGGGTCCCCAGATCCTGCCGTGTGGAGACCCTTCCCGGCCTTAAATGGATGACCACCAGCCATGCCATGACTTCTTTGCCAAGGGAAGGGCAGCAGGCTCTGAGTCTCAGCTCTGACGGAGAGGAGAAACGGGACCGAGACCAGGCTTCAGTGCTGGCTTTTAAGCAGCAAAAACTAGAAAGAGAGGCTCAGAAGAACTGGGACCTTTTTTACAAAAGAAATAGTATTAATTTCTTCAAAGACAGACACTGGACCACCAGGGAGTTTGAGGAGCTGAGAG
>NW_006208670.1:238144-244121 GCF_000334495.1 Tupaia belangeri chinensis | reverse complement strand
GTGTAGGGAGGTAAGCGTTGTCACAGCCCACCTGCGCTCTGCTTTTCCAGGCCTGGGACAGGGGGCCTTCTCCATTCTCCGCCACTGCCTAGCAGAGAATCTGAGCCTCAGCCTTCCCCTTACAGAGACGTCTGGTCTCACGCAGTTTGGGTGGTTTCCAGGTTGCTTAATTCATAGGAGAGGGAACTTCGGTGGTATTTTGTTTCTTTCAAGATAATCTGAAAGTGGGAAATGTTAAATACTAAATTCATATTGAGCGACTTCAGTGATATGTGGAGATAATAATAGTAATGTTAACCAGCCGTGTTTACCATGGCCCTTTTCTATACGTGTCCTCTCATTTAAGCCTTTTTATGATCTTCGGAGTGTAATGGAGTGTTCACATTGGTAGGTGAAATCGACGCCCCGAGCTGTCTAGGAAGTCTGTAAGGATGGAGTACAGGGTGGGGGGAACTGGGGTTTGAATGCAGGAAGTTTAGCTCTAGAGCCTGTTCATTTAGTCATCCTGCTGTGTTTTTTCTCCACACCAAACTCCGATGTTGGATGACAGCAAAGGTACTAGTGTTAGCTTTTGCTTATTATTAGTTCACGTGACTTGTCTGCTCAGTGAGTCAGAGACCTTCCTTGTCTCTTACATTCTGCCCTCATTAGGTTCATTTCTTCCTTATTTAACAGTAATGTACTGTAACTTTGGGTCCCCTTTCCCCAGTTTGAAGATCAGAAATTGACTGTTCTCGAAGCTGGCTGTGGAGTCGGGAACTGTTTATTCCCGCTTTTAGAAGAAGATCGGAATATCTTTGCTTATGCCTGTGATTTTTCTCCACGAGCGGTTGAGTATGTTAAGGTGAGTGCACTGCCCACGGGTTCCACTGGGCTTATGTTTTCTTGTGTGTGTGACCTGCCTTCAGCACCCATTTGGCCAGTTCCAGTCCTCTCTAGAGTGAACCAGCTCCAGTCACCACGAATGTAGTTTTCCTGTAGACATACATATTTAGTGCACTTGAGCTTTAATTCAGCAAGTCTGGAAAAACACCACAATGACACCCACACTTAGCATGTTTTGCTTATTGACTTTTTTCTTTGCTCAATACCTTTTGTCTTTTAGACTTTCTTTCTTTCTTTTTTTTTTTTTTAGAGGTTTTCGCTATAGGGCGCATGTGCTCGCCAGATAGATAGAGACACAGAGACAGAAAGCAAGAAATCACCCCCCAGGGGGGATGGTCACGCCGCAATCCCTTCTCCTCCATTCTCCTCTCGGGATCTTGGACACGCACGCACACGCGCCCGGCATGAGTTTTAAGCCACCGGGTCTGGGACGCGAACTGCAGTCGACTACGTGGGAGTCCAGCAACATAGCCATTACGCTAACTGCTGGTTTCCCCTAGACTTTCTTCTTTGCTATTTTATACAAATGCAAAAGCATTTTACTCCTAAATGTCAGCGTATCTGCCTACAGCTCCCCAGAAAATAAGGCCTTTTTCTAATGACCACAATAAGCTTATATCTAAAGGGAGAGATTTTTGCTATAGGGCATATGTGCTTGTTGGGAGACAAAACAGAGAAATCATCCTTCAGGGCAGTGGCCACCCTGCAGTCCCTTCTCTTCCATTTTTCTCTTGGGATTTTGGGCATGCACGCACACAGGCCCAGGTGTTTCAAGCCTCCCGGTCTGGGACTTGAACTCTAGTCAGCCACATTGGAGTCCACTACCTAACCACTATACCACCTGCTGGCCCCATCTATCCTTTTCATTTCTTAAAACCTAGAAGTTAGATGAAATCAGGTAAAATATTTTTGGCAGGAATATGTTAATCAGTGATGTCATATATTGTGTCCTGTCAGGAGGCAGTAATGCCTGCTGTTAATTAATTTTGATCACTAGGTTAAGGTAGTAACCGCCTAGTTCCTCATTGTAAAGGTACTTATTTGTTTTCTTTTTTTTTTTTTTAAGAATTATTATTTATTTAATTCTTAATTATTATTATTCACATGAGTTATGCCAGAGAAAGAGTAAGAGAGGGAGAGTTAGAAAGCAAGCTGCCAGGTCCAGGACTCGAACCATGGTCAGCCATGTGGGAAGCATCTTAACCACCTTGCCACCTGCTGGTCCCAAAGTACTTATTTCGTATCGTTAACAAACATGTGGAGGGTACTTTGGTCACATCCGAGTAGCAGTTCTTCACCCACTTTTCAGTTTAGCACCATTGGCCTTTTAATGGTGGAGATACCACACTTGCGTAACCTGCTCTCCTCTCCCTGCATTGTCCTATCTCACAGGTAGGTGTTTCCGTTCAGTAATGCAGACTGTCACGTTGTCTGGACTAATGAGGAGAATTCCATAGGATAGGTCTCCCACACTTTATTTAACAGTCATCTTAATTCACTTGAAATGCTCTTTCAAGTAGGGTTAATGTGACCAGCATCATACACCTGCGTCCCAAACCTGTGTGCACACAGTCCTCTGTGTTGAGTACTGGAAGAAGCAGTTTCTTGGACGAAAAGCATGCACATTTAAATCTTAATAGATAACACCAAGTTTCCTCCCAAAAGGGTTTTACTGGGGCAGGCAGGTGGCCTGGTGGAGAGCGTTGGACTTCCACATGGGCGACTGCGGTTCAAGTCTTGACCTGGCAACTTGCTTTCTCACTTTCCCTCTCTCTTTGTTGTTCTGTCCCTCTCTGGTCAAATTAAAAATAAATTAATAAAGTTAAATAAAATAATCTTTTTAAAAAATTTTACTAATTTATCATTTCAACAATGATGTTAAGGTACCTTTTTCTCTATTCTCTCAAATTTTTTTTTTGGAGAGGTTTTTGCCATAGGGGGCGTGCGCTTGCCAGAAAGACAGAGAGAGACAGAGAGACAGAAAGTGGGAAATCACCCCCCAGGGGGGATGGCCACGCTGCAGTCCCTTCTCCTCCATTCTCCTCTTGGGATCTTGGGCACGCACATGCGCTGGGCGTGAGTTTAAGCCACTGGGTCCGAGACTCGAACCGCGGTTGACTACATGGAAGTCCAGCGACACAGCCATTACGCTAACTGCTGGTCCCTCTATTCTCTCAAATTTGAGACAGTCTTTTTATATTTACCAATCTTGATCTGTCTTTCTTTTGTTACTAGGGAAGGTGTAGGCCTTAGATAAGTAAACATCATAAGGTTCTTTCTGCTGTGAGTTCCTCTTCCCATCCTCACGGAGAGCGGGCTGTCTCAGTCACTGCTGCCAGGGGCAGGGTGACTAATGAGGAAAACTCGCAAGATCCCACCACATGGCCTTACCTGTGGTCGGAATGGCTCTTTCAGAACCTTTGCCCATTTTTCCGTTGGTTTGTCCTTTCCTTATTTTCAGGGTACATTCTGGGTGTTGTGGTATTTATGTTGCAGATTTCTTACGGTTTACTCAGCACTGTTCATGGTGTCTTTTCTTACACAGGCTTTAGATCGTCATGTCTCATTCATTAGTCTTTTCCTTTTGAGATGGTGAGGTTTTCATTTCTTTTTTTTTCTTTTTGAAAGGTTTTTGCTATAGGGCGCGTGCACTCGCCAGAAAGAGAGAGACAGAGAGACAGAAAGTGAGAAATCACCCCCCAGGGGGGATGGCCACGCCACAATCCCTTCTCCTCCATTCTCCTCTCGGGATCTTGGCCACGCACGCACATGTGCCCGGTGTGAGTTTAAGCCGCCAGGTCCGGGACTTGAACCATGGTCGACTACGTAGGAGTCCAGCGACATAGCTATTACGCTAACTGCTGGTCCCACGTTTTCATTTCTGATAGCTCTTTACTCCTAGGGTCTAAACATCACCTATATACTGTTCCCAGAAGCTGGATTATGATTTTTTCAGTTTATCTAGGAAAAGACAATTGATGTTCCTTGTGGTGATTTCTTTAGCCCTGGTTCTCTTCCCTCCCTCTGGAATTCCGTTGCACACATGTTATACTGTTCGCTGTTGCCCTACAGCTCTTAGATACTGCTGTTTGGGTCTTTCGTCCCACTGTTTTCTTTTTTTAAAAACATATTTATTTCATTTATTGTTATTTTTAGAAATGTGCTATAGGGCACATGCGCTCGCCAAAGAGAGACAGAGGGCTGGGAGCAGGGGTGAGAAAGCAAGTGCCAGGTCCGGGACTCGAACCACTGTCGGCCATGTGGGAGTCCAGCACCCCAGCTGTGTTGCCCCCTGCTGGCCCCAGCCCCAGCTGTGTTCTTTTTGCATTGTAGAGTTGGTACTGTTTCATCATCAAACCCGCTGCTCCTTTGCTAGGCAGGATGTCCTACTGATGACCACATTGAATTTTTTTTTATTATCCTGGTTTTGATTTTCAGCCTTTCCATTTGAGTCTTAGAGCTGACATTGCTGAAATTACCTATCTGATCTTGCATGCTGTTTGCCTTTTTCATTAGCACCTTTAACATTTTAGTCATATTATTTTTAAGAGGTTTTTGCCTGAGGGTGTGCCTGGAGGGGGCAGTGGGAGACAGGCACAGAGAAGGGGAAAGTGAGAGATCACTCCCCCACTCCGTTCACCTCCGTTCTCCTCCCGGGGTCTTGGGCGCATGCAGACACACCGGTGTGATTTTCAAGCCACCAGTGGGAGTCCAGTGGCATAACTGCTACTCCACCTGCTGTTCCCTAATCACCACCATTTAACTGTCTAGTTCCAGCATCTGTGCCACGTGCGTTTGGCTCTGGCGTTGGCTTGTGTCTCCGGACTTCTTCCCTGTTAGTACGCCTCGTACCTTATTCTTGAAGCTGGACAGAGAGTATGGGGCAGCACTTATAGAGGCAATAAGGGTTTGTAGTGATCTGGTCATGAACAGGGCTGTGTTTGACGTCCATTGCTGTCATAGTGGCCTGTGAGGTCAGTTGTTGCTACGGGCACCAGAGACCTTGAACTCCAGTGCTCTCGGTTCTGTCTCACTGCTTGGCTCTGAGTCTTCCCTTGGGGCCGCTCCCCGAGCCGAGCCTGTCCCCCTCGGTGCCGCTCCCCAGCCTGTTCCCCGCTGCTCCCTGTGCAGTTGTGGGAGCCTTGTTGGTGGGGCCTTGGAGGGTGGCTGCTCTCGAATGCCCAGCTCCTCCGGTTTTGAACTGCACTGTGTGGTGGGCCTGCCTTTCAAGGGTGTGGCTTTACAGGTGTTCCTGCTTCTCCAGAAAGAGAGGCCATCGTCCCTGCTCTTCCCCAGCTGCAGACACCCACTGGTGTCCCCCTCTGCAGTCGCGGGGCTGCTCTCTACAGATGAGAACCGTGCTGCTCCATGCCTTGTAGTCAAGGCAGCCGGATCCCACTGGCTGACTGCACAGTGCAAGTCCCGAACCCGGTGGTTTGAGAAACACACTGGCACGTGTGCACGTGTGCCCAAAATTCCCAAAGGGGGGAGAGATGGAGGAGAAGGGATTGTGGCATGACCATTCTCCATAGAGGGTTTTCTCCTCTCCCTCTCTCTGTCTGGCGAATGCATATGCTGTCTAGAAAGAGAGGAGAGAAGCAGCGTGCGTCTGGGCAGAGCAGTCCCCTTCTCCGCTTGGTGCTATTTCACCAGCGTCCGAGGCGGCGGGCCTCAGCCCACCTGCCCCGTGTAGGAAATCTTTTCATAGAGGATGTGAGAAGGGCCAGCACTAAAGAGAGCACCACCCTGCCTGCGAGAGCCCGGTCTCATTCTTGGTGGAAACACCTTTCAAAGGGTGGAGCATCTGTCTGACTTCACACTTTGCCCGCGCGACTCTCCAGGAACTTGTCAAAGTTTTCATTTTGTTTTTCTAGTCCGGAGGCTTCTGCCCAGGTAAGCGAGCCTTGGACCCTTTGTCTCCTCGAAGGCATCAGTTTCTCTCCAGGTCCAAGGAGTCACCTTGTCCTGTGATCTCTGCTCTCCAAGAGGTCCTCAGAAATGTCATTATTTTGCTGTCTTCCCAGTTCTGTTGTTAGAAAGGGGCTTTTGTCTCTACTTCTGTATCTCTCTGAGCTGAAAGCAGAAGTCCTCA
>NW_006208670.1:229414-238134 GCF_000334495.1 Tupaia belangeri chinensis | reverse complement strand
GGGAAAGTCATGACCTATTTTTCGATGCTTTTCTATGTAAAAATGCAGCATGAATTTCCCAACAACCCAGGACATCAGGATAACCAGCTGTTTTTAATCCAACAGGGCAGCAGTTCTGCAGACACAGGGAATTAGATGAGAACGTCATTTCCCCTACTGACAGTTGTGACCTGCCTTTGATCTAATCCCTGTGTCTACCTGTCTCTTATATAGAATACAACATATACACACACACAGCTGTTTTGGAACTCTTTTCTGTCTCCTGATCTATTTACTATTTACAATCATTTTCAAATGCGGGTTTGTTGTTTTTAAGTTTTTACTTTAGGGTGTGTGCACTTGCTAGACAGCGAGTGGGCGAGTGAGCCCGCCCTCCGGGAGATGGCCATGGACAGTCCCTTCGCCACCATTCTCTTCTCAGGATTTTGGGCACATGCACCTGTGCCCGAAGTCTTTTTTCAAGCTGCTGGTTCCGGACTCCAACCATGCAGTTAGTCACCCAGGATCCAGGCACCATAACATAACCGCCATGTGACCTCCTGGCCCAGACCACATTTTTACTGCTACATTTTGTACTGTTTGCATGGCTGGCAGTGTAGTTCTCCTTACTGGTCTTTATTTTTTACACTGACCTGGCCATTCCGAAAGATTTTAGCCTCCAGATGAATTCCGGTCACCACCTTAGCTTTCCAAAAATTTATTTGGATTCATTTGTGATTGCATTGAATTTATAGGTGGAATTGTGAGTAGAATTGGCTTTTCGTTTTCTTGGAGAAGTTTTTGCTATAGGGTGTGTACGCTTGCCAGAAAAACAGAGGGACAGAGAAACAAAGTGAGAAATCACCCCCCCCCCAGGGGGCATGGCCACACCGCAATCCCTTCTCCTCCTTTCTCCTCTTGGGATCTTGAGCACGCACACACATGGGCCCAAAATTGGCATTTCTTTAATATTGCATTTTTCTATCCAGTAATATTGCATATTTATTTAATATAGATCTTTATTTATTTTTTATTTTTAATTGAGGATGTGTGTACTTGCCAGAGCAGTAGGGAGAAAGCACCCCAGTGGGACGTGGTCACACTGCAGTCCCCTCTCTGCTTCTCCATCCTGTTGGGATTTGGGGCGTGCATGCACATGTGTCCAGTGTGTTTCCCAGCACCAGGGCTGGGCTCTAACTGCAGCCAGGTATACGTGATCTGACTTCTTACCCACGAGGCTGCAGGACCAGCTCATTTAAGAGCAAGAAAAGTTCGATATTTTTCTTCATAGTGTTTATACACGTGCACTAAAGCCCACTAACCAGAATGTACCTGGAATACACTTCTAGTCAAAAATAATTAAGTTTATTTAGCTACTTACATCAAGGGAAAATATACCCTACAAGAACTGTGGAAGAACTTGAGGATTGGAAGGACTTTTTTTTTTTGGAGAGATTTTCACTGTAGGGCGCGTGCACTTGCCAGACAGACAGAGAGAGACATAGAGACAGAAAGCGAGAAATCACCCCCCAGGGGGGATGGTCACGCCGCAATCCCTTCTCCTCCATTCTCCTCTCTTTTTGGGAAAGTCATGACCTATTTTTCGATGCTTTTCTATGTAAAAATGCAGCATGAATTTCCCAACAACCCAGGACATCAGGATAACCAGCTGTTTTTAATCCAACAGGGCAGCAGTTCTGCAGACACAGGGAATTAGATGAGAACGTCATTTCCCCTACTGACAGTTGTGACCTGCCTTTGATCTAATCCCTGTGTCTACCTGTCTCTTATATAGAATACAACATATACACACACACAGCTGTTTTGGAACTCTTTTCTGTCTCCTGATCTATTTACTATTTACAATCATTTTCAAATGCGGGTTTGTTGTTTTTAAGTTTTTACTTTAGGGTGTGTGCACTTGCTAGACAGCGAGTGGGCGAGTGAGCCCGCCCTCCGGGAGATGGCCATGGACAGTCCCTTCGCCACCATTCTCTTCTCAGGATTTTGGGCACATGCACCTGTGCCCGAAGTCTTTTTTCAAGCTGCTGGTTCCGGACTCCAACCATGCAGTTAGTCACCCAGGATCCAGGCACCATAACATAACCGCCATGTGACCTCCTGGCCCAGACCACATTTTTACTGCTACATTTTGTACTGTTTGCATGGCTGGCAGTGTAGTTCTCCTTACTGGTCTTTATTTTTTACACTGACCTGGCCATTCCGAAAGATTTTAGCCTCCAGATGAATTCCGGTCACCACCTTAGCTTTCCAAAAATTTATTTGGATTCATTTGTGATTGCATTGAATTTATAGGTGGAATTGTGAGTAGAATTGGCTTTTCGTTTTCTTGGAGAAGTTTTTGCTATAGGGTGTGTACGCTTGCCAGAAAAACAGAGGGACAGAGAAACAAAGTGAGAAATCACCCCCCCCCCAGGGGGCATGGCCACACCGCAATCCCTTCTCCTCCTTTCTCCTCTTGGGATCTTGAGCACGCACACACATGGGCCCAAAATTGGCATTTCTTTAATATTGCATTTTTCTATCCAGTAATATTGCATATTTATTTAATATAGATCTTTATTTATTTTTTATTTTTAATTGAGGATGTGTGTACTTGCCAGAGCAGTAGGGAGAAAGCACCCCAGTGGGACGTGGTCACACTGCAGTCCCCTCTCTGCTTCTCCATCCTGTTGGGATTTGGGGCGTGCATGCACATGTGTCCAGTGTGTTTCCCAGCACCAGGGCTGGGCTCTAACTGCAGCCAGGTATACGTGATCTGACTTCTTACCCACGAGGCTGCAGGACCAGCTCATTTAAGAGCAAGAAAAGTTCGATATTTTTCTTCATAGTGTTTATACACGTGCACTAAAGCCCACTAACCAGAATGTACCTGGAATACACTTCTAGTCAAAAATAATTAAGTTTATTTAGCTACTTACATCAAGGGAAAATATACCCTACAAGAACTGTGGAAGAACTTGAGGATTGGAAGGACTTTTTTTTTTTGGAGAGATTTTCACTGTAGGGCGCGTGCACTTGCCAGACAGACAGAGAGAGACATAGAGACAGAAAGCGAGAAATCACCCCCCAGGGGGGATGGTCACGCCGCAATCCCTTCTCCTCCATTCTCCTCTCGGGATCTTGGGCACGCACGCACACGCGCCCGGCGTGAGTTTTAAGCCACCGGGTTCGGGACACGAACCACGGTCGACTACGTGGGAATCCAGTGACATAGCCATTACGCTAACTGCTGGTTCCCAGGATTGGAAGGACTTTTCAAAAGTTTTAAGTTTATAAAGGATGATTCAAAGGAGGATTAAGGAAGTGGAGTCCAATTTAGGGTTATGCTTTTATTAATAAAATGCTTTTTGAATGTCATGGAGTGTATTTTTCTCCTCTGTTAAAAATAGATTAAGATGAAATCTTGCCAAAATCAGCAGGTGGCATGGTGATTAAGCCACTGGATTCCCACATGGTAGACCATGGTTTGATTCTCAGACCCAGACTTAAAAATCATGCTAGGCACGTTTCTCACTTTCCCTCTCTCTGTCTCTCCCCATTGAGCTCATGTGCCCTATGACCAAAAAAAAAGAAAAGAAAGAAGTCTCGCCTCTGTGGCACTGCTGAATGGTGTGCATTATGTTCTGTTCGTGCATGACGGTTCATTATTCCGTGTACCCAGTAACAAGTGATCGTCATTTCTGTGCGGCAATGCACAGTGGAGATAGGATCTCCTTTCGATGCTTTATTTTCCTGTATGCACATATGTGTTATGTTAAAATTCTTCTATGTTTTTCCCTCCCTCTAGCAAAATCCTTTCTATGACACAGAAAGGTGCAAGGTATTCCAGTGTGATCTGACTCGAGATGACCTTCTGGATCATGTACCACCAGCGTCTGTGGATGTTGTCATGTTGATATTCGTGCTCTCAGCTGTTCACCCTGATAAGATGCACCTTGTCTTACAAAACATTTACAAGGTTAGTGATTTGAACCTTGCACTTGAGGGTTAGACATTCCGACCTCTTGTTTACCCTCCCTCTGAGGCTCAATAACTGTCTAGATTCACAGAGTCTTTCCATTCTCAGGAGGTAGGCTGTATAGTCAGCTGATGGAAAGGGGTTCTCTGGCATAAAACACCCTCCTAAACTCTGATCTGTGCGATGCCATGGCTGGTCTTCGGCGCTTGGCCAGCCTGGAGCAAAGGGGATTTTGCAGTTATCTGGGATGCATGGAGTCCTGCTGTAAGGTGGGAGGAAGTCTGCTCCAGTGGTCAAGAGCACAGTTCGGGGTCCACATGCCTAGGATGAAAAGCTGGCTTCCCCACCAGGCAAGTCTCCTTACAGCCCTGAGCCTCAGAGTCTTCATCTGTGAAGTGTCGAGATGGTAGCTCTAGATCCTGGGATCTGGGGAAGAGAAATGAGATATATGTCGAGTAGAAAGGGATAGTGCCTAGAATATGAGGTTACCATTGGGCCAGCTCCATGCTGTAGGCTAGTGCCCTGCTCAGGAGAGACTAGACCCAGATGGCAGCTGCAGTCAAGTCCCCAGCCGGGTCAGCCCGCAACTCCAGGCACCCACGGGAGCACCCAGGATCTGAGAGGCGGTAGGACTAGAGGAAGGGATTGCGGCATGAGCAGACACTTGGGAGTGTAAGAACTAACTCAAAATGGATCAAAGACTTAACTGTAAAGCCTCAAACTATATGCTCGTAGTAGAAAATGTAGGGGAAACTTTTGAAGATACTGGAGTAGGCAGCTTTCCCAAATAAGACCCCTAAAGCAAAGGCCACAATCCCTAAAACAGACGAGTGGCATTACATTAAACTAAAAAGTTGCCTCACAGCAAAGGAAACAATAATTAAAGTGAAAAGACAACCCTTGGAGTGGAAGAAAATATTTGCTAGTTATTCCTCAGACAAAAGAATTGATATTTATAACATATAGCGAACTCTAGCAGCTTACCCATTTAAAAAAAAGTGAATAATCCAATTAAAAAATGGACAAATGAATTGAATAGATAATTCTCCAAGACCAGCCAGGAGGCATGTGAAAAAATGTTCAGTCTTTTGTCATAAGGGAAATTCAAATTAAAACCACAATGAGATCCGTTTAATTTCAGTTAGAATGGTTAGGATCAAAAAAATAAAGAACAGCAAGTGCTGATGAGGCTGTGGTGGAATTTACATTCCTACCCTGTGGGTGGGAATGTAAATTAGTTCAGCCTCTGTGGAAAACAATATGGAGGTTTCCCAAAGCCTGTATAAATGGAACTTCCTTATGATGTAGTAATCCCACTCCTTGGTATTTACCGAAAGGATAGGAAAACATTGAGAACAACACTTGCATGTCCATGTTTATCGCAGCTGTAATCACAGTCGCTAAAGCACAGAACCAACTTAAGTGTCTAGGAACTGATGACTGGGTTGAAAAACTGGGACATATAGTTACATACTATGGACTATTACTCAGCTGTAGAAACAATGAGGTCATCCTGTTGTTCGAATCAAAGTGGATGAATATAGAAGAGTTAACGCTGAATAAAGTGAGCCAGGCTTTGAAAGGTGCACATTGTATATCCTCACTCAATTCACCAAGTGTCTGCACTCCGTGGCAGAGGCTGAGAGCTGGAGATGTCATGGTGGACAGGAGGGGTGTTGATGCTAGAGGCGGTGGGGAAAGTGGTGGGTGGAGAGTGGATGGTGGATGGTGGGTGTGAGAAAAAAGATTTTTAGGACAGTCCTGTCTGCTCAAAGGTGTGATTTGTCGGGACTAGCGGATGGCATAATGATTACATCACTGGATTCCCACGTAGGCAACTGTGGTTCAAGTCCCAGACCTGGCGGCTTAGAGTTCATGCAGGGTGCATGTGTGCACGCGCGTGCACCAGAGACTCCAGGAAGAGAGTGAAGGAGTAAGGATTGAGGCGTAGCCATCCCCCCAAGGGGATGATTTCTCACTTTCTGTCTCTGTCTCTCCAGTGAGTCCATGCATCTTATAACAAAAATCATTCTCTTAAAAAAATAAAAAACGATTACTTCTCTGTGAAAGAAGTCTGCAGATTCTTTCATGAATGCTTTATCAAATTATGAAGGTTCAAGTGCATGTTTGAGGGAAAAAAATGGTCAGTAAATAAAATTAGGAATTTTTGTTCTCTAGGAGACAATATAATAATAATAATAGCTGGAAAGACAAGGTGGGAAAAGTAATTGACAGTCTGTACAACAGACAGGAGACCGGTACCCAGAATATCTAAGAAACCTCCGTCAGTAAGAAAGACAAACAGTAGAGAAGCAGGCAGCCGTGATCGCCGTTTCTAGAGGAGCACACACAGGTGGTGGATTAGCACACGGACAGGAAGCCTCAGTGACCAGGGATGTCAAGTGAAACTGGTGAGACACCGGGTCCGCAGAAGTGCGTCGACGGAGCTGAATCCTGCTGAGGACGTGGAGCAGCAGGCCCTGTGAGACTTCCCTGGTAGGAGCGTAAATCAGGTGACCACCGTAGGAGTCAGTCATTGATCACGTCATCGACATGACTTGGCAGTTCCGCTCCCATGGTACTCCCAAACCTCAGCCTTGCACACAGAGACATAGGGAAGTGAATTCATAGCAGCATTGTGTTCACAACATCAAACGGCTAAAAATAATCCGGTCCGTCAACAGAGGGAGACACACCGGTCAGTTCAGGGCAGCACTAAAAGGGTGGCCTCAGCTGCCCTCGATGGCATGGCTTCATTTTTGAATGCGGGTTGCCAAAGACTTCTAGAGCACGGCCCTAGGGGCTGACTAAGGAGGCGTTGGGAGAGTGCTGTACTGAGGGCGAGGCTGTCTCGGTTCTTGGAGAGTGCCCAGAGCCCTCTGCGTGGGGCTCTGCCTGCCTCGGGCCCTAACGGCCAGGCCTCGTCCTCGTCCGTACGTTACGGTGGTTCAGGTTGGCCCTTTGGCGATGACCACACTGTTCTCACCCCTCCCTTAGTCAGGTCTTCCTTCCTTCGCCAGAGCTAGGTGCAGCCTGCTTCCCTCCCGCAGGTGCTAAGGCCGGGCGGAGCCGTCTTGTTTCGCGACTACGGGGTGAACGACCATGCCATGCTCAGGTTCAAGGCCCGCAGCAGACTGGGAGAGAACTTCTACGTCAGGCAAGATGGAACCAGAGCGTACTTCTTTACCGATGGTGAGAGCTGATGGGTGGCCTCGGGCTGCCCTGCTCTCGCTTCCTGACGGCGCGGTGCCACAACCCTGCCCGGGCTGGCCTGCGGCTGCCCTTAAGCAGGGCAAGAGCCAGGACTGACCCACTCTCAGATGAATCCGTCTGCCTGGCCCTGGGCGGACAGACACAGCCCTGCCTGCTAGGGGTTCACAGCCTCCTTTGGGGACGGCGCTTGCTGGGGGCCCCGGTGTCGTGGGCAGGCTCTGAAGGGCCCCGGGGATGCCGTTCGGGAAGTGCGCTGGGACAGCGGAGGCCGTCAGACACCCCCACGCTCCGTCAGGAAGCAGGCGAGATGGTGTAATGCCCAGGGCACCCTTCCGGTCACAACGGCAGGAGATCTTTTTTTGGTAAAAGGGATCAAATCTGTTTTTTACTATATAAGTTTGCTATCACTGTTGATAAGAAAGTATTGAATATTATTTCAGTCTTCTGGGTGTTTTGAACATAGTTTGAAGTCTGCCTAAAAATCTAAGATAATTACCTTCTTCATCTCTGTTTTCACAGACATTTTCAGTTCTTGAAATGTTCTTTTAGATACTAAAATGAAACCAAAGATGAGTGGTTATCTCACAACCGTAGTTAGAAAATGGCCAGGTGGAAGCTAAGAGCATCTTCTGACTTGCAGACGTTGGCGCCCCGATAGCTAACCGAGAGGGTGAAGTCTGCCCGTGCACATCCATCTGGGATGCACATCCATCTGGGCTCCGGCTCCGTGGCCTCGGGCTCCGAGCCGCCAGTCCCTGAGGGCATGTCACCGTCCGGGATTCACTTTCCGCTCTAGTCACAGACCCCTCCTCTGTGCTGGATGACGAGGTGCTTGACATTACCCTGTGAGCAGGTGCGGCCCTGTCGGGGTGGCGTGGCCTGGAAGGGTGGCTCCACTGCGGCGTGCGTGCTGGCGGAGTCGCGCATACCCCGGCTGGCCTTCGGCTTCTTGACTGGATTCTTTAGCTGGAGGTTTCTATTTGGGCTGAGACTGGGAGTAAGAGTTACTCATTTCCAGAACAAGCCCTCTTTAAATTCAGCACTGACGTGTTCATCCCAGAGCACCCAGAACCAGCACACCGCATGCCCCGCCCGGCAGAGCACTGCGACTGCCGTGAGACTCAGCAGGTGTCAACCCGCTTGTCTTCCAGGGTTCCTGGCCCGGCTCTTTACGGACACAGGTTATGAAGAGGTGGTGAACGCGTATGTCTCCCGAGAGACGGTGAACAAGAGGGAGGGCCTGTGTGTGCCGAGGGTTTTTCTCCAGAGCAGGTTCCGGAAGCCCCCGAGGGACTCGGCGCCTGCCACCCTGGACCGGGCCGGTGCCTAGGCCTGCCCCGAAGAGGAAAGCTTGCCCGTCACTTTCTGCTTGTACGCTTTCTACTTTTTAAGATGAGCGCATATAAATTTTATATTAAAACCAGCTTGTGTGCGTGTCACAGGAAAGCTCATGGGACCATCAGCCTGGGCAGCCCCCCGTGGGACTGTCAGCCTGGGCCTGGGCAGCCCCCCCTGGGACCGTCAGCCCGGGCCTGGGCACCCCACT
>NW_006208670.1:227656-228242 GCF_000334495.1 Tupaia belangeri chinensis | reverse complement strand
GGGACCGTCAGCCTGGGCCTGGGCAGCCCCCAGTGGGACCGTCAGCCTGGGCAGCCCCTCGTGGGACTGTGAGCCTGGGTAGCCCCTCCGGTGCTTCAGGCAGCCTGTCACGCCCTGGGGAAACGAGGCCACCCTGACTACACCAGCCTGCCCATGTGTGCGCTCTGCACGTCGGACACCTCTCTCCTCCTGGCCCCTCTCGCGCCCATCCCTTCCCCCTTTGGTCCGTTGTGTATCCTGAGGCCGTGTTCCACAACCCCACCTTGTCGTGTCTGCTCAGGAACCCCAGGGTGGTCCTGTTGGCCCCGAGAGGGGGGAGGCCACAACCCACCCCTGTCCTACCCCTGTAGCTGTTGTCCTGGGTCAGAGCTGGACTCTCAGGGCCGGGAGGGGTGACTGGACTTTCCAGCTCCCTGTTGGGGGATGAGGACACTGATGGGGTGATGCTGAGGCCAGGGTCATACAGAGCTAGCGTGACCGAAGATGGAGCAGTCGCACCCCGGTGCTCACTGCTGCCCATGCACTGCCACGTGGTGGCTTCCGCTGCCTTCCATGTCTCCACTGTCTGCCATGTCTCCACTGTCCG
>NW_006208670.1:204640-227590 GCF_000334495.1 Tupaia belangeri chinensis | reverse complement strand
CGCCGCCCACCATGTCTCCGCCGCCCGCCATGTTTCCGCCGCCTGCCATGTCTCCACTGTCCGCCATGTCTCCGCCGTCCACCATGTCTCTGCCGCCCGCCATGTCTCCGCCGTCCGCCATGTCTCCGCCACTTGCCACGGGCTCATTCGCGTGGAGCGTTGTGTTTGGTAGAACTGTTAGTTACGTTCTGTCTACCCCACTGTTCCGTATTTCCCCAGACGATAGCCTGTCCCGTGATTACTGCGGGGAGCAGCACATTTGGATGGTGGACACAGCTCAGCGCTGGCTCCTCTTCAGGAAGCCTCAGGGGTTTCAACCTTGGGGTCCTGGCATGGGCCTGAGGTTAGCACATGTCACCACAAGGTGGCGCCCGGTGCTAACCGTCCCTGTGGGCCTTTCCCTTCATCTCAGTCGCTGTGACGGCTCCTCTTTATTATCGAGAGGGGAAGCAGATCCCAGGTCAGCTCTGGCACCGCAGGTCAGCTCTGGCCTCCCCGTGGGGTAAGAGAGGGGAGGTGCTTCTGCCCAGCACGCAGTCCTGCGCCTTCTGAAGGCTTCCTGTCCACTAAATCCAGGCAACGGCTTTAGGCCATGTCCCTGAGGGTTCCCACAAGGACCCTGTCACACAGTGTTAGCATACGCTGGACAAGGATCGAGGGGCCTAAAGTTGGTTCTTGTGGATAAACCCCCTGCCCCTCCCTCGCCCCTCAGGGTTCTGTGAACAAGTTGACGGAGTCACTCTGGATGAAGGCCAGTTCCGAGAAGAGCAGAGGCTGCGGCAGGAGAGCTGCCCCTGCGCACTGTTTATGGTACCTTCTGTAGCGTTTGGTTTCCTGTTTTACAGTTGCCAGCCAAGGACAGGAAGATCGTGACATAAATCGAGTCCACCAAGATGGTGTTTTGCAAGATCGTGTTTCCTGATGGGGAGCAAATATCTCATATGAACTTAATGAGCTCTGCTACTGAAACAAAAAAAGTTCCATTAACAATAAAGTTAGAGGACCAGCAGAGAGTGTGATTGTATGTTGCTGGACTCCCATGTAGTTGACCCAGTCCAGTTTGAGTCCTGGACCTGGTGGCTTAAGAGTCACGCCAGGTGCACATGCATGCGTGTCCAAAGTCCCGAGAGGAGAATGGAGGAGAAGGAATTGTGGCATGGCCATCACCCCTGGGGGATGACTTCTCGCTAAGAAGAGAACACTCAGTAGGGAAAATGCTTGCACATCCATGTTTATCATGGCATTATTCACAATTGCTAAAACACGGAACCAACTGTCCACACAGATGAATGGATTGAAAAAGTGTGGCACATACACAGTATGGAATGCTGCTCAGCTCTGTAAAACAAGACCTTGACATTTGATAGTGGACGAATATGGAAGATTGACTACTAAGCGAAGCGAGCCAGACTGTGAAAGAGAGGCACTGTACGTCCCCAGTCAATGTAGAGTGCAGACATTCCAAAGGATGGGGCTGACATTCCTGCGAGGTTAGAACTCTCTGCACCCTATAGCAGAAATGGAGAGATTGGAAGGTATAAAAGCATGGAGACCAGCGCCAACAGGTGGCCTGGTGATTGGGGCACAGGACTCCCACATGGCCAACTGTGGTTTGAGTCCCAGACCTGGCAGTTTGCTCTCTTACTTTCCCCCTCACTCGCTCTCTCTGTCTCTTCTGGTGAGCACACGTGCCCTATAGCAAACTAAAAATAATAAATAAATAATCCTTAAAAAAAAAAGGGCATGGAGATTAACTGTTGATACTAGAGACAATGTGGGAGGAGGGTGCAACATGGGGAAGGGTGAGAGGGAAGGAGTCAAGGAGGAAAAGCAAAACATTTAAGGACACCAACATGAAAAATGGGTGACAACGTAAGTGGGACACCTTTGACTGGACTCACTGACAGTGTACTCATGCTGGGAAATTCATTCTGTATGTGTAATGACATGCAGTGATTGATGTGAATAAATAAAAAGAAGAACAAAGAGGAAAACAGCAGTAAAACCGCGTCACTGTATCAAGAACGCTCAGGTGGGTGCCTTAGGAGGCATCTCACCCAGCCAGCTGCACGTGGCCCCGGCCCACTGACCCCTGAAGATGGTGGGTTTGTGACACCGGCTTTGTGCCGAGCCAGGCCTAGTCCAGCCTTGCCAGAACGGTCCTGCCAAGGCGACACTTGCTCAGGCCTTTGGAGGTAGGTGATGAAGATGGCAGCGCCACCTCCTCGATTTTGAGCAGGCGGCGCTGGCCAGGGCATGGACGGCTTCCGTAAGCCAGCATGTCCTGCTTCGCACAAGGTCGCCCTTTCTGGACCCTGCCAGGAACAGAAGAGAGGCTGGGACCCCCCAAGGCCGGTGACGTGAAGGAAGGGCTCCCGTCTCCCCCCGTGGCTGGCCTCTGTGCCCCTGCCCTCCTGCTCCCCTGCATCTCCGTCTCTCCTCTGCCACGGTAACTCTTGGATTTTTCTGGTAACTTTCCATGCTGTCCATGGCCTAAGTCCGTTCTCATCACTGCAGAACCGTTCCTATGGGATTCCTGAGCTCTCCGCTCCCCTTAACCACGAGGGCCGAGCATACGGGACGCGCGTGGCGCTCAGGCCGGGTGTGCAGTTCCCACACCACCTCGTGTCCTGGGCCTCGGAACAGGGTCTGGGACTAGGGAGTTAGCTGGGAATCCCAGATCTGCCAGCTCCTCAGGGTAACAGGTGGCTTTGAGGTCCTCCAAAGAGCTCTGGGAACAAACCCGTTGTGCGCGGTGGTGGCCTGTCCGAGCCGCCACACCACAGTGCCAGCCCAGGCCTGGCTGTATGGAGCACCAACACCAACCCATTCACAGGAGGAAGGAAATGAAAATGCGCATCTATTAAACATTTACTGTGTCAGATCCGAATAGATGCCTCTACATCACCGTATCTCACTTGGCTCTCAAAACAACACCCTTGGAGGTGGAAGAGACTTCCCATTGTGTGGGCAACTAGGTTGAGACCGGGTCTGTTATGGCAGAGCTGGGGCTGAAGCCAGTCATGCTTGCCTCAAAAACCCATTCTCTGTCCACTCCCTGGTGGTTAAAATGGAAAGAGATCAAACAAGTGCAAATAATAAGGAAGAACTCGGGCGTGCGTTCAGGCCCTCCTCAGTTGGAGAGGAAGGCGGAGTGGAGCAGCTGCCGTGGATGGACGAGGACATGTGGCCCGCCTTGCCCGCTCTCTGCTCTGGTCATTCCAGCCCCACTGGTGCCTGAAGGACGGCTCACAGCAGGTCAACCACTCGGACAGTGCGTCCCCGGGAACTGGGAGTCCCGGCATGCCGTGTTACCCAGAGAAGGTTCTGAACGGGTACCCAGACCCATCTGATGTCTGGAGAGGAGTGGAGGAGACCCAGTGTCCACCCGAGTGCAGGCTGGTTCATGGCAGGATTCCTGAGCCAGAGCTGTAGACTCTCTTCAGACAACCTCGTCCCAAAGATCAGCAGCAATGGAGTCTGTCAGGACTGGCCGATGACAGTGGTCACATCACTGGACTCCCACGTGGTCCACCTCGGTTAGAGGCCAGGACATGGTGGCTTGGAACTCACACTGGGCACGTGTGCGTGGGTACCCAAAATCCTAAGAGGAGAAGGGAATGCGGTGTGGTCATCTCCATGGGGGGTGATTTCTCTCTTTCTGGCTCCCCGGAGAGCACTGGAGTCGGAGCCCTGTAGCCAAAATCTCTCAAAAAACGAAAAGTCTATCTGGGAACTGCCAACTAATTTTTTTTGTGTGTGTGTGTGTATGTGTATGTATGTGTATATGTGTGTGCATGTGTATATATGTATGTGTATATATGTGTATGTGCATGTGTGTGTATAGTTATATGTGTGTGCATGTGTATATATGTATGTGTATATATGTGTATGTGTGTGTGTGTGAGGCAGTATCCCGTGAATAACTGAATGGTGTCCAGACCATTTCTCCATACCTGGGCGTGGGCTGGGCTCTCCATAGTGCCAGAGCTCTGTACATGCAAGCACGTGGGTAACTGTAAGGAATGTCATAAAATTCTAGCCAGTTTTTCTTTTTAATGTAAGTGCCCATTTGACTTTACCCGTTACTCTGGTTAAATAAAGTCTGTGCGTTGCCAAGGAGAGAAAGCTGTGCCCTGTAAGGACAAGAAGGGAGCCACATGCCAGGGATGACAAAGTATCAGTGGCAACAAAGGAGTCTTCAAACCAATAACAGCAAACAAAAAGGACGGAATGGAAAAAAACAGCAAGCTCTTCATCGCAGGATGAGTCATCCCCAAAAGACGTGGGAGAAAGATGAGAAAGTGGTAGGTTCTGGAACAATTATGCGTCTGAACCATCTTCAGGGAGGCAGAGTTCTGCCCAAAGCTGTGTTTTGGCACCAGATGCCTGGGGGAGGCAGGAGGAGGGTTCTGGAATCCCAGTTCCATGTGCCAACCCCAAGTCGGCCATGTGGTGCCAGTGACTCCAAGGTCAGAAAGGGGAGCCCTCAGGGCCTCTGCCTCAGCCTGGGTACGTGCACCTGCCGGTTATTGGCAGGCCAGAGGGCACAAGGAGCCACAGAAGAAAGACGACTGATTTGGGGAGGGTTGTTTTGTTTTACTTTTTTTTGTTGTTTATTCTTTCTTTTTCTTTTTCTTTTTTTTTTTTTAATTTGATCAAGGCTAACCCCATGGCCTAGTGGTTGAGGGACCCAGATTTCACATGGCCAGCCTTGTGGTCTGAGTCCTAGTCCCAGCCGCTTGGAAAATACACCTGGTATGTATGTGTGTTATGTGTACCCCAGATCCTGTCAGGGTGGAAAAACAGAAGAGAAGGGATTACGGGGTGGCCACACCCCATAATAGGGCGCTCTCGCTCTCTCTGGAGAGCATGCACACATGCCATCTAGTAGATTAAAAAAAAATGAGGGCAACACCAGTAATGTTATTTTGACAGCAAACATTAGCACATTATAAAAGAGAAAGTTGGTTTTATGTGAAATTTAAGAAAAACATGTCTTCTTTTTTTTGGAGAGGTTTTTGCTATAGGGTGCGTGCGCTCGCCAGACAGACAGAGACAGACAGAAAGTGAGAAATCACCCCCCAGGGGGGATGGCCATGCCGCAATCCCTTCTCCTCCATTCTCCTCTTGGGATCCTGGGCACGCACGTACACGTGCCCGGCGTGAGTTTAAGCCGCCAGGTCTGGGACTCGAACCGCAGTCGACCACGTGGGAGTCCAGCGACATAGCCATTACGCCAACTGCTGGTCCCAAGAAAACATGTCTTAATGTTGGTAGGCCCCTTTATACTTCGTTACTAGACTCCCAAAGATCTGCAATCCTTGCTGGGAACTGTGGAGACCCTCCAAGCGGCCTACAGATGTGTCAGATGAACTACCCAAGTCCCCACCCTCAAGTCGAGTTTAACCAACAGTTACTAAACTCTTAATCCTGGGCTAGTTGTTCCACCAGGTCTTGTTTGAGATTAACAGTGGTGGTTAGGGTACTGGCTTCTTACATAGCTGTCCATGGTTCAAGCTCTGGTCCTGGCAACTTGAAAACCATGCCGGGCACTTATGCAGGCTTGCTCAAAGTCCGAGAGGAGAATAGAGAAGGGATTGCAGCAGCGTGGCCATCCTCCCGGGGGTGATTTCTCAGTGTCTCTTTGGCAAGCACCTTTAAAAAAAAAAAAAAAGAGTTCTGGTTCATGTAGGTCCTGATGTGTGTTTACAACCACCGCCATGTGACGTGCTAACTATGCTACCGCAGAGGCACGTGGAGACACCCACGGAATCTTTGCAGAGGGTGAGTAGCTCTTCCTGGGAGAGAGGGAACCGGGACTGGGAAGTCTCAGCAGTGGGGGCACTTTCCCACAGCGGTGCTTGCTTGTTCCGAGACGAGAGGCCCATTGCTCCACATGGGTGCACCTTCAGGGCAGCGAGGGCTTTACTGTGGCAGGGTGCAGGGATGTAGGTGGCACTGAGCGGTCAGTAAGGTACACTATCGGGTGAAGGTCGCGTGGGCCTGGCATGGCATCCTCCTATCAGGGACAACAGCAGACAGGCACTAGTTTAGGAAAGAAAATTTACAAAGTTGGTGAGAAGTAAAATCACATCTATGTTTTAGGAAGTTAATGAAGGTGGGGGTAGCTTGTCAGCCTTCTGCAGCCGGACAGATGTCTGTCCTGAACCAGGCAGTCTTCTGGGCAGCTCACCCATTCCCATAGGACAGAGGTCCGACTACCCCAGCATTATTTCCAGAGGACCTAGGAACAATGACAAACCACTCTGGTCCATGGTGGAGGGACCTGCCCCGTATCCTCTGCGTGGCTCGGCACTTCGACCATGCATAGTAAAGCCTTCTTACCTCTTTACAATGAAGCAAGCATTTCTTGGCCAGGTTTCTTTTGGGAACAAAGACTTGTGTTCTTTTTTAAAACCAATTACTGCCCTAAGAACGTCAACCTTACCTATAACCTACAAGCCTCCACTTCCAAATGTTGCACCTTTTGGAGCCAGGCCAACGTCAGTCACTCCTTACGCGGACTGGCAACTCCCCTGCTCTCATCATTAAATAAAAGCAACCACCGTGTCTCAGCACACCAAAGTCAGTCACTCACTCTCACGCTTAGAATAAACTGTATTATTATTTCTGCAGAGCGTGGCTATTTCCATTGACACCTGTCATGGTCTAATGTCAGACAATCAATGCTTTTGTGAAGCTTATGCCAATATGTAATGACCTCCACAGGATGGGTGTAGACATTGCTGTGTTAAGCTTTTGTGTAACATTTTAACAAATACACTTTAATATAATTGGTTTCCTTTATGATCTTATATGTTTTCTTTCCTTTTCATTTATTATTTATGTATTTATTTTTAATCTGTCAGAGAGGCAGAAGGAGGGAGAGGGTGAAACCACCATTCCCCTCATAGGGTGTGGTCATGCTGAAATCTCTTCTGCATTTCTCTATGCTGCAGGAATTTTGGCATGCATGCACATGTGGCCTAGAGTGTTCTTTAAGCCGCCAGCGCTGGAATTTAAACAGCAATTGACCATTTGCGATCTCGCTCCTTTAACTACCACGCTCTTTCTTTTTTGCACTTAAAAATACTCTGGGAATAAGAATCACCCCGGCCCTCTGCAGTTGCAGAGTTAGAAGTAGGAGGGCTACCTTTCTGCTGATACCGCTCTGCCCTTCGCCTAGCCAGGAGCAGATGGAAAGCAGGGCCACCTGGCCCCAGCTCACCCCTAAACCTCCTGCTGAGCCTGAGGTAGGAGGGGGTGGCCTTGGCCTTCACAGTCACTGCTCAGTCCGATTTTACATAGCACCCTACATTCAGGCTTATCTGCTCAGCCCTCAGCCACACAAGGACCAAAGTTTTGCCTACTAGAGACAAAACGTCTGAATGTGGTGAGGCACTGCAGGAATTCTCTCCCCATGTATAAAGCATAGACATTTTTCTGTGTAAATCTGAGCTTACCACTCCCACTGTGCATATCCCACTGCACCCACAGTTGAAGGATATTGGTACAGAACTAATTCACATCAAAAGGAAGTACACATAATTACAGAAAACTATATACTCCAAAGAAATAGCAAGAAATTAGTTAATTGCCAGATGTCCAGAATCACAGCAGAGCTTCAAGAAATATGAAGAAAGCAGGATATACTTCTCCTCCAAAGGAACACAGTAACCCCACATCAATAATGGATAAAACACAAGAAATCACAGAAATGTAAGAAAAAATAATTCAGAATATTTATCACAAC
Source organism: Tupaia belangeri chinensis (assembly GCF_000334495.1). Classification (NCBI taxonomy): domain Eukaryota; kingdom Metazoa; phylum Chordata; class Mammalia; order Scandentia; family Tupaiidae; genus Tupaia; species Tupaia belangeri. The sequence goes on along the minus strand of NW_006208670.1, from coordinate 219,834 downwards.
TAAACTCAATGAGATCCAAGAGAAAAGAGATAACCAACCCCAAGAGATGAGACAGTTTTTACATGACTTGAAGAAGGAACTCCATAAAGAGATAGACATTCTGAAAAAGAATCAAACAGAACTTCTAGAGTTAAAGAGTACAAAACCTCCCTCCACAGTACTAACAGCACATTAGACTATGTAGAAGAAAGAATCTCTGGCTTTGAAGACAAAATTTTCAAGGTAGTTTAAGAAAAACTATTTCAGGCAAGAGTTCTGTTCCCAGCAAGATTATCCTTCAAATGGGAAGGAGAAATAAAATCATTCCCAGATAAACAAAAGCTGAAGGAATTCACCAAAAGTAGGCCAACCCTCGTAGTTTCTTTTCCCTGGGTCTTTCTCAGACCCAAAAATTTCTGCTAAAATGTAGTAATAGAATCCCCTTAAAGTCTATTCTTGTCTAAAACTTTGGTGCATGTCTTAGTTGGGCTCTCCCAAAAGTGGATCCTGAGACAAAGGATTTGGGGCAAGCGGCATATTTGGGAAGTGATCCCAGGAAACAGAGTGAGAAAGTGAGATAGGGAAGAGAGAAACCCAAAAAGGGTAAGCGAATGAGCAGGTTACCTCTGAGCGCAGTCTTGTTGGAGACCCTGGGGACCCTCTGAGAGGCACACCTCCCATTATCCCACTAGGGAGTAGGTTTACTGGCTCCTCAGGGAGGCTATCCTGAGGGTGTTACTTCCTAGTGTTTCTGAACCCCTTTGTGGGCTTAACTGTAGTAGAAAAAGCCCCAGGCCTGGTGACACAGGGCCTTCGGTAGAAGGCCAGTGTGCACAGGAATTGTCCTCCAAAGCCGAGGTGGCCTTCGGAGGAGGGCATTGACAAGCCTGCTCTAGTGGAGGGCAGAGTTAAGCACAACTGTGAATGATAAGGAAAAGAGATATAAAACAGATGACTTTTGACTGTATTTGATTAAACATGGGACTGAAAGAGTTTGACCCCAGCCTGGGTCTTTCAACTTCTTCCGCCCCAGCCTGACTGTCACGGCCTGTGATTTCCATGGGAGGTTCCTTCAGTAACTCATGTGAGGCTTAGTCTTGAAGGGTGTGTTTATCAGAAATTCCAGACACCCACTCTGCAAAATCCACATATTATTACAGACTAACTTTTCAGTGATTTGAGGGGGAGTAGTCAGAAGAGAGTCATTATTTTTATACCCGCTTATTAGCAAGGAAAGTTGAGTTTCTAGAATGTTTCTCTTTTGTTGTTGTCTGTTATTCAAATAAATACCAAGGCTTGTAATGCAAATATCTTAGGACTGTGGTATGTTAGAGTCTTCTGGTTAGATTTCAACATAAAGCAAAGCTGTACAGGGATTGTGTTGTGTTGAATAAGTGAGTGGCTGTCATGGCATTAAATAAAAAACAGTTACATCTGTTCGGTTTCCAGGCGAGAGCTGGAGGATGGTGGGAAGCAATTTTATTATCATTTTAGAAAAGCACCCGATGGTAAAGGAGAAGAAAGAATTCCACATGTTAATCTACACTGAGTACAATAATGTGTAAATTACGGAAGTTTGCAGACGAGAACAGGAAAGTAAAATGGGGAAATGAAAATTCTTTTGCCAGGGCAGTCAATTTTCTCTTAAAAACAGGAGGAAAGAGACATCCACATATCCTTATAGTCAAATACAGTGTGAGTAAAGGAATTTTTCAAGATCATTTCTACTGCTCATTTTTGTTTCTTCATAGGTAGCTGAAAAATTGAGACTGGCAAGAAAAGCCCGTGAAGAAAGGATGAACCTCCAAAACCATATGCTAAGTGAGAGAGTCCAGACACAGCAGACCACATACTGCAGGACCTCACTTACATGAAGTTGCTAGGAAAGCCAAAACCGTAGACGGAGAAGCACGTGATTCGTTTTGATTGCACAAGTTCACAGCTGGACTTTGGACTTCCGAGGTGTGTTGAATGGGGTTAAAGCCTTTGGGACCATTGGGATGAAATGAATATATTTCAAATGTGAGAAGGACATGAATTTGGGGGGCCTGGGACAGAATGCAATGGTTCGAATATGTCCCCCTGAAATTCCTGCATTGAGATTAGGTCTAACTGTGATGGCATTAAGAGGGTGGAGGTTAATCTGACTGTGGTGCTGAAAGGGCCTTTGGGAGGTGACTGGGGTCGATAAGTCATCTGGGGGGCCCCACAACGGCTCCAGTTGTTTTACAATGAGGTAGGCTCATGCCTTGCCCTTGGGCAGTGCTCGCCCTGTCATACCCTACGGCCCACTTTGTTGCCTTGGGCCTCGACAGAGAGTCCCCACCAGCCACATGACTCTTGCTAGGAGTCTTGGGCCTCCAAAACCGTGAGCTAAATAAACCTCTATTCTTACACACCTTGATCTCAGGTGATGACTTTATTAAGCAGTAGAGGGTGAACTAACGCCCTCATCACACTAGATTCTATGACGTGCGGGTAATATAATGAAGCTGTTGAAAAGGGAGCGATTGAGGCAGGCCTGGCCCTGGTGGTGACGGGAGCCAGATCCAAGGGCTGACCCTCGGTGGGGCACGCTCACACTGCGGTCCCACTCCTTGGACTCTCTGTCCTGTCGGGGGTTGGGGCATACACATGTATGTGCCTGGTGGTGACGGGAGCCAGATCCAAGGGCTGACCCTCGGTGGGGCATGCTCACACTGCGGTCCCACTCCTTGGACTCTGTCCTGTCGGGGTTGGGGCATACACATGTATGTGCCTGCTGTGTGTTTCAAGCCACTGGAGCCATGTGTAATATGGTCTCTTAGCCACTCGGCCACAGAGTCAGCCCTGGTCCTCACTTTTTTTTTTTTTTAAAGTAGTTTTTCACGTGGTCCTGGAACATTTTTTAATGTATTCAGTGGGTTTCATTTCTAGGTTATGGTAGTTAAATCACTATGGCCCACTCCTAGAGCAGGTGCTTGAAATGAACATTGCAAAGGAGACTCTTTGAGGCTAGAAATCACGAAGCAAGGATTCTAACTAAGATGAAAGATTATGTCCTTTATCAGGAAGCTGCATCCTGTCTTCACAAAGGAATAGCTATGATCATCTACAGTGACCAGCCACCGGTTACTGTAACTGCTGAACTAAAACCATAGCAGTAGCTGCTAGAGATTCCAGTACTGGAGGCCACCAGGTGGCGTAGTGGTGAGGGTGCTAGACTCGCGCATGGCCAGCTGTGCAAGTCCTGGATTTGTGATGAAAATCATACCAGGCACGTGTGTGTGTGGGTGTGTGTGTGTGTGTGTGCGCGTCCCGAATCCTGGGAGGACAATGGAGGAGGATTGTGGCGTGGTCATCTCCCAGAAGGTCCCAATCCGCTCTCCACTGCAGGGCAGACCAACGTAGCCTACAAGGCGTTTGCTGTCAGCTGTGACAGTCGTGCTGTAGCTGGCCGTGTAGCCTGCCTGTGCCGTCGAAATCGCTCTGCAGGGACAGAGGGTTCTGGGCAGGGAAACCGCGCCGTGTGATACCACGGTGTTAGACACGGTCCTCAGACGTTCTCAGAACCCACGGAGCGCAGAGCGCCCAGAGCGAACGCCAATGAAAACGAAGCGCTGTGAGCGGCGGTGCTGTCGGGAGAGTCGTGAGGGTGCGTCGCGACTTTCCTGACGACCTGGTAGACGTGCCACCCAGGTGCAGGTGTGGAGAGGGGAGCGCCATGCTGCTGTGGAGGGCAGGGTCTGAGAACTCTCCGTACTTGCCACTCCCTTTTGCTATGCATCTAAAACTGTTCTATAAAATAAGTTTATTAATTAAAACAAACCACGCAGTGGCTAGGGCTCCTGGGGAAATGCCTTTTCCCAGACACACTGTGAGACAGCCTCCTCTGTTCAGAGCCGGGAAACAACCGCCTCCTGAGCAGCGCAGCCGGGGAGGCAGGTGAGAGGTTTGCGGCCGCCGTGCGCGTTCTCGGGAATCCCCAGTCCCACTGGGGCCGTGACCACTCGGCTCACTCTTCCTCCCCTGGGTTAAAACCGCGCCGTTGAGATGCAGGTGGCCTTTTGGGGCCCAGCTATTTCCCCCAATACTGTCTCTTTGCTGCTTCTTTCTTCTCAAGACAGAGGCACCTTTGGGGCAGGCATCGCGACTAGATTCGTGGGGACCTTGGGGATGCGTGCCGGGCAGGCCCTCACACAGGCCAGGGTGGAGGTGGGGGCCCCACCGTGGCCTTCACTGTTGGTCCCTGCCACTCACCCAGGGCACCTCTGGCCTCACAGCCTGTCTTGCCCACTCGTGCTCTGCTCTCACCTGGGTTGGCTCCGTGGTGGCCTCGGTGAGCTGTCATGTGTCCCCCATAGCCGGTTCTCACCCACATGCCCCACCTTGGCCCCCAGCTCTAGGGTGGGAAGGAGAAATACCTTCACCCCAGAATCAGCCAGGCTACTCCCCCAGCCACCACACGCCCTGGCCCACATTAGCCGTCAACATGAAGGCCTGGCTTTGGCACCAGGGGCAGGACTGAGTCCCACCTCTTCAGCTCTTTTCTCCCCCAGGGCCAGGTTCCCTTTTCATTTTCATTCTTACTCAGAAGAAGAGTAACATCTATTTCTGAATGGTAAGAAAGTCCCCCAGGCTGGGTTGGTGGCCCGGTGGTTAAGGGACCAGGTCTCACACAGACCAACCCCGTAGCTTGAAGACTAGCCCTGGTGACTTGAAAAACACATGGGTCGCGTGTGCTCACATGCCCTGATTGCCACAGGATGAAGAACCGAGAGGGATGTGGTCATGCCTCGTTTTCATTTGGAAGCTTTGGTAGTCCCCTGAGACCGGGAGGTGTGGCCATGCCACGTCCCTCTCCGTTCTTCATCCTGTGGGGATCGGGGGCAGGCCAAGCCACCACCTGGAGGGTTAGGTAGCTGGACCCCAAGTGGTTCAAGTCTCAGATCCAGTAGCTTGAGAAACACACCAGGAACATGGGTGCCCAAAGTCCTGAAAGGAGGAAGACGTGGAAGAGGAGCGTTCTGTGACCGTGCCCGGGGCAGTTTCTCACTTTCCTACCCTCTCTGGCAAGCACAGGCACCCTCCAGAAAAGAAAAAAAATGTGTATACATATATATATATATATACACACATACATGTGTACACGTATACACAGCAGCGGTTAGGAATACTCTATGTCTTCTTGCAGAATCAGGGAGACAGGCTTGCTAACAAGAGCCGCACCTTCCCAGAACTGTGTTACCAGCGCTTCAGAACTCAGACTTCGGGGTCAGACAATCTTTTTTGTTTTTCTTTTTTTGAGAGGTTTTTGCTGTAGGGCACATGCACTCACCAGAGAGACAGAGAGAGACAGACAGAAAGCGAGAAATCACCCCCCAGGGGGGATGGCCATGCCACAATCCCTTCTCCTCCATTCTCTTCTCAGGATCTTTCTTGGGCACGCACGCACATGCACCCATGCCTGGCGTGAGTTTAAGCCACTGGGTCCGGGACTCGAACTGCGGTTGACTACATGGGAGTCCAGCAACATAGCCATTACGCTAACTGCTGGTCCCATGGTCAGACAATCTTTTGAACATGTCAGGAAGTAGTATTAAATACAAAATTGTCTCCAACACCTTCTTGCAGTCTGTTTAAATATTATTTTTGATAGCAAAGGGTTCTGTGTGGAGGCCAGCAGGTGGTGTGGAGGTTACATCAGGGGCTCCCACATGGCTGTCGCTTGAGTCCTGAACCTGATGGCTTGAAACTCATGCTGGGCACATGTGCAGGCATGCACAAGATCCTGGGAGGAGAATGGAGGAGAAGGGACTGTGGTGTGGCCACCCCAACCCCACACCCAGGGGTCATTTCTCACTTTGTGTCTCTCGGTCTCTGTCTCTGGCAGGCACATGTGCCCTGAAGCGAAAACTTCTACAAAAATAATAACAATAAAGCTTCTGTGTGCATGACTGTGTTTTTATCTTGGAGGTGTGTCATGAGAAACTGTTTTTCAGACAACAAATAACAAAATATTGAAACGAAATGAGACTTTGTACCTTTCTACCCCAGGCCTTTGTGTCCTGATTACAAATCTGCTGCTGCTGGGCGGCAGGTTTATCTGGCAGTGAATTCCAGAAGTTCCCATGAACAGGCGTCCTTGAGAAGGGAGGGAAGGGAGAGCGTGTGTGCGCGCCCACGCTGGCTTCCAGGCGTGCAGGCCTCCTGAACGTGGGAGCGGTCCCTTAGAAAACCTCGGCCTCCCAGTGACCGCAATCCTCCCACTTCTCTCTCCTTGACGCCATAGCTACGCGTCCCTGCTGCGCACTGGACAACTTCCCACTAGCTGCCAGGAAGAAACTCCTCCCTGGGATTATAGATAAGCAGCAGGCTGGCACACAGTAGGTGCTTCATGGCACGTGAGCATGTGTGCCCAAGATCCTGCAAGGAGAACAGAGTCGAGAAGGGATTGTGGCGTGGCCATCCCCCCAGGGGGCATATTTCTTACTTTCTGTCTTTCTGTCTCTCCAGCAAGCACATGTGCCCTATAGCAAAAATCTCTCCCAAAAAAAGGAAAGAAAGAAAGAAAAAGAAAATGATAAGAAAGTAAAATGGGGAAGGAAAAGAAAGGATTGCTCAGCAGCTGACTCACTTTTGAGGTTACCCGTGCAGTGTAAGGGTTGGCAGGCTCAGCCTCTCACCGGCTTCTCCCTAGGCTCAGTCTCTCCACCTCAACCCCACGTCGCCCTCTGGCCTTTGGTCTCCTTTGTAAATGCATTTGTTTAAGTTATCCTTTTCCAATACCAGCTGTCTGGGGGAAGGTTTCCTGTCTTCTGTCTGTCCTTCTTTAGGGTTTCTGGACTAGTAGACCCGGGATGAGGGGTGAGAGCTGAGCTGGCGTGGTCTGTTCTTGGTTAACCCTCGCTGGGTCCTGGTGTTCGGTCATTTCTTCTAGGGACACAGAAGCACTCTGCCCTTCAGAATCTGCTCTAGAATAGTCTGTAACCTGTTACGCCCGGTCACTGTGTCGCAGGGTAGAGGAACTTCTTTCTTCTTAATGGAACGCTTTCCTGTCTCTAAGACGTTGGTACCGCTCGCAGTCCCTCTGGTCCTCTAGTAACACAAACACGGAAAGTCCCATTCCTGGGGTTTCTGAGAGATCAGGCCTGAAATCCAACTGGGTCAAGAAACTTGCGTTTAATTCCAGTTAGGAGACAAAAAGGTTCTCATTAGAGGGGAGCAGTCGCAGTGCAAGACAGCTGGGGGACGCGGTGATGTCACTGAAGTGCCGAGTTACACGGATGCCTCTGTGGTGTTTCTCTGATCTCTTTCAAAGAACTGACTTCTAAAGCTCTTTGAGCTCTTCTGAAAACCAGTGGTTTGGGGTCAGAAAATACTGTTGAAAGGTTTAAGGTCCCCTTTAAAATTCTCTCCACTTGCCACCATGTGCCGTGACCCTCGGGCGGCGTGGGAAGGAACGGAGGACAGTAAGGGAGGTGGAGAGAGCCGGCTGTACCTGGTCACCTGACCTCAGGGCTCTCTGGGAGGGGATCCCAGGCACTTACCGTGTGCACCTGCCAGGTGGGGTGGCGTGGGAGTGCACGTCCGTTCTAAAGCAGTCAGTGAAGCCTTACGTCTCCACACTCTTGCCAAGCAGAGATGAGGCTTCGTATGTCGTAGCTGGCTTGCATTTATACAGTGCTATGCCAGTGGGACCGGGCGGTGCAGCTGTGATGTGCAGTGGCCCCATGAGGCCGCCACCATTGGAAGGTTCCGATTTGCGTATGGAGACCTTCCGGAGTGTGCCAGGCACATGAGTGCCTGTGGCGTGGGGTGGCCCGAGCATCAAGACAAAACTGGGGGCTCCTTCTCTCCAAGAAAAAGTAACTAGAGTAAACTTAAAAAAGCCCCGGGGGCAGCCAGTAGCATGATTACGAAGGTGGCTGGGTCCCATGTGGCCGGCTGACGGTTTGAAACAGACATGCCAGGCACGTGTGTGTGCCCTGGAATCCCAAGAGCAGAATGGAGGAGAAGAACTGCGCCATGGTTAATCCCCTCTGGAGGGTGTTTTCTCGCTTGCCCTCTCTCTGTGTGTGTCTCTCCATCGGGCACATGTGCCCCATAGCAAAACCAAACAAACACCGGCCAGCCAGCAAAGCCTCTGGTCCCTCAGCCAGCAGGTCTCCAGCCTCTGGTCGACGGCACCACGTGAAAGTCACAGTTGGACCAGGACAGGATGCTGGTCGTCGGTCCCTGGCCACCGACTCCAGAGTGCGGCACGAATACAGATTCATTCTTTCTTAGTCCAGAGAGCAGACCTGTTTATAGGGCTTAATAAGCAGTTGCAAAGTGTTAGAAAACAAAACCAAACAAAACATCAGTGTTGCAGAGAATCTCGATGTAAAGGGTTCTGAAGTCAGAAAGAAAGAACTTAAACTTCATTATGAAGAACTCAGTCAACTTCCGCCTGGGGGCTGAGTTTTTGTGGGGCCCTGCCTTCCACTGTCATCTGCCTGTTTGGGACACTCAGATAGGTGATGGGAACAGAGCTGCATGTAGTGGGTGCGCTGTGTGTTGGGTTAATGTTGCTGGCCACGTTCCGTTTGTGAAGTTCACTTTAAAACCATTTTAAAAAGTCTCTGCATGGGGCCAGCAGGCGGTGTGGTGGTTAAGGCCTGGGATCTCCTATGGCTGAATGAGGTGCAAGTCCTGGACCTGGTGGTTTGAAAATCACAATCAATCAATCAATGCTTAAAAAAAGGCAAACAAACAAACAAACAAACAAAAACCACCCCGTAAAAAAATACCTGATTCCCTTACGTTAGGATTTTGGCTTAGGGTGAGGGTAAGAGTTAGGGATTAGGGTTAGGTTTAGGGTTAAGTTAGGGGTTAGAATTAGTGTTAGGGTTAGGTTAGTGTTAGGTTCAACGCTTTGGTTTGGGTTATGGTTAGGATCTGGGTTATGATTAGGTTAGGGTTTAGGATGAGGGCTAGGTTTAGGGATTTCAATAGGATTAGGGTTAGGGTTAGGGTTCGGTTTAGGGTTGAGATTAGGGTGAGGTGTAGGGTTTGGCTAGCGTTTAGAGCGTGGGTTAGGATTAGGGTTAGGGTTTTTGTTAAGGTTTGGGCTAGGTTATGGATTAGTGATAGGGTTAGGGTTAGGCCAAGTTTAGAGTTGGGTTAGGGTTTAGTGTTAGGGTTAGAGTTGGGGTTAGATTAAGGGTTACGGTTAGGGTTAGGGTGAGGTTAAGTTTAGAGATAAGGTTTACTGTTAGAGGTAGTGTTAGGTTTGGGTTAGGTTTGGTTTGGGGTTAGTTGTAAGGATAGGGTTTTGTTTAGGGTTGGGGTTAGGTCAAATTTTAGGGTTAGGGTTGGAAATGTGGTTAGGTTTAGAGTTAGGGTTAGGGTTAAGTCACGGTATAAGGCTCGAGATAGGATTAGGGTTAGTGTTTTCGTTAGTTTTAGGGTCAAGGTTAGGATAGGGTTTAGGGTTAGCTTTAGGGTTAGGTTTGGGTAGAAGAGGAGGACAAATACAAGAGGACCATCACAAATTAAAGCCTAGTTATGTGCCAGCAGGTCTACAAATACCATTTTATTTCATCTTCGTAGTGTCCAGGAGGACGAGAAACTGGCCTTATTAGTTTATTTTCCAGGTGAGGACACTAATGTCCAGAAAGTGTAAATAGCTTGTCTGAAGTCAGACAGCTCCTGAATGGTAGAGCTGAGATTTGAATCCAGACTGAATATAATTCTTGCAGCTGTTAATTCTCTGTGAGCCACACCAAAGGAAGAGACTTCCACTGCACCTCTTTGTCCTGGAGGTTTCCAAATGTCAGAATTAGAATCTATCCAACTTCTATGGCATAGGATTTTATAAAGAATTATTTTATTTAACTTTATTTATTTTTAATTCAAGCAGAGAGGGACAGAGCAAGAGAGCGAGAGTGAGCGAGGGACTCGAACCGTGGTTGGCCATGTGGGAGTCCAGCATCCTTAACCACCATGCCACCTGCTGGCCCCCTGGTATAGATTTTAATTAATGGTGTCATCCCATCACTCCAGCTCTGGGGTAATTTTTGACTCTTCTCCCTCCCTCCAGATCTCATTAGTTACCAACTTCTGTACGGTCTCAAATTCATTCCATCTTTCTACCCTGGATGCCAGAATTCATCATTGCTCCCTGGAACTGTTTTATTATTAATATTGTCATTATTTAAGAGAGATTTTTGCTAAAGGACATGTGTGCTCACTGGAGAGACAGAGACGGAGAGACACAAAGTGAGAGATCAGTCCCCTGGGGGTATGGCCACGCCACAATCCCTCCTCTTCCATTCTCCTCTCAGGAATTTGGGCACGCATGCACACACGCCTGGTGTGAGCTTCAAGTCACCACGTCCAGGACTCGAACCACAGTCGGGCATGTGGGAGTCCAGGGACGCAACCATTGCATCATCTGCTGGTCCCACCCCCTGGGATGTTCCAACAGTCCCTACTGCCTCGTGTCCACACCGCCCACGTGTTAGTCTAGATTCTGCGGTCCCTCACTGAGCCATCGACTAGTCACCGCTCCCCCGGTCCCCACCACGGTAGCACTGGGCGTAACCTAACCCCCGGGTCAAGCCCATGTTTCCACTACTTTCCACATGCGCGAGAAGTTGAGGTCGGGTAGGAAACGCCACTCCTCCCTGCCAAGGGGTCTCAGTGAGAATCTCAGAACACAGGAACACAGGCAGGTCCTCAGTGCAGCCTGGCCCTTGTGACACAGCCACCAGGTCAGTCCGCTGGTCGACCCTCCTGGAGAGCTATTTCCCAACACCCCTCCTCTGCCCTCTGTGTGGCCCCAGTGGGCCCCACCGGCCCCTTCTTTTCTCTGACGACCTCGCTCGTTACGTCACTGAGTCAAGAGAAGCACGCAGCACAGGCCAAGTACCAGCTTAACCTCTGCCCAGCCCCTCAGTGTCCCCGAGTCCATCTCCCACACACCAGCCAGGGTCCCCCATGATCACAGGATGGAAACTCCAGGTCCTCAAGGTTACCTGTTACCTAAGGGCTGCAGGCCTGCCCCCTGCTGGTCTCTGACTCCCACTCTTCCCCCGGCCGGCCTCCCCCTCTGTCCCCGGCTGCACCCGCCCTCTCCACGCTGGCCTCGCTTTTCCTCCAACATGCCAAGCACATGGTCACGCAGGACCTCTGCATCGTGGCTGCGAGGCCGGAGCGCTGTCCCTCAGAGGCATGCGGGGCTGGCTTCCTCGGTTCGTTCAGGTCTTGACTTGCAAGTGCTCTTCTCGGAGTGGCCTTTGCCGTGGCTGTGAGGCACCTCCACATGCCCATTCTCTGCTCATACCTGCATTTCGCCTGTGCCCCACTCCCCACACAGCACACGTGTGTGTGTTTGCGCCTCCCCAGCAGGACAGATGCTCCTGGACTGCAGGGAGTCATGCCTGCCATTCACGGCGTCCCGGCGTCTGACACTGTGCCTGAGGCCAGTTTAGTGCCCTGTGTTTGCTGGATGAACAGAGGAGCAAATGGCACCTCCTGCTCCACAGCCTCTGCCCCGCAGTTTTCAGCCTGGCCTGTGAGGCCCTCGGGGACCTGGCCCGAGATGCCCTTCAGGCTTCACCCCTGCCCCACCTCTCTCCCTCACCCTCCCCAGGCTCCTGGCCATGGGATCTCACCCCTCACTGTTCTGACGTCCAGCCCTCCCAGGACTTCCCATGTTGTCTCTCCTCTCTGTAAGGCCCTCTCTCTGGCATAATCGTACTGCCTTGTTCAAGGAAATCCTGTTAGTTCTTCACAGACTCACAGCTGCACAACCGCCCTGGCCCTTCCAGGCAGGACTGTGAGGAATGTGGCCTTTTCAGCTGCCAGGAGGGAAAACTGCTGCCTTCGTGCACGTAATGGCTGACATCAGCTTTGACCTTTCTCTTCGAAACGCAACAAGTGCCCTGAAGCCACCAAATCTTCTCCTGTCTCCACTCACAGGTTTTCAAGGCTTTCAGGGTTGGGGGGGAAGACAAGCACTTCCTTTCTCAGCCAAAGGCCAAGGAAGGCTGGCCCCATAGCACAGTGGTTAGGTGCTTTGCAGAGGAAGCCAGAGCCCAAATGCTTGACCATGGTTCAAATCCTGATCCTGGGAGCTTGAGAAATGCACTGGCGTGTGTGCCCGGGCTCCTGACGGTGTGGAGGGGTGCGGGAGGGCCACAGCGCTGAGGCCCTCTGAGGGGTCTCTCAGGCACGCATACACCCCCTGGCATGCTCACACACAGAGGCCGAGGATCCACTTAGACACAGGGCGAGATCCCTGAGTTCACCCAAAGACCGGACAGTGACATCGCGTCTATTCTGTAAACCCCAGCTTCTCCCCACTCCTTCACAGGCAGAACCGTTCCCACGTGTTTGCCACCCCAAGGGCTGCACCGTGGGGGACAGGGCCTGTCGTTGCTGGAAACTGGCAGGCTTTGTGACTTGGGGACAGAAGCCTGGATTGTAAATGCTCATGACATCGGGGAGGTGGGCTTCCGGGGGGGCTGAGGGGCATCCCGTGGAAGAATCTGGACCATCACAGCCCGTGATGGGGGAGCATGCCAGCCCAGGCTCCCCTCCTTCCACAGTTTACCCAGTTTTAATTGGCGACCGAGAGCGCAAAGGCGGTGGTTTTCACCACGGGGACCTACGGCACGAGGACGCGGTGGCCAGAGCACACGCACAGCGCATTCCCCGCCATCGTCTGGCTTGAACAGCTGCACGGAGTGATAGAACCAAATCAAACGAGGAGTGCGGTCTCCCAGCAAGGCAGTTCTCAAGAGCCCTGCTCAGGCCTCCGCCATCCCGCCTGGGCCCACGCTGTGCACTGGGTATCAGGCCTGCAGGAAGCTGGGCCTCCGTGCAGGGCCACACTCCATCGCGACCATCGGCGGCCCAGCCGGGCACAGGCATGTTTTCATCTGAGCGTTTGCTTATACGCCAGAGGGTGCGTTGCTCACCAGAGAGAGACAGACCAGGAAGGAGAGGAAGCACCCCCCGGCCGCCAAGCGGCACATGACTATGTTGGGATCCCTTCTCCTCCAATACGCCCCCTTTTTGGGGAGTTTGGGCATGGACACACATGCACCTGGAATGTTTCTCAAGCCGCCTGGCCTGGGACTCGAACTGCCCAGTCAGTCATGTGGGCACCTTCGACCACTAGGCACCACAGCCAGACCCAGAGCATATTACTGAAACCAAGTCTCCAACAGAGCATCATAAAGTTACCTGCACCATCAGAACCAGGTCATGGGCCCTTCATGGGAATCGACATGACAGAGACCTAGGCATAACCAAAGCTAGGCGCCTTGGCTCGTCCGCTCTGCAACCATTTCAGCTCGTTTCAAATCCTGCTAAAATGGGCAAACATGGGCCATGCCCAAAGTATTCTCCCAGTGGCCAACAGGTTGGGGTGGAGGTGAGGGTGGGGATATATAGATATACCTTTTGAGTGAAGGTGAAAGTGGAGCATTTAAATACAAATAAGACAAAGACAGGTCGCAGTATAATAGAATACGCATCTCCTCCACATCAGTGCTTCTCAAACTTCTGGGTGCCAAGGTCTCTTTATATATGTGTGTGTGTGTGTGTGTGTGGGTTTGTCATAGGATACATGCACTCAGTAGAGAGAGACAATGAGAGAGAAAGTGAAAAATCACCCCCTGGGAGGATGGCCATGCTGCAATCCCTTCTCCTCCATTCTCTTCCTGGCATTTCGGGCATGCACACACATGTGCCTGGCATGATTTTCAAACCACCATGTGGGAGTCCAGTGCCTTAAGCCCCATGTCATCTGCTGGCCCAAAGCTAGCATGTTTTTCCAGCCGCTGGGACTGGGATTTGAACCACGGTCAGCCATGTGGGATCTGGCTCTCTTAACCAATAGGCCACGGAGCTGGCTCAGATATCTTTACATCTTTTAAATGAAGATCTCAAGCTCTTCTGCTTAGGTGGCCACGTCTGCTAGCAGTTACTGTGTAGAGATGAAAACAGGACTCAGAGCTGGCGAGTGGCGTGAGGTTAGGGGCCGCGTCCCTTATGGCCGACTCTGTGGTCTGTCCTGGGCCAGCAGCTGCAGAATCTCTGGTCCCCCTTGATCTAAAGAGCACTGGGCAGGGGTGACTCTCCAAGACACCTGCGCCACCTCCGGGAGCAGGACAGGAATCTCGACAGTGTGTGGGGTGCTACCGCCCAAGGTGTGAGCCCTGGTTGAGTGTCCAGTAAAGCCATCAGAAGGTCTCTAGGTGGTTGGGGTGACGGGCTTTCAGAAGGAAGTCCTTTCTCAAGCAGGTTTGTCCTGTAAACTCGGAGCAGAGGGGCCATACGCCTCAGGGTAGAGAGCGGACATGGTGACTTAGTGAGCAGTGGCAACGTCCCTGCCTCTTTGCTAAGGTCACCCAGCCACCTGCTTCCTTAACAGCACAGTGGAGTGGCTCCTGAAAGCCCAGGCAGGCCTCCACTGTCAGCCTTCTGCAAAGCTGCATTTGAGAGGCCATGGGCTCCCCGCCTGCAGAGCATGGGCAGGGACTTTCGCTGCGGAGACTGATGGCCTGGGGTTGCACTTCCGCGTCTTTGGAAAGGCTGGGCAGCCCACCTGTAGCCCAGCTCCTGGGGTCTCTAGCCTCTGTGCTCTGCCGGGAGGGCTGGCCGCCCTGTGTGTGGTAGCAGGTCCCCAGGGTGGCCGTGGCCTGTGGGCCGCTCTCCCTGCACTAGCGTGCCCATAGGAGCCTTTGTCAGCTTTTCCAGGGAAACCTTCCAGTAGCCACGGTCCCCAGAGTGCCCCAGAGGAGGACAGTGCTCCTAGTGCAGGTTCCAGAGAGGCCTGGAACTGCTGCAGGCTCACTGAGTCCCTGCTTCTAAAGTGACACCCGAGGGGACCAGCAGGTGGTGTATTGGTTACCCTGCTGGACTCCCGCGGTTCGAGTCCCAGATCTGGCGGCTTAAAACTCACTCTGGGAGCGTGCCCAAGATCCCTAAGGCGAGTGTGGGGTGATTTCTCTCTTTCTGTTTCTGTCTCTGTCTCTCAAGCGAGCGCACGTGCCCTATAGCAAAAATCTCTCTTAAAAACAACAACAGTGACCTCAGAGAAGACACGCCCGACTCTCCCCCTGCGGGCCTGGGCTCAGGCTGGGGTGGGGCGCCCCAGGAGCGGGGGTGCGCCCGGCTCGGAGCTACACGGGGCTGGGCGCCCGCTCGCCCCCGGGGTGCAGGGGCCGGGCTTTTTGTGA
>NW_006208670.1:181237-185844 GCF_000334495.1 Tupaia belangeri chinensis | reverse complement strand
AGGCCCGCGTAGACGCGGCCTGGCTCTGCGGGGTCGCTGCGGCGCGGGGAGCAACAAAGGCGGGGACGCGGCGTCTGCGCGGGGACCCGCTGGGCGCGGGCACTGCCAGCCGGGGCCGGGACAGGGGCGGGGACGGGGCCGGGGACTGCCACCGGGACCGGGACTGGGAGCGGGACCGGGCCGGGGGCGGCGCCTGCTGCCGGGCCGGGCTCGAACTCCCACCTGGCCCAGGTGCGCAGGTGCGCAGGTGCGCGCCCTTCCCTCCCCGGCTCATTGTCGGCACACGGAGTCTGTCACCTCGGCCCGGTTCCGCTCACGGCCGCGCTGGGTCGTGGTGGGGCCGGGCGTGCACTGCAATCCGGGAGCTGGTGCAGCGCCGACGTGGGAGGCGGCGGGGGTCTAGCTTTCCTGCCTCCATTTCCAAGGAAGAGGGCTCAGAGCCGATTTCCAAGCCCGGACCTGGGAGAGCGCGTCCTCGTCAGCCCTGTCAGCCCAAAGCCCAGCAGATCCTGTTCCACAACCTGCTTGTCTGCCTTTTCCATAAATCATCAAAAAAATACCGTTTTTAAGTATGCCCTGCAATTTCTGGGGCTGGGATTGTTTTTCAGTGCAGATCAACTAGAAGCTCCCTTAACTCAGCAGCTGGGCTTGAATGAATGGTTTTGGCAGATTGTAGCGACTCCATAAAAGATGAGGTGGAGAAATCTTTGTGTTAGGGATTGCTCTAGTTAAAGTCAGTCTGAACTATGGAGTCTGGTGTCGTCTTAGGAAGATCCTTTGTTTGCAGACTAAAAACGAATTAGTTTCACCGTAGATGCTTTTTACAAAATACCAGTTACTGTGTGTGTATTTAGAGGGTCAGGATTAAAGCCAGTGTTTTTTGTTTTGTTTTGTTTTGTTTTTGTGAAAAGAAAAGGTTTTCATATCTCTATGTAAAAACAACCCAAATTCTGTCATGATTAATTCTGTCATCATTTAATCATGGATTTAAACATACTTTGGGCCTGATTTTATTTCATTTTAAATTATTTTATCTGCAAAGTGCTTGCTCCAACACAGATGCGCAGTTTCTATCGGGTCACTAACCATTTGTAACAGGTGGACTTACCTGACGGCAGGTACCTAGTACGAGGCTTTGGCTTCTAAGAAAGGGTATTTCCCTAGGGCCTTGATACCATCAGAAGGGCCATGGTCAACGGAGAGGGAGGGACACCGCCCTTGGCCCCTCCAGCCAGCCCGTTGATCCTTGAGGGTTGACACCAGCTTTGCCTCCTCCCTGAAACAGGCTGGGACTGGGGCAGTTTTGTAGGTTATGGGCTGAGTTATCCTGGAAACCGAAGATGAGTCTCTAAATATCTTTTTCTTCTTTCTTTTCTTCACCAGGGAGAACTGGAGAAGTTAAATCAGTCAACCGATGATATCAACAGACGGGAGACGGAGCTTGAGGTACGGAGAGCTGGGGCCCGTCCTGAGAGCTGCCACCCCCTCGTGTCACCTGGCTGGTTAATTTTATTTTAATAGCTGGAAGGTTACTGCTGGAATCCCTCCCCAGGGAATTGAGCAATAGGGGCCCTCCTGACAGGATAAAATACGCCCCTGACCTGACCGTGGGTGGGACGCCAGAGGATCTGATTTCACGTTGCTTCTCATCGTGGGCCAGAGCGCCAAGCCTGAGGGCTGTGCGGAGCATCGCCTGGTTGGATGCGTCTGTGGACAGGTGGGAAGGACTGCGTGAGAAGGAGCTGGGCTCTTGGGTGGGGAGTGATGGATGAGATAACAGAACCTCTTCAGTAGCTGGGGAAGTTCCTACCAATTGTGCTTCGGTATTTCCTCAGACTTACCCATTTCTGACTTCCCTGTCCTGACAAGGAACCCCTCCTTCCATTTCCTTGCTCAACTCTTCATTGTCTGCTTGTGTGTAGAGTGTAATTATCTTAATGGTGACAAAAAGCTGTTTAGACTGGGAAGGGCTTTCCTGCTGGGAAAGATCTTGAGAGACAAGAGCTCATTTGAATTTCGTGAGCATTTTCCAAGCTGTGTGTAAACAAGTTAGCGTTCTCCACGGCTACCAGTTAGTCCCCCCTCTTCAGCACTAGTTGGTTCTGCTCCATCAGCACATTGAACCCTGTGTGTATTCCGGAGCCTGGGACTGTCAGGCTGTCAAGCTGTCAGAAAACTGAAGGGATGTAGGGAGCTGTTGGCAGACTCTGTTTCTGTCTGAGGAGGAACAATGAGAAAAGTTGATAACGCAAGAAACACCTGGTTGGGAGAGTGAGGCTGTGGGAGTTAGGGTCTAATCTACCAGGAAGCCATTAGCAGTTCGACTTGAGACTGCACACATGTAGACTCTGGAGGTCCTGGAACTGTCGGCATGTGGATGAAAAAGCTTGCTGCGCTGCACTGAGTACAGGGCATCAGTGTGGCCCTCCACCCCACCCTTACCATGGTCCTATCCATGAACACTGGCTGCCTTTCTCCACAAGGAAAGTGAAAACTGGAAGTCTTTTTCAGTCATGATGAATTGAGTCTTTTTGTGATGTTGGGCATTTGAAAGCTCCGAATCTCAGCTATGTAATGCTTTAAGCAATAAAAACTACCATTCCTATAGGGCTTTAGCATTTACGAAGGGTTAGCACACTTAACCTCATTGTGTCTGTCGCAGCCACCTGGAACTGGGCAGCCCCGCAGGGTGGCTGTTTGTTTTAAGCTTACATTTACTAAAATGAAGATAAAGATTTAGTTTCTCAGTCACAATAGCCACATTTCAAGAGCTCAGTAGCTCCTGTGTTGGACAGAGCAGAGAGCACTTCAGTTATGAGAGAAAGTTCTACTGGCCAGGTTCACTGGCAGGACAGACCCCGGTCTTCCATCTCAGACTACACCCAGGTGTTCCCCTCAGCTCACAAATAAGAGTAGACAAGTTTGTTTTGTTTTGTTTTGTTTTGTTTTTTAAATATTGAAGATACTCCTTTTTTAAAAAAAAAAAAAAAGAAATTGGAGGTATCCCTTTTTTTTGGCTATAGGGTTTGTGCACTCTCCAGACAGAGAAAGAAGGTGAGAGCACACCTCAGGAGGCATGGCCATATTGCATCCTCTCCTCCACTCTCAGGATTCAGGGCATGCATGCACACATGCTCGGTGTGTTTTTCAAGCCACCAGGCCTGGAAATCGAATGGCAGTTGGCCATGTGGGATCTAACCACTTTAAACATCATGTCACAGGCTGACCTTTTTTTTTTTAAGTGATAATTAATTTATGGTATGTTCTCACCTACTGCCTGCTGACCAGCCTAGGTAGAAAGACGGCCCCGGTCTCTCGGCCTTTGCCTTCTGGGGTGAGAGCGGTTAGTCTGTTAAACTCTTTTAGCTCTGATTTCCGATTCCTATTTCTGAAAACACTTAAGCGTTCGTGTGTCGCAGGAAACCTCTGGACGGGTGTTTCCTGCCTTGCGCTGAGCCCTGAGTGAGGTGAACTGGAGGGTGCGAGGCAGGCAGCCAGGGCTGAGCGGTGTTATCCTCACGAGTCTGACTCGCAGAAGTACAGCACCGCCCCGTAAGTTGTTGCAGCAGGCACGTGGGGGAGAGGAGCAGCCTGGCCCTGCGGGCTGCGGGGAGATCTGCTCCTGGCTGAGCCTGAGGCCGCGCAGCGGGGCCAGTTCATGCTCTGGCCCGCCTGATGCTGTGCCTGTAGTCCCAGCTGCTGTGGAGGCTGAGGCAGGAGCATCGCGACAGAGGGGCACCCCGTCCTTAGAAAGAAACAGCTGAAGTTTCAATACGTTTCATTTAACCTGTAGTACTCAGGGGAGTGTGACGTCCCGGCGTGGGCCAGTGTTTAACCTGCAGGCCTCGGGGGAGTGTGACGTCCCGGCGTGGGCCAGTGTTTAACCTGCAGGACTCGGGGGAGTGTGACGTCCCGGCGTGGGCCAGTGTTTAAACAGTGAGATGTTGCCCATGTCTGTGCTGGCGTCAGGGGACTGTGCGTGTCGTGCACTTGAAACACGTCTCACTGGGACCGGCTGCATTGCCAGTGTGGCTCTGGGCTGCACAAGCGTGACTGGTGTTTCCTGCCAGGCTCATGGAGGAGGTGTGGGCTTGTACCCGTGGTGCACAGATGCTCGGAGCCTGAAGGGAAGGAGAGTATGTGTGTGTGTGTGTGTCTGCCTGCCTCTGTCTGCCCGTGGTGGGCTGTATGCCTTTAGTCAAGCACTGGCACCAAGCGGGGTGAACAAGGCAAAAAAAAAAGACTGTGCCCTCAAGGAGCTGACTTTTATTTATTTATTTATTTTGCTAGAGGGTATTTTTTATTTTTTTTAATTTGCTAGAGGGTATATGAGAGAAAGAGAAAGCGTCTCCCATGGGCTGATTCTGCCACAGTCGCCTCTCCCCTCCTCCCTCCTTTCTAGATCTGAGGCACACGCACGGGTACCTGGTATGTTTCTTGAGCAGGTGGCCAGCGTTTTGAATCCAGGGCCAGGATTCAAACCACAGACAGCCGCGTGGGATCTGGCTCCCTTAACCACCAGGCACAGTGGTCCAAGTTCGTCTTTTGGCTGGGGCGAGGAGTGGAGGAGTGGATGATCATCCCCGAGGGTGGGACTGCAGGAAGAG
>NW_006208670.1:170961-181217 GCF_000334495.1 Tupaia belangeri chinensis | reverse complement strand
CGATGGAGGTGCTGGGCCAGGCATGGTGGGACGTACCTGAGAGCAGCCTGCGGAAGGAGGGCGTCCACGCGCTGAGAGAAGCAGACAGAACAGGCTGAGTGCCGGGAGGGTGGAGACAGGAAGTGGCCCTGTCGCCGTGCAGTGCGGTCGGTTTGGGTTATCTGCTGTAGGTGAGTAAAGGGCCTCCTGGAAGTTCATGGAGAATGCACGTACACCAACAAAGCACAGCTGCTGAGAGCGGGCGATGCTTACCCCTCTCCCTGCAGTGTACGTGTTACGGTGGCCCTGTTCTGTCCTTTTCCTAGGCAGGGGCTGGGAGGCAGGGAATAAGCCCTATTGTGAAGAGATGTCTTTGTGAGCCAGAGCCAGAGTTCCTTAGGAAGGAATGTCAGGAACTGTGACGACTGGTGGGGAACTGTGGGCTGGAGTCCTCACCGTGAAGGTAGCTAAGCCCTGACGTCGGCTGCGCTCGGTGAATAGCTTGTTGTTAAACTCTGGTTGTTTAAACTTAGAGAGGAATGAAAGGGGGCTTTAAAGGATTTCTTTGGACTATCTATGGCCCAAACCCTTCATTTATATGCTTATTTATAAACCGTTTTAAAATCAGCAAGATATAATAGTAGGGAACATTACAGATAGTGATAGTAAGAATATTTAGAGTCAGCCTTGTGGCTGAGTGGAAGAAGGACCTGCATCCCACATGGCTAACTGCAGGGCTTGAGTCCCTGCCCGGGTGACTTGAAAAGCACAGCAGGCATGTGTGCGCGCCCCAGATCCTGGTAGGGTGGGAGTGGAGGAGGGAGTGTGCTGCCACCACGTCCCACGGAGGTGCCTTCTCCCTCTCCCTCTCCGTCTGCCTGTCTCTCATGAGTGCACGCATACTCTAGCCACGTGAAAAGGAGATGAGATATTCAGTCTTAGTTTCTCTGTGCTCTGCGGGCACACGTAGGTTCTCTCAGACGACTTCATTTACTGTCGCCACGTTACCAAGACAACTGTGAGCTGTTGGCTGGGACACAGAAGCAGTTTTCTATTGGGCTGTCAGGTGGCGTGATGGTTAGCGCACCGGACTCCTGCATGGCTGACCGCAGTTCGAGTTCCAGACCTGGAGGCTTGGTTTCTCACTTTCCTCCTCTTCTTCTGTGTCTCTCTCTGGCCAAATGAAATAATAATAATAAGTTGAACAGATACTTCTTTAAAAAAGAAAGAAGAAAAAGCTTTCTATTGGGTTGTCCAAAAAGCCGTGATGTATTTTTTCTGTTTCATTTTTTTTTCTATGCAAAATTGTGCCATGACTTTCCAACGACCCGGCTGTCCTGAAATGGAAGCTGCCGCCTTATAAGCCAGGCTGTGTCTTCACGCGAAGCCAGGGCAGCGCACGGGCCTCTGCTCCCCAGCCGGGCCGTGGGGCTCGGGCATTCACTGTGGGGTATAAGCTGGCTCGTGTGGCTGCGTCCCCGCGTTCATCCAGGGGTCTGCCTCTGCCCTGTCTGGGTGTCCCCACCCTAAAGGCAGACAGGCCGTGGGGTTCACAGGGTGCTTGCTGTCCCCGAGGTTGGTAAGCCTATTCCAACCCCCAAGCTGGCAGAGAGCTCTGGTCCCCGTGGACTGCAGCCTTTTAATATTGAGCCGTTTCTCTTCCTTCTCAGTGCTTATTGCAGGCATTTTAATGTAGTGTCGAGTTCGCGTGTGAGTGTGCGAGTGTGCGAGTGTGCGTGTGTGTGTGTGTGTGTGTGTTGGCGGGATGCTTTAACATCTAGTGAACCTCACCCCCTGGCGGTGGCCCAGCGTCTCTGGCCAGCCCTCGCCTGTGGGAGCCGCTCCCTCTGCCCGTCGGCCCCTGGCCATTTCCAGCGGCTCTGGGTCTACTCCTCTGCGGCGCGTCGGGGCCAGGTCGGGCCGTGTGCAGAGCACCTCCAGGAGAGCCAGTGACTTGGCCCTGTCACCCTTAGAGGGAGCTGGAGAAGCGCTCTGCTCTTGCCTGGCTTTCCCTTCGCTGTGTTTTGCGGGGCTATTTAAGCAGCACTGATGCTTGCCCGACAGGGAGACACAGCCGGCCCACCTGACAGGGCGCTTCCTTTGTTGGTGCAAACACAGACAAGGTGTGGGAACGGCCTCGTTGCCTTCAGTCACCCTTTGGTTGCCAGCTCGCAGGAGCTTCCGTTTTGTTTCGATCCATTCGAAGGCCACAGGTGTAATAATCTCTGCTGAAGTTTGTGGCTTTACTGAAAACAGGGAGTGGGGAGCTTCCTTTCCTAGTAGTTTTTCTATTTTTGCCCAGCAAATCTCCCCAAACCGAATTAACCCATGCACATTTGCAGTGGACTTTGGCTCTCGCCTGGGACCTCACTTGGGCTTGTCACCCCGGCACCTGCCAGTGGCCTGCCCGTGAGGTGGCGTCAGGAAGTCTGGCTCCCCGGCCATCCCTGCATGACCAGGTGACAGCTCCGTGGCTTCTGTCTGAGCCTGGGACCACCATGGCAGAACTTCTGGAATATTCTGTCGGTTCAAATAGTCATGAGCCCACCCAGATAAACATCCCACTCTGTGGGAGCAGGGCCAGCGGGCTCTGAGAACGGCCATACTCCGTGCTGAGGCAGAGCTGGCACCCATGCTGAGAATCGCAGGCCAGCTGTGTCACCCCTCCTCCAAAAGGAGACAAAGAGATGGAGAGGAGAAAGACCCACCTCTGTGGGAGCTGGTCACCACTGGTCCAGGATTTGAACCACATGGTTGGGCATGTGGGGTCTAGCTCTTTAGCCACCAAGCTATGGAACTGGCCCTTTTTTCTTAAGTTTATTTCTTTAGGGAGAAGGAGAGAAAAGCACCCCCAATAGGGTCTCGATGTCCAGCCGTACCCAGATCGGGGCGTGTGCGTACCCGGCGTGTTCAGGGAAGTCTCCGGACTTGAACCTGAGACCCTTCCCACGTGGGCCAGCCTGTCAGAACGCCGAGGGAGCCCTGCACCTCCACCGAGCCCCTCCACGCCTCACCAAGGGAGCTTTCGTAAACAAGCACACCTCAGTGTCTTCTCGAGGTGCGCTAATGGTTAACCTGCAGGCCGGGCGAGGACTGTCCGCAGGGGCCCTGAGGAGGCCAGGGCGCGGAAAGCGAGGGAGAAGTCCGTGGCAGGGCTGTGGGTCTTGCCATGGGGAATTCTTTGCTGCTTTGCTCATTTCCTGGTTTTTGTCTGAGAAACGATCATGCTGTAGCTTTGCTGCCTGTTAGGAAAAGCTTCATGGAACGTGACCCAGGGGCCTGCTCAGCTGTCACAGCCCTGGCAAATTCAGCAGGGAGGGTCCGAAAGCCCCAGACCAGGCTGCCCTCTGTTCCTGCCGCTGGTGTCATGGGTCTCCTTTGGGGACGTGGAATCTCAGTGTGGCATCCGTTTGCTGGAAATGGGATCTGCTTCCCCAGTCAGAACTTGTTAAAACCACGCTTTATGGGACCAGCAGTCGGCATAATTGTTATGTTGCTGGCCTCCCACGTAGTCTACTATAGTTTGAGTCCTGGACCTGGTGGCCTAAAACTCACACCAGGCACGTGTGGATGTGTGCCCAAGAGAGAAGAATGGAGGAGAAGGGATTGCAGCGTGGCTATCTCTGAGGGAGGGCGGGGGTAAACCTCTTGCTTTCTGTGTCTCTGTCTCTCTCTGCTCTCTGTCTCTCCAGTGAGCACAGGAGTCCTATAGCAAAAATTTCTCTCTACAAAAGAAAAAGGAAACCACATTTCGGTGCTGTAAGCTGTGGGGTTCACCATGCTCAGGAAAGCCGTTTCTCTGGAACCAGGAGAGCTGTGGCCCACGCACGGCCAGGTGGAAGGGGCTGGGCTAGGTGCCGTCTGCCTCTCCCTGTGCTGGGCAGGGCTGTGTGCTCCTGCTGTTCTGAGTTTGCACTTACTTCCCTCTAGAATGGGAACGGCAATGCCTGTCTTGCCAGGGCCGTCCAGGCTTAAATGAGGTGGTGTTCGTGAGGCACTTCGTTCAACCGGTGTCGGTCCTGTCCTCCAGCCTTAACCACGGACTGAGTAACAGCACCCACACAGAGTGACTGCGGCTGCAGCAGCCCATCAGGCACAGTGCCCAAGTCGTTCATATGTCCACCTGCTATTTCTCCCAGGAGCCCCTGCAGGTGTCACTGTGAAAGGGACACTGAGAGGTTAAGTCAGTTCTCCCAGGTCATGCAGCCCGAGGGTGGAGCCAGGGTTTCCTTCTGTCTTTATTCCCTGCGTTTGCAGCTGTGCTGATGAGAGAGCGGCGAGAGCACCCCGGAGGGTCTGGCCGTGCCCCCTTTTCAGTCCTCTAGCCGTGGGGCCGCTATGCGCTGGGCTGACCCAGCCAGGGATTCCAAGGGCAGGTGCCTTGTGGGGTCTGGCTGCTCTCCAGTGCATGGCTGCTGTGCTGTGTCCCTGGCCCAAGAGCCGAGATGTAACCCAGGCATCTGAGGCTGGAGCCTGTGAGCTTGACCAAGCTCCCATGCGGGCTCGGAGGCCTGGAGGGTGCGTTTCCGAGATGCCCAGAGGTCGTGCGGTGGAAAGAGCTGGTGAGGACGTTGGGGACCAGGTTTTTCATCTTTGCCCCAAACATTAAGTGGTCCGCCTTCATGCTGTTGGGAGAGGAACTTGACTCCTGAGATTCCAGTCGGGCCAGCAGAGGGTGTAGTGGCTCTGTGCTGGGCTCCCACGTGGCCGACTGCGGTTTGAGTCCCAGACCCAGTGGCTTCAAAATCCTGGGCGTGGGGCGTGTACGCTGGGCGTGTGTGCGTGCGTGCCCAAGATCCCGGGAGGGGAATGGAGAAGGGATGGCGTGGCCATCCCCCGGGGGCAATTTCTCACTTTCCCTCACATTGTCTCTGTCTCTCCAGAGAGTGCATGTGTCCTAAGGCAAAAGCCTCTTAGAATAGAATGGGCTGAAGTCAGATAGAAGCAGTGATCTCAGTGGCCTCCCCGCTGAGTGAGTGCCTGCGCCACGGTAGGCGTGGTCGTCCAGCCCGGTCTGTGCAATGCGGGTCTCGGTTCTGACCTAGCAGCGCCAGCGTGCCCAGCAGCTCACATCCCACACTGGGCCCCGCTCTGCGGCCCCTCTGCACGTAAGTGCTTGCAGCTCACTTTCGTGTCAGGTGCTTGCCCTTAGTTTACCAAACGGAGACGTCGTGGCCACGGAGCTCTACTGCCCCCCAGTCCTGCTCAGAGAAGCAGCCACTTTTCACACGTTAGTTTCTCTGCCTTTGACACCGCGTCTCCGAGGTTACGGGGTGGACTTTATCTCTGGCATCCGGCGCCCTCTGTCCTGGCCACGCCAGTCTGCTGCAGTCCGGGGGGCGAGGGTTGTCCAAAGCCAGCGGAGTGAGGACCCCGCGTGCCTGGAGTGCCACGGAGGGCCCAAGTCACTTCCCCCGAGGCTGCACGAGGTGACTTCCAGCACTTTCCAGGTGGCCACAAGCTCCCCGTCCACCTAATAATGAAACTCGTGCTGAGTTAAAGTGGCCCTTGTACTCTGTAACTGCTTGGGGGTGGTTGGGGCACTCCCCAGGGACTGTGTCCATCCGTCGTGTCATCCACCTGAAATCTAATGGTTGTGAATTTTGGGAAAAAAGAGTAGAAAGTGTGTCTTGAAGTTAAGGAGCTGGGAGAAAGCCTGGTGGGCGGACGTGGAGAGCGCGCTGTGATTAAGCTCAGCAAGGCGCCGTGGTTTTAGCACTTGGGCCTCCTCACACATGAAGAACCCTGTGGGCTCAGAACACGTGTTTGGCCATAGGTGAGGAAGCCTTGGGTCCTGTCAGTCTTTCTAGCTGGTGTGCACATGTGAGCGTGTGCGGGTGTGCACATGTGTGCAGCGGTCCTGTGTAACTCAACCCCTCCTCCCGGCCTTACAGGACAGGCCCCTGTGCTCAGAGCTTTAAAGGGCCCGTTAGTTTTTCCTGTTTGTGGTGGTTGGACCTTGGGCTGTTTGAGCATTGTGTTGTCATCACTTCCGTTCTTGTGGCTCTCGCCTACGTAACGTCAACAAAAGATGAATTGAAAATGAGTCTTCCCCACCAACACACATTCCACAAAGTAACTGGCTCCTTTATTGAAAACCAAAAACCAAAAAGACAGGGCCACGAAATACAGAGGAAGCCTGTGGGACTGTCTCCGACTAAAGGATATTAGAGAGGGGGCAGCTAAATGCAAAATGTGGATCCCGGGTCGGTCCCTGGACCAGGACAGACATTGCTTGTCCTTTATTGTAAAGGACACTGGTGGCACAGTCGATGGGATTGAATAACCCGATCAATAGCATTGCGTCTGTTCATTTTCTGATTTCGACCCTCGCGCTCTGGTTATGTGACAACGGTGGCCTTATCTTTACGAAGCATGCATGAAAATATCTCAGGGCCAAGAGGCATGTGTGCACATTTTACCTTCATGTTGCTCAAGTCTAAAATTATTTTCAATTAAAAAGTTAAAAAAATAAGCTCTTCCCGTTCGCAGGCTTGCAGCTGCCTTACCCCAGCCTCGCAGTGGCGGTGTCTGCCTTCGCTCAGGGCTGGAGCTCCCGTGGAGGCTGCTGGCTCTGAGGATGGGGGCGGGTGCCCACCTGCTGGCTGGGAGTGCCCCGAGGTCCCGTCAGAGCTCTGACCAGAGCCCTGCTGGCCGGGAGGGACTGTGTGCCTCGGCTCCCAGGCCAGGGTTCACTCAGAGTGGTGACCGCTCTCTTCCCTGGGGCTCAGATCCGGGACAGGCAGTGGGATGCCAGGGAAGGGTCGGGTTAGGGAACAGGGATCTGGCGTGTCACCCAAGCTGTGGAGCAGAGAACCTGCCCAAGCTGGAAATAGCACCCAGCTCCACAGCCCCCCAAACAGCTCCAGTCACACCCAGCCCCACAGCCCCCCAAACAGCTCCAGTCAAGGGGAGCAGCCCAGAATGGTTACCGTTGCTGTCTTCACAGACCCCGAGGGAGGGAAGGGGTTTTGTGGGGTCGTGTGTACGAGGACACAGCCCAAGGGGCCCTGATGGTCTGGGCTTGACGCTGGGGTTCCAGCGCCGTTAGTAACCGCACTCCCTTCTCCTGGCAGTGTTCTGGTCTGACTGATGGGCTCCATGCACCCTGTGACTACCGGCTTTGAGTCAGGAACCCGGATCATCCCCCTCCTCTGCCTGGGGGCCTCCTGGTTTTCCCCTACGTTGTGTTCTCAGTCTCTCCCACCCTCCGTCCGGGTCTGCCTCCGTGCCCTCTGGCCTCCTCTGTCCTGACTCCCGAGACAAGGCCTATGTCAGAGACACAGAGGTGGGGAGGAGGTGGCAAGCCTGACAGACACCCCGAAGGGTCTGAGGTGGGAAAGGGAAGGAGTTGGAGGGAGGGTAATTAGTCTCTGGTTTTTGTTTTTGTTTTTTTCTTTTTTAAAGTTTTCGCCATAGGGCGTGTGCACTTGAAGGGAGAGACAGAGACGGTAAGAGAGAAAGTGAGAGACCACCCCACAGGGAGGGTGCCTTCTCCTCATTCTCCTCCTGGGATTCCAGGCATGTGCACACATACCCACTGTGATTTTCCATCTGTCAGGCCTGGGACTCGAACCCCAGCTGGCCAGGTCCCCGATCGTGATCCCGAGGTTGTCCCCAGCCTAAGGAGCCTAGTCCTATCTCCTTCCATTCACGGTCGTCACTTTGGGATCGCCTTGACCAGGTTTTCTAGTGGGCCAGTGCCCTCTCTGGTGGAGCTGGGCCTGCAGGGTTTGCGGGAGTGTCCTGGCCTGGTGGGGCTGGCCTGGCTCCCTGGTCCTCACTGTCCTCACCCCGTTCTCCACCTCGGCTCTTCCCTGGGCCTGGGCGCCGCGCTCTGCCCTCTCTGGTGTCCTCCTTGGCCCCTCTGTACGGTGGTGCGATCTTTGAGCTTCTGCTTCTGCTGCACAATTCTTTTTCATTTTCACTTGTGAGAGAGCCGGGGCGGGAGGAGAAAGGCCCTCTCTGACGGGTGGATCATGCTGCCAGCCTTCCTCCTCCTCCTCTCCATCCCGGTGGGATCTGGGGCATGCATGCAAACATCCTGCGGGATCTGGGGCATGCACGCACACATCCTGCGGGCTCTGGGGCATGCATGCACACATCCTGTGGGATCTGGGGCGTGCACACACATCCTGCGGGCTCTGGGACGTGCACACACATCCTGCGGGATCTGGGGCATGCACGCACACATCCTGCGGGATCTGGAGCATGCACACACATCCTGCGGGCTCTGGGGCGTGCACACACATCCTGCGGGCTCTGGGGCGTGCACACACACATCCTGTGGGATCTGGGGCGTGCACGCACACATCCTGTGGGCTCTGGGGGCATGAGCACACAAGCGCCCAGTGGTTTTTAAGCTGCTAGGGCTGGGATTCCAACCATAGCCAGCCATGCAGGATCTGGCTCCTTTAACTCCTGGACTACAGGGCTGGCCCGGCTGCAGAACTCTCTGGTGGGATCACATGATCCTGGCTCCCCGTCTCAGGGCTGTGAAAGTCCCTCCTGGGGAACAGAACTGGAAGAAGGAAAACCAACTGAGGCCACGAGGGAAGGCAGTACAGGGGCCTGGGCATGGCCGAGCTCAGAGCGGGAGGCGTAGGGTGGCCCTGCTGTCCAGTGTGGCAGCAGTTCAGTCATAGGTTAAATTAGGGGCAGTAAAATAGAAACTCAGGGGTGGTAGCCACGTCCCCTGTTCCGTGTAGCCACGTCTCCTGTGGCTGTAGCTACATCCCCTGTTCTATGCCATGTAGCCACATCCCCTGTCCATGTACCCATGTCTCCTATCCATGCACCCACGTCTCCTATCCATGTAGCCACGTCCCCTATTCCATGTAGCCACGTCCCTTGTTCATGTAGCCATATCCCCTCCATGTAGCCACATCCCCTCCATGTACCCATGTCCCCTGTCCATGTAGCCACATCCCCTGTTCCGTGTAGCCACGTCCCCTGTTCCATGTCATGTAGCCACGTCCCTTGTTCATGTGGCCACGTCCCCTGACTGTGTAGCCACATCCCCGTCCACGTAGGCATGTCCCCGTGCACGTAGCCACACTGGTGCTGCTTCGGAGTGGGTGACAGTGAACACGCCCATGGCTGCAGACGTGGCCTGTGAGCTGCCACCGTGTTCCCGAAGGACTGGCCGAGTGGCTGGGAGCGTGGCCTGTAGTGAACGTAACCAAGGCCGCAGCAGCTCGCCACTGCTCAGTAGGGCAGCCTGTTCCCAGCGGTGCCTTTCATCATGGAATTCCTTTTCAAGCCTTTTCATGGTAGCGTGGCCGCGTATGGCGGGGCCCTCTGCTGGATATGGTTTCACCGCTCCCCCTTCCCAGGATCCCAGCACACGCACGCCCAGGGTGCGTCAGGTGGATGGGGCTTGGACCCAGACCCGCGGCCTCACGGGCGACCCCCAGTCCAGCCCGGCATCCTGTAGGTGCTCGTGGGTTCAGAGCCGTCGATCTTCCGGGCGGTGCCCCCAACCTGCTCCTGCTGCCAGCACTTCGCAGGGCCCTCGTGCTGCCCGCGGCGTGCGCCGTGTCCTCAGTCCTTCGCGTGTGGACGTTAGCTTAAGGAAACTTCCTGACTTGGTGAACGGGAACTACTTTTTTGAATCGAGCATCTGGCAGTGGTTCCCCTGGCAGACACCCCTCCCCACTCCCCACTCCCCACTCCCCACCCAAGGGCCCCTTAGCCACACGTCAAGAGCCACCAAAGTGCCGGGCAGACCAGATGCGGCCTCCGTCCGAGGTCTGTGTGTACTCGCCGGCCCGGTTTTCTCAGCTCTGGGCCTGGGTGGCAGTTCTTGCTGAGCCCGTCCTCAGGGCTCTCATGAGGCTCAGAGGAAGCGTGTGGAATCTCTCTCTACGTGCCGAAAGCGTGTTTAGACACGGCGTCACTAGGGCCCTTTGAAGTAGGCTGTCGTTGCTGATGTCGGCCAGCTATTTTTAACAAGCCGGCATCTGCTTGCCTGGTTCTGGGGACACCTTTGTGAAGGGGAAGGCCATTGCTGTCCTCCGTTAACCAGCAAGATAATTGAGGCTTAGGGGGGATTGGCCAGAAAGCAGGGACGGTCCCAGGGCCCGAGGGTGGCCTGCTGTTTCCGAGGCCCGCTGGCCTGGCTCAGAGCCCTTGTGACACTGACGCATTCCCAGGCAGACTGCCGTCCTCAGCAGTTCTTCGCCTGAATACATTCCCCTGGTCTGAGTCACCTAATGGCTGCCCCGGTCTTCGGATTTGGAGAGCTGAGCCTCTCCTCCTGGCAGGGGAGAGCGGTT
>NW_006208670.1:157700-169941 GCF_000334495.1 Tupaia belangeri chinensis | reverse complement strand
CTGGTCAGTGCTGACCTGAACCTGCTGCGGCCTGCTGGGTGGTGCGTGGTCCGTCTCCTTGACCGGTAGAAGGGGTGCTCGTCTCAGTGCTGGCGAGCTGTCCCCTCCACGGACCTCGTCCTGCGGGGAAAGCCGCCTTCTGTCCTCCCCGGCCCTCCTGCCCAGCCCCTGCCCTGATCTCGGAAGGCGTGGTCGCCTGTAACTGGGGGACAGCGTGGCCCAGTGTTTCTTGAACTAGGAACGGAGGCAGAGAGCCTCAGTCTGATTTTGGCGAGCTGCCATTAATGGATGTAAAGACATATCTTTTTTCTTTTTTTTAAGAGAGGTATTTTGGCTATAGGGGATGTGTGATTGCCAGGCAGAGAGACAGAGAGAAAGCGAGAAATCACCCCCCAAGCAGGATGGCCACGTCGCAGTCCCTTCTCCCCCATGTTCTTCCTGGGACTTGGGGCATGCATGCACATGCGCCTGGTGTGATTTTCAATTTGTCAGGTTTGGGACTCAAACCGCAATTGGCCATGTGAGAGTCCAGTGCCTTAGCCACTGTGCCACCTGCTGGCCCCAAACTTCTTCCTTTTCGCGGTTTCAGGAACGTCTCAGGATGAAGCCTCATTGGGTCTGGGAAGTCATGTCTTTCCTCCTCCCTGGCCCCCCAAGAGCCCATACCTGCGGCTAGGAGTCTGCATGTCTGATTGGCCAGGCCTGGGTCATGTGATCCCTTCTGGGGCCAGAGTTGGTCCACCAGGGACTGGGAGCAGGGGCGAGGCCTGGGGACTAGGCCACCATGCTGGGCGGGTAGGAGAGATCTGGGGGCGGGCTGCACCCCACACTATGGGGACTTGTTACTCAAGCAGCTGTGAGCCTCTGGGAGGGTCGAGGTGGGGATTGTCACCGGGAAGGCTGGCTGCTTTACCTTTTTTGTTTTTTTAAGAGATTATTGCTATAGAGGGCATACCTTCGCCAGAGAGACAGACCGAAAGCGAGAAATCACCCTCTGGGGGGGTGCCGTGCATGCCGCAATCCCCTCTCCTCCATTCTCTCGGGATTTTGGGTATGCATGCACGTGTACCCGGCATGAGTTTTAAGCCGCCGGATCCAGGATTCGAACCACGGTCAGCCTTGTGGTGGAGCAGTGATGTAACCATTACGCCCTCTGCTGGTCCCAGCTTGTGTTACCTTTTAACCCATCTTGGGTGAGTGAGCTTGCTGGCTGCGGGCTGTCAGCCAGCACCGTGGCCGAGGGCAGCAGAGCCCTATCTAGAGGGTCACTGGTGTCACGTCACGTCTTGTGACGGGCTGCCCTCCCGTGGTCACCCCAACAGGTATCGCAAAGTCTCATGAGGCTGATGGGCCTGGCCCTGCACACCACAATCACCTGAGGAATCTAAATCCACTCCGGGGTGGTGGGCAGCAGGTGGCCTGGTGGTTAAGCACTGGACTCCCTCATGGTTGATCACGGTTCAAGTCCTGGACCTGGTAGCTTGAAACTCATGCTAGGTACCTGTGTGTGCGTGCCCAAAATCCTGACCGGAGAATGGAGGAGAAGGGCTTGGAGCGTGGCCATCCTGTCGGGGGGGCGAGAACGCACTTTCTCTCTCTCTGTCTCTTTCTCTCTCTCTGGTGAGCACACACACCCTATAGCAAAAATCTCAAAAAAAAGAAAATAAATAAAAGATACTCTGGGGCCAGCCGGTGGCCTAGTGGTTCGGCAGCTAGATCCCACAGTTTGAATCGCAGACCCAGTGGCATGAGAGACACGCCAGGCAGGTGTGAGCGTGTGTCTGAAGTCCTGAAAGGAGAAAGGGAAGGAAGAGGAGGGACTGCGGCCCGACTGCCCGACGGAGGGTCTTCCTCCCTGTCTCCTCCCTTCTCCCTGTCCTGGGTGCACACATGTGCACTTTGCTGAAGTTAAAGTGAAAAGAGTATAAACCAGAAGTGATCTCTCCTGCTCCCCCCACCGAAACAACACCTGGCCCCATGCGGCTCTGGCTTGGATGCCTCAACACGGATCGCGCCATCGCGCCCGCTCGCGCCCGTCCACTGGGCCAGTCCCTGGGCTCTGACGCCGCGCCACTGTCGGGGGAGCCCCTTTCCTCAGGGCCAGGCCTGGACGGGCTTGGCCGGTAGCTCGTTCGGGTGGCCTTCCGGTGACTATCTGCTCCGGGCGTACCGAGGCCTTAGTCTCATCACGGCACGCAGGGCTTGTGTATGTCCTGCCAGAGTTCAAGCCCGGGCCCTGCGCTTCCCAGTCCCGTGATCTTGGGCAGATCCCCCACCTCCCCTGTGTCAGCCCCCTCCTAGCACGGGGTAACCACGCTGGCACCCACCTAAGCTGGGCCAATGGACGCTGATGGGGGAGAGCCCTGCTGTGGATACGGCCACGTCCATCCCAGCTCTGCACCCCCTGGCCCCCAAGAGGGTCCCAGTCACTTGTGCCAACCTGTCATCTCCAGGGCTGGGCACGGGACCTGGGAGCGAGGCTGGCTGGGCAGGCCTCAGGCAGGGTGCTGGGTGAGGACACAACCCTCTGCCCCATTTCCAGCTCACAGTTGCTGGGTAGGAAAGGAGCTTGGTGTTGACAGATCATTTGACTTTATTTTTTTATTTTTATTTTTTTGAAGAGGTTTTTGCTATAGGGAATGTGTGCTTGCCAGAAAGAGACAGACAGAGACAGAGAGTGAGAAATCACCCCCCAGGGGGATGGCCACACTGCAATCCCTTCTCCTTCATTCTTCTCTTGGGATCTTGGGCACGCACGTACACGCACCCGGCGTGAATTTAAGCCACCGGGTCTGGGACTCAAACCGCGGTTGACTACGTGGGAGTCCAGCGACATTTGCATTTTGCAACGTGGCTGTCTGTGCGGTGGGTTACAGGGCACTATTGCTCAGTTGTGTCAGCCTCCACCTCAGAGAGGCCTCCTCAGTGGTTTTAATGGGTTGCCACCCTCGTTTTCAGAAGGGGGAGGATCTTGTGCACTTACTGCGCACCTGCTGTGTGCCAGGAGCCGGCAGGGGTATGACATTCGCACTCACTTTGTTCCCTCTGAGAGCCTGCCCTGCGAGTGGGAAGCATAGTGTTCTAGGAAATGTGGGGGTTCACAGAGTCCTGCAGAAAGAGGGTTAGCCAGCCTTCAGTCTGCGTGGCCAATTCAAATCTGGGCTTTGACAGCATGCTGCCTCCCGCTTCCTGAAAGCTCTGTGGGGCGCTGCTCCAGGGCTGCCGGGCATATGCACCTGGGGCACCCGCCCTGGAGGTGTCTGGTCTTGTCCTCCGTGTTCAGAGGCGTTGGCAGGCATTCCAGGACGAGCCTGCCAGGAGAGAGGTGGAAAATCAGGATGACCTAAGGACGTGCTCCACGGGAGGGCGAGAGCCTGTGTCTGGAGGCTCAGGCTCCAGCTCCAGCCCAGGCCCTGGGAGCCAGTCCTGGCCTGGAAGCCGATACATTCTCAGACCCATCGGGGCCCAGCGCTCAAGGTGACAGGGGGATGAACCAGAGCTCTTCGGACCTGCTTCTCCCGGGAGGCCCTGCAGCCCGTGTGTAGGTTCTCAGACGGGGCCTCGTGGGGGTCACGTGCTTCTGGGGCAGCCCCCTTAGTTCTGGGGCTGCCCCACGGCCGTGGTCATGTGCTGTTCCTCCTGACGGCTCATTTCCCTTTTCTCGAACTCACACGTGCAAACATGCGTGCGCCCCCTGGTGTGACTCCATTGTGCAAACGCTGCTGAAAGGAGGAGGTGCAGGGAGGCTGGGGGGCTGCCAGTCCAGCCCCGCGCCGGCAGCCCCACCTGGGCCGAGTGTCTTCGTCTTCGTCTCTGCTCTCCTGCCCCTCAGGTCTGAACCCTGACTTCCAGGAGTGGGGAACCCCACGGTTCCGTCCACACTCCCTGCTCGAGGCTGTGCTGGACTGGCGGCCACTCCCATCCGCGTCGTTCCCGTCAGGTTCTCCTCCTTTCTTTCCTTTTCAGGAAGATTTTTGCCATAGGGTGTGCGCGTTGGCTGGAGAAAGACAGAGACAGAGAGAGGGAAAGTGGAAAATCACCCCTCAGTGGGGGTGACCTTGCCGCAGTCCCTTCTCCTCCATCCTCCTCTTGAGATTTTGGGCACGCATGCACACGTGCCTGGCAGGATCCTTTAGCTGCTGGGTCTGGGACTCGAACCATGGAAGGCCATGTGGGAACCCGGTGCCTTGGCCACCACGCCATCTGCTGGCCCCTCAGTAATGTCCTCTATTACCCCAAGTGCCTGCTTTTCTTCGGACTTCTGTTTAGATGTCCTCTGGAAGTTTCCTGTGAGTCTGCCATTGACTCCTGGTCTGGCGGGGGCTCGTGACACCTGTGCACGCCCAGCACGGGCTTCTCTGGAGCAGCCGTAGTGCCCACCTCACCCACCAGGCTGCAGGGCCCTGAGGAGGCCATGCCTGCCCAGCTCGGGGTCTGCTCATGGTGATTCGCAGCCGCCACGTCACATTGTCCACGCGTGTGGTTGAGGATGTCACGGGAGTGGACCAAGCGTCGGGGCAGCTGTCTACCCCTCTTCCCCTGGTCACCTGTGCAGAGCCAGCTAGCCAGCTCCTGCTTCCTTACTTGTTGTGGGAGGGCCTGTGTGCTGGCCGGACAGGAGAAAGCACCTGCAGGGTCATGGTCACGCTGCAGACCCTTCTCCATTTCTCTGCCCCGTTGGGGTTCAGGGCACACACATCCACCTTCCAAGCCACTGGGGCCTGGACTCGAACTGGGATCAGCTACGTGGGATCCCTCTGTCTTTACCACTAGGCCATAGGACTGGCCCTGGGCAGGGCTATGGGATCTAACTGCTGTTCTTTGCAGCCACGTTTCAGAAGTCTAAGTGGGACTAATCAGCACTAATTAGCAGCTGGCTTCCCGTCAGGCTAGCCGGTCTCCCATGCACAGTGGTCACGCGTGGCTGGTGGCTGCAGGCTCACGGTGCAGCTCGGTGGCACTTCCACCACGGCAGGGTGTTCTCTGGGCACGCTGCCCCGGGAGAGGCCTTTCTGGGCGCACAGTCCCTCCTTGGTGTTCTGGCCGGTGAAGCGGGTGCCTGTCGACTCCTTACGCCTGAGCGTTTGCCTCTCCCCGGCTGCAGGATGCCCGTCAGAGGTTCCGCTCTGTGCTGGTGGAGGCAACGGTCAAGCTGGACGAGCTGGTGAAGAGAATCGGCAAAGCCGTGGACGACTCGAAGCCGTACTGGGAGGCCCGCAGGGTGGCGAGGCAGGTAAGATAGCCCCGCGGACGTGCCCTGCCCCTCCTGAACACTGCCATGCCTGGAGCGCCTGGGTTTGCGTGTCCCACCATGCCATGGGACAGTGTGACGGAGCGCCGCGCCCCAGGCCAGCCTTTATTCCCCCTCCCCCAGCTGGCCTCCTTCCAGTTCTCGGTGCGGGTGGGGGTGTGGGTGCCGCAGGTGGTGCCTGGGTCCCCGTCCCAGCTGGGCTGCTGTGGGGACACGCGCTGCGTCCTGGACAGGAGCGTGTCGTACCCCACTTCCCCCCGACGGCACTCGGGAGCAGGGCCACGTGACCCCTCCCTCGCACACTGCAGCCCTCACTGTCTGGCCGTCCTGGTCGCTACCGTGTTGCTAACGGAAAACCCCCAGGAGCTGCACTGGGAGTGGGGGCTGATCTGACTCGTGGCTCTGGTGGCCGGAAGGCTCAGGGGCTTGCAGCTGGCATCTGGCCAGCGGCAACATGACCCACCGAAGCAGAGGGTGCCGATGCACGCACAGACAGTGTGGGCGGCTCCTCCTAACAGCGTCGGTGGGAGCCGAGTTCTCCTCCGGAGAGCCTGGACTTGGCTCCGGGGCACAGCACTGATTCGGGAGGCCTGTGCCCCCGTGGTCCAGCCACTTCCCACTGAGACCGGATTCCAAAGCAGGAACCTTCAGGGGACACACCGTTACCCATACCGTAACCTGGTGCTGTCCTGGAACACAGGTTGATCAGCTCACAGGCTGGAAGCCGGGGCACGGCTGCTGGTCTCGCAGGGTCCCGTCGATGTCACGCGAGCAGGGCAGCTGCCCGTGCGTCTGCTTGTCCCGGTCCCCTTCCTGCTCCTCACAGGCCCCCTGAATCACCCCTCCCCCTTGGCACAGGGAGTTACGTCTCAGTACCCTGACAGCCGGCTGCGGCACAGGCACTTGCAGGCATGTCAGGCACTTGAGCCACAGCGGGCCTTTAGCCTTTTCCTTCTTTTGAGACACTGGCCCTTTGTCCTGGAGCCCAGGTAAGAGCTGAGGACGGGGCCAGGGCATTGCTGGGGGCTGCATGGAAACTGGCCCCATCTCAGAGCGCACCTTCCTGTCTGCCTCGATGGGATGCAGTGTGCGGCCGTGTCACCTCCCAGCCTCGGAGGGCCAGCAGAGGGGCGTGGGAGGAGCCCCAGCAGTTCTCGTGCCCCCTGAGCGCCTGACCTGGGCTAGGGGTTACCCACATTCCTCAGCGCACGTGGGCTTCTCAGCTGGTGTCTCTTCATGGAGCGCTAACCCCATGGTGCATCTTAGGAACTCAGAGTTCCCAAGACACGAGCCGTTGTACAAGTCGTAGCTCACTGACAGACATCAGGTGTCGTCCCTGTGGTTCCGTTGTGTCAGCCTAACAAGGCCGAGTACCGTCAGTGGGTGGAAGTGGTTGACTTGACCAGGGCTTAGGACTGTCACCGGGTGAGCGAATTCCTAGTTCCCTGGACATCCGCTCTCCCAGTAGAGATGGAGAAGGCTGGTTTCTGTGACAGAGACAGGCAAGGAGAGGCTACTACGAGTTCGTGCTGGTTCCTTCGTTTCGTTGATTTGCGAAGCGTGTGTACTTGCTGGAGAGGGGGCGAGAGCGAGCGAGAGAGAGGGAAAGTGAGAAAGTGCCCCCACGAGGCACGCCACGCCAGTCGCTTCGCCTCCCTTTCTCCTTTGGGATTTTGGCACACACGCACGGGCCCAGCATGCTTCTCAGGCTGTCGGTCTGGAACTCAGACTGCACAGCTGGCCTCGTGAGAACCAGCCACTTCCACCGCCATGCCGCCTGGCCCTGCACCAGCTGTTCAAATGCGCCGCCCGCTGCTGGCTTACCTTATTCTTTCTGTCCTAAACTCGGAACTGGGAGGAGGAGGGACAGGACACACTGCAAAATCTGTAATCCTGTGTAGGATCACGCTCTTCTACTGTCACTAAAACGATGGCCCTCCGCGGCTGTAACCCAGCCGGGTGCAGGGCTTAGCCGAAGGCCGGCCATGCTGTCCTGAGGCCCTTAAGGTGTCAGTGGCCCTCGCCCTTCTCCTTCGTCATGGTGTGCCACGGACATGAGGGGCCGCCCGGCCTGCTGCTCTTCCCCAGGCGTGATGGAAGGTGCTGTCTGCAGATGCCGAGGGGCAGTGATGCCAGTCCTGAGCACCAGCGCCAGTGCAGACCTGCTGCCGGGCGCTGCGCAGGACAGCCACAGCGTGAGCCCTTCGGAACGAACGAGGGTTGACCCCAGGGGAGAGGAGTCAGACCGCCATCGTCCTCCCGTTTCCTGGTCCACGCTCCCCCGAAGTGTCCCCACAGAGCACCCCCGCGTTGCGCTGACACTCTCCTGAGAGTCCATGCATGGGTTCGGGGCGCGCCCTCCGTGGCCTGAGCGAGGCTTCTGGCTGGACCCTGCCAAGGCGTGGCCTTTGTTCCTAGCCGCGTGGCTGCCTGAAACCTCGTACCCCAGTCCTCATCTGATTGCGTCCCACCAGGTTTGGCCACGCTCCATCTGCCCCCTCTGGGCCCTGCCCACTCTGGCGTCCAGAGAGGAGGTGCCTTCCCTACAAGCTTCCTTCCTGTCCCCACGGGGCCCACTTCCTGGGCATCCCTCTCAGGGGTCTGTGCCCCAAACGCCCCGAGTGTACTTCCTGCTCCTGACCTGGAGTTGATGAAGGGTCCAGGCAGGCTGTGGGGCCTGGCCGTGTAAGGCCTGGACAAGTACTGAAGGGGTCCAGAAAGCTCCTCCTCTTTTGTTTTACGAGGTTTTTGCTGTAGGGTGTGTATGCTTACAGGAGAGACAGAGACAGAACGTGAGAAACCACCCCAGAGGGGATGGCCATGCCACAGTCCCTTCTCCTCCATTCTCCTCTCAGGATCTTAGACACATACACACACACACACACACACACACACACACATGCCTGGAGTATTTTCCAAGTTGCCGGGGCTGGGATTTGAACCGTGGTAGGCTACATGGGATTCAGCTCCTTTAGCAACTGGGCTGCAGGACCAGCTCTTTTGAAAGTTTTTAACCTGATTCTTTTTAACCCACAAACACCTACTGAAAGCAGCCCCTGGGCCCGTGCCGACTGTGGTCTGTGAAGGGCCCCTGGGCGGTTGTGTGGCCTCCCTACTGGGGCTTTCCTGCTTGGTCCCTGCTCAGGCTGGGAAAGAGGTGACCCAGGGACCTCCGGCGGCAGTGGCAGCTGCGATCCGCATGGCCGTGCTGGTGTGGAGCCTGTGTTCCCTCTGGCATCGTCCTGACCCCGAGTTTTCACGGCCCTCCCTCCTCCTCAGGCTAGCTCAGATGTCACCGTGTCAGCGAGGCCTCCTCAGGCTAGCGGACCTAAAAAGGGAGCTCCTGGCCACCGTCCCCGCCACCTCGCCTGCCCTCATCGTGTCCCTTCTCCCCTGTCACGGCGTACCAGGGACACGAAGGACGCCCTGGGATGACGGGGACGCAGGTCTGTCCACTGTCGTGTCTGCGGTTTCAGGACATGCAGGTGTTGGTGTCGAGCGAGTGGACAGACTGGTGATGCTGGGGGACACCGACAGGCCAGCATCCCTCCCTGCCCCCGTGGACACAGCTTCTTGCCATAGGGCCTCTCCTCCCCGCTCCCTGCCTCGGCGCTCAGTGCAGAGAAGACAGGGAGGACTGGCCCCTGGCTCCTTCTAGCCAGTCCGCCTCTCACAGGTGGGCGGCCCAGTTGGCCTGGGGGCCCTAGCTGTCGTCTGAGCCCCACATCCTCTTTGATGGGGGCGAAGGGAGGAGGGCGCCATGTTGGGGGGCTCCGGGCCTGCAGGGAGGTAGGCCATGGCAGCCCTCCGCCCTGTCATCCCTCCCCTCGCCAGTAAGGACACCCTCAGGCCAGTTGCTGGGGCCCTTGTGCCAGCCGGTGGGTCACCACGTCTGCTTGGCTAGTGCCTGGGTCCCAGGGTCATTGACTCTCAGCGGCCAGAGCCCAAGGGGGTGCTGAGGGCACTGTGTCCGTGAGCCGTCTTCCTTCTGGAGGGTGGGAAGGAAGAAGGGGAAGGTTCAGAATGACCCTGAGCCCTCACTGCAAGGGCCTTCGCTAGTCTGTAGCCAAGGGGCTGGACGAGCTCAGGCCGAGGCCGGCCCGGATGTTACACTCAGCTCTGTGGTTGGGGCTTGCTGGACTCGGCCGGCTGAGGGATGAGCTTGTTTGTGTAGAATGTTCCTCTGACCTTCCTGAGGTATCCGGCCTACCTCCAGCCGCTGCCAAGCGGGGCTTCCTGTTTTCTTCCTCTGGCTGTCTCCCACCCCTCCTCTCCACATGGCTCTGCGTGTGCACAGCAGGGATGTGTCTCGGGAACCCCTCGCAGTGTCATAGTTCTCTCACGGGCCTCGCAGGGGCTGCGGCTGAGCATCAGCACCTCCTGGTCATGAGCGGAGACCAGCTCGGGCTGCCCGTGAGCCGTTCCGAGGAACGGTGTGTTCGGCAGCAGGACCCCGCGTGGGCCTGGGTCTCGGCTTCATTAGGACACTTGGGAAATGGAGCAGAAGAGGGAGAGGGATGAGTCCCATCACCTCCTGCCTGCCGGGTGCCGGGCGCGCTTCCTTCCCTCCCCATCAGGGCCCCTGCCACAGCCTCGGCGTTCTCTGGCTAGAAACCCACGTCCGCCTGCTCCACATCATCTCGCCGAACAGCAGAGGGGCCTCCCCAAGAAAACAGCCTCTTCTGCAGCTCGGTTTCCTGTCGAGGATTTGCAGAGACCTGCGGTGGTCGGCCAGTAGAGGTTGGACCTGTCCGTCAGTCTGTGCGCTGACCAGATTGTTCCTGAGGTTCACGTGACTTCCCCCAGGAGCACACAGTGATGTGCTGTGTGGAAAGTTGGGTCCCACGTGGCTGCCTGTGGTTCGAATCCTGGCCCTGGCAGTTTGATTAACGTGGTGGGTGTGCGTGCCCCAGATCCTGCTGGGCCGGAGGAAGGAGCGGGAGAAGGGTTACAGCAGGACTTACGGGGAGCTTTCGCACCCCTTCTTGTGTGCACACGCGCCCGCTGGCAGTAAAGAAAACCTGAAACACACAAGCATCAAGTCCAGATCTGTCAGGAGGAGGAAGAACACGGCACCCTCCTCCTCACCAGCTGGGGGCCCAGGGAGCTGGCACTGGCTTACTGGAGAGCTTTGTCCTTGAGCTCAGGCTGGCTTTGAAGGCTGTGTTGTCTTTGCAAGCCCGTCTGCCAGCGGTGTGCGGTGACAGTCCGCCTAGGGGCGGGCCTGTGACTTGAGAGATGAGGCGGGGGGCTTCCTTGGCACCCGGATCCCAGCTGCTGTCACCGCGGCTTGGGGCCTGGCTTTTTCCTTTTTCTTTCTTTCTTTTTTTTTGAGAGGTTTTTGCTATAGGGCACGTGCGCTTGCCAGAAAGACAGAGAGAGACAAAGAGACAGAAAGCGAGAAATCACCCCCCCGGGGGGATGACCACGCCGCAATCCCTTCTCCATTCTCGGCATCTTGGGCACGCACGCACACGCGCCCAGCGTGAGTTCAAGACACCGACATAGCCATTACGCAACTGCTGGTCCCAAGGGGCCTGGCTTTTAAAAATAATCGCCTGGGACCAGCAGTTAGTGAGGATGGGCTCCCAATGGCTCTGGGGGTTGGGAGTTCACCCTTTCAAGTGTGGAAGGTAGGCCAGCCCTGGGGCTTAGTGGTTAGGGAGCTGGAGCCTGCATGGCCAGCCATAGTTAGAATCTTGGCTGCGGTGGCTTGTGTGTGTGTGCGTACCCCAAATTCTGAGGGGGTGGAGACATGGAGGAGAAGGGACTGCGGTGTGAGGAGCCCCAGGAAGGGCGCTTTCTCTCTCTGACTCGCTCTGACAAGCACACACACCGTCTGGCCGTTAGGAAACAGCCAGGAAGGCTGCTGGGGGGAGGCACCCGTGCTCGGTGGGCCGTTGTCTGCGAGTACTCAGGGCCGGGGCTGGTCTGTGGCAGAACTGTGGGAGAAGGGGAGTCGGAGACCAAAAAAGGAGGAGGGAGCGGACAGCCCTGACTGTCCTGGCACGGCCAGCGCTCTCCATGCCGAGGGACTTGTTCTGATTTTACACTTTGCAGGGAAACAGACTGAGGCTCTTGTCACGCTGCCACGGCCCTGGCTTACGAGGCCCCCTCAGCGCTCAGTCTGTGTGGGCAGGTGCTCTGTACTCACCTCCACGGGCCTGGCGAGGGGTGGTGGTCGGGGCCTGGTCTGCCTGGTCCTGGGCTGGGCACCTAGGAGGCCTTTTGTGACTGTCTGCACCCTGAACACGCACTCACGGGGACATCCCTGGCTGGCAGGTGGGAAAGCAGGTTGGAGGTCATCCGTGTTATTTCCCTGTGTGCCCCGGCCTTTCTGGGCAGGGGTGGCTGAGGGGATTCGAATCCAGTAGTCCAAGGCCCTGGGGAGCTGCCTCCTCCGTGGCAGTCTGCCCCAGCCCTGGATGCAGCCCAGCTGCTCCTGCCTCCCTCTGTCCCAGCCCCCCGCTGGCAGTTCTCACAGTGGGGACCTGGGGACTGGGGCTGGCCCCTACATCCTCCTTGTGCCCTGGTCACCTTCCTTCTGGGTGGTCACAGGCCAGAGCCTGGGAACTGCGTCATCCCTGCCCGAGCTCAGGGCACGCCAGGGAAGTGACGGCAGGTGGACCCAGGGACTGATGTCCCCGAAGGAGAGCAGATTCTTAACTTGGCCTCGCCTGGGGCTCCCACCCCGGGTGCAGGCTCTGGGGACGGAGCTGCTGCCTCTGGAAGCCTAGAAGCTTGGGCTGGGACAGGGTCGGGAGGAGGTGGCAGCCCGTGACCCAGGCTGAAAGCTGCTGACCCAGCTGGGGCTCTAGCGTCAGTCGGTCTGGAGGCGTCACCTCACCCCCTGGAGCTGGCCCTGGCAGGGGCTGGGATTGGAGCGGGGGTGGGCGGTGTGGCTGGTCTGCCGGAACGAGCTGCTTGACCCTTTCTTGCGTGGCCAGTGGCGGGGAGCCAGGGATGGGGGGGCGGCTGCCAAAAGAGGGG
>NW_006208670.1:153713-156378 GCF_000334495.1 Tupaia belangeri chinensis | reverse complement strand
AGCTCAGGCCACGCCAGGGAAGTGACGGCAGGTGGA
The DNA here is from genome assembly GCF_000334495.1 of Tupaia belangeri chinensis. Lineage (NCBI taxonomy): Eukaryota > Metazoa > Chordata > Mammalia > Scandentia > Tupaiidae > Tupaia > Tupaia belangeri. The sequence continues at coordinate 156,342 of NW_006208670.1, read as the reverse complement.
CCCAGGGACTGATGTCCCCGAAGGAGAGCAGATTCTTAACTTGGCCTCGCCTGGGGCTCCCACCCCGGGTGCAGGCTCTGGGGACGGAGCTGCTGCCTCTGGAAGCCTAGAAGCTTGGGCTGGGACAGGGTCGGGAGGAGGTGGCAGACCGTGACCCTGGCGGGGAGCCAGGAATGGCGGGCAGCTTGCAAACAGAGGCTCAGCCTGACAGCCTCCTGGTCAGCGGGGAGTTTGTCACAGATGATCCTTGCCCTCCTCGCTTGTCACGGATGCATGGCTGATTCTTGGAAAGTGCTTCCAGGTGGGCGACGTGCTTCCCAAAGCTTCGGGTGTGGTTTGTCACCAGGGCATCAGGGGAGCGAGGAAGCTGAGTGTGGGGTGGTGTTCTCTGAAGCCACGAAGCTCTTCTGTTGCTTTTTTTCTTTTTAATTATTCTCTACTTTCGATAAAATGACTGTAACAACACCGATAACCCTGTTCCTTCCCCTCTGTAAGCCGCAGGCCTCACCTGGAGAGAGCGGTGGGGCGGTAAAGTTTTAGTTGAAGAAAATCAGAGTATGGGATGTGCTCCTGCTGCTGTTTTGGTAACAAGATCTGGCCTTTCTGTGTCACCAAGCTGGCGACAAGCTTTGGGCCTTGGCCAGATGGCGACACTCCTTGCACTGTGGCACACCTTCCTGTTCCTTTCTGGGCTCGTTGCGGGGAGGGCAGGCGCGGGGAGAGGCTCCCTGCCTCCTCCCTGTCCTTCCACTTCTCCTGCCCAGCCTCCTCCTTGCCGCTTCCCCTTTATAAAAACCTGCCTGGGACCAGCAGGTCCATGGTGGTTGGAGCACGGGGCTCCCGCATAACCGACCGCAGTCTGAGTCCTCAACCCCGTGGCTTGCATTCTCACTCCACTCCCCCAGCCTCTCTCTGGTGAGTGCCCCATGTCAAATTTTTAAAAATAATAAATAAATAAAATTAAATACGTAATTCTTAAAAAAAGCCTACCTGTAAGAGTCAGATGAATTTCTCTACACCAAGAGGCACACGGCTTATACCATGTTAGCGTGTGCCTTCCCTCGACGTGGAGTCCAGGAACACCACATAGGGCTTAGGTCCTCACGCAGATGGGTTGACAGGTGTCCCATCGTGTGCCGTGACACTTAGGGTGTGTGTTTTCAGTAGGTAGCACGTGACACCACACCCGAACAACGGAATTCTCTCCATGCAACAAGCGTGTGTCAGGGAAGGACCAGAAAGTGACCATGCAGCGCAGGGCCAGCATGGTGACTGGTGTATGTGTCCTGGAGGCCATCAGGGGGCAGTGCAGAGCTCACGGCTAGGAGTGGGGTGTCCTGGGTGCAGGGAACCAGAGGGAGGCCTTCCCCAGACCCAGGGCTGAGCGACGGGTTTCCCACACGAGAACTGTTCCCAGGTCTGAGTCTGAGCGGCGTGAAGTGGGGAGTGGTGATCATTCTGGTCTAAGGGCATTCCCAAGGCCAGCACCAAACCTAGTGGTTAAGGGAGTCATGGCTGATCGTGCTTCAAAACCTGGCCTTCCCCTCTGGGGTGGTTTGAGAACAGCCCGGAAGGTGTGTGCACGCCCCAACAGTGTGGAGAAGAAGGGATTACGGCGTGGCCCTTCCCCTCTGGGGTGCTCCCCGCCCCACCTGCGAGTGCACATGCCCGCTGCCCATTCGAGAACCGTTTCCCGCAGTTGGGAGTGCTATGCTGTGGGGAGCCAGCAGCCAGCTCGCAGCCTCCCTCAGCAAAACAGTCCGTGTCTGCAGGAGGCGGGAAGCAGCCCCAGGCGAGGGTACGGAGGTGGGTGGAGAACTTGCGGAGGGTGTGCGTTTGTCTCGCGCTGGCTGTGAAGGGGCCAGGGGCCCTGAGTTCAAGTGCCGTGTTTCCGTTCAGTCCCTGTGGGCCAGTGCCGGTCGCTGTGTCTTGGGCACTCGTGGAGTCATGGCCGGGTCCCACAGGCCGACCCCTGGCACCGGTGGTAGGCATTTAACAGCAGCCATCTCCCGGGTCTCACCCTCCCTCCTTGGGGCACGAGCGCAAGGAGGGCCGGCCTGCCCAGGTGCCTGCGGTCTGGTTTTGGTGTGGGTGGGAGGTGCTTTGTTGTGATCACGTGCTTTGAAATTGTAAGTGGGTGGGTTTCCGTTTTCTGTTTCTCTCTTCCTTTGCTAGGAACAGCTGAGGGCTCTAAATCATTGCAAAAGAGACTGAGGTTGGGGAGGGCTTCTGGGTGGCGGCGTGTGGTGGCTGGCACTGGCCTCTGTGCTTTAATTAATTAATTTATGCATGCGTGCTCACCAGAGAGACAGAGACAGAGAGAGAAAGTGAGAAATCAGCCCCGACTCCAGGAGAACAGCCACACTGCAGTCCCTTCTCCTCCATTCGCCTCGCAGAATTTGGGGCGCGCGCACACACACACACACACACACCTGGTGTGATATTCAAGCCGCTGGGTCTGGGACTCGAACTGCAGTCGGCCATGTGGGGGAGTCCAGTGTTTGACCACTGCGCCTCCTGCCGGTCCCTCGGTGCGTCTTAAAGATCGCGTGCAGGCAGGGTGGGCCAGGGTACCGGAGCCCGTCCCCCTGGCCTCCTGTCTCTTGTTTGAGGGACATTTTGGCTCTTT
>NW_006208670.1:145438-153680 GCF_000334495.1 Tupaia belangeri chinensis | reverse complement strand
CCCTCCCCTCTTTGCCGATTTCACTGTTTCCTTCTGTGTATTTGTTTCATTTATTCGATGCTTTGCCTTCAGTCAGGAGCTACAGACCTTTGTTTCCCCTCCACTTTCAGTGAGTGGCGTTTCCTTGGTTGTATAGGGGAAATGCGTTTCTTTGTAACTTTTTATGGTGGGATTTCTCAAGTACCTACAAAAATAGAGTCAGTGGCGCCACGTGCCTGTCACCAGCACCGACGTCCACGGTCAGGAAGTCCCTGTGGCGCGCCACGTGCCTGTCACCGGCACAGACGTCCACGGTCAGGAAGTCCCTGTGGCGCGCCACGTGCCTGTCACCGGCACAGACGTCCACGGTCAGGAAGTCCCTGTGGCGCGCCACGTGCCTGTCACCGGCACAGACGTCCACGGTCAGGAAGTCCCTGTGGCGCGCCACGTGCCTGTCACCGGCACAGACGTCCACGGTCAGGAAGTCCCTGTGGCGCGCCACGTGCCTGTCACCGGCACAGACGTCCACGGTCAGGAAGTCCCTGTGGCGCGCCACGTGCCTGTCACCGGCACAGACGTCCACGGTCAGGAAGTCCCTGTGGCGCGCCACGTGCCTGTCACCGGCACAGACGTCCACGGTCAGGAAGTCCCTGTGGCGCGCCACGTGCCTGTCACCGGCACAGACGTCCACGGTCAGGAAGTCCCTGTGGCGCGCCACGTGCCTGTCACCGGCACAGACGTCCACGGTCAGGAAGTCCCTGTGGCGCGCCACGTGCCTGTCACCGGCACAGACGTCCACGGTCAGGAAGTCCCTGTGGCGCGCCACGTGCCTGTCACCGGCACAGACGTCCACGGTCAGGAAGTCCCTGTGGCGCGCCACGTGCCTGTCACCGGCACAGACGTCCACGGTCAGGAAGTCCCTGTGGCGCGCCACGTGCCTGTCACCGGCACAGACGTCCACGGTCAGGAAGTCCCTGTGGCGCGCCACGTGCCTGTCACCGGCACAGACGTCCACGGTCAGGAAGTCCCTGTGGCGCGCCACGTGCCTGTCACCGGCACAGACGTCCACGGTCAGGAAGTCCCTGTGGCGCGCCACGTGCCTGTCACCGGCACAGACGTCCACGGTCAGGAAGTCCGTGTGGCGGGTAAGGATGAAGGCTGTTCCCAGCTGCCACTTCACTCCTGAAGGCGTCGGTATAGATCGCTAACAGACCGTTTAAAAGATCAGGCCTTACCCCTAACAAACTTAACCCTCTTCACGTGCCCCGGTTTCCTGCCCTTTTACACACTCCCCAGCTGCCGTAAAATGGGTTTTCCCATGACTGGTTTAAAGCAGTGGTTGGAAATAGCTGTTATTATTTTTGATATGATGTGCAGTGCGTCTCTTCCCCCCTCCGGTTGCGCCCTTACTCAGCCCAGTGGCATAGTTTTGAGTGTGAAGAAAGAACCGCGTGGCCGAGGTAGTGAAGCAGTACCTGATTACGAAATGCATCAAGGACCGATTTCATGGGCTTCTCGTCATGGAGGCCCACAGAAGCGGAGCTGTGAGAAGACAGCAGCGCTGGTTAGATGGCCTGCAATCGCCGTTCGCCCGTGTGACAGCCAAAGCCGGGCCCGGTGGCCCGGGACACGTCCTCGCGTCCCTGCTGTAATTCTGCATCTTTGGAGCAGAACCGAGGCTCCCGGGCGTGAACGTGACCGGGACACTGTACACTGAAAAGGTCACAGACCGAACAGTGGCCATTGTTGGCTCCAGCAGTAAACTTCCCCCATTCGGCACCGGCCAGCCTCACGGTGACCCAGCTGTCCTCACCCTCGGGGCCGGTTCCGCTCAGGGCCTGGCTTTACTGTGAAGGGCGGCCGCCCCAGGGCCTGGGAAGCTGTGCCCACTGGGGCACACGGTGCTGTTGGACTGTCTTTGGGGAGCAGGCCTCGGCAGGGTGGGAGCCCTGCCTTCAGCCCCCGGTAGAGAGGGCTGTCCCTGCCAGGCAGGGTCTGGGAGAAGGGACTTCAGCCCCCGGGCCCCCACCAGAGAGGAGGAGGAGCAGCACTGCCCCAGTGGCTGTGGGTGGAGGAGGCTGGCGGCCCAGGCCACCTCTGCTCCTCGCTCCATCCTTCTGCACCCGCCTCCTCCCCCTGGGGCACAAAGTGGCACTCCCTGTCGGAACTTCTGGGCGGTGACAGCACACCTTTCCAGCCTGGGTCTGCGCTGGCCTCCCCGGGGTGCATAGAGGGCCTCAGCTGACTGCGTGTGTGTTTCAGACTTGGACACGGGGCACCGCTGCTCTGTGTCCTGGGGTGGTGGTGTGGGTGCCGGGGCAGGGGCAGAAGCTGAACGTGGGCAGAGATACCCCGAGGAAGGTGCCCGCCGGCTTGGGGACACAGCTACCACAGTCTGTACAGTTAGCCTGCAGTTGGGGAGTGTGCTGGGGCTGAGGCAGGGAGGGCTGGCGGGCTCTCGGGGAGGACTCAGCCCTGTCTCTGACGGGCACTGGACCTGCCAGCTCTTACACTTCTTCTAAAACAGCGTTCTATCTCAGGGCTTCCGTCCCCCTGAGTGTGAAGACCCCGTGGCTAGTTCTGCGGGCTGGGTCTGGCCAGGTGGCTCTTTGGGGTGCTGTTGGTGGTCATGACCACGGGTGGCCTTCCCGGGCCCAGGCCTCTGCCTGCCTTCTGGCCTGGACCCCTGCCAGCCCCAATAGCTGTGGCAGGTGGGAGAGTAGGAGGGAGCCCGAGCAGGGGTGTGGGAGCGTCCTTCTGCCGAGGGTGGGTGGGAGACTGGCACCCGCCGGGTCTCTGTGCCAGCGAGAGGGGTTGGTGCCAGGGTGCGCTGTTCCTGGGAGCCACGCCACGTGTGGCCGGCAGGCTGAGTAACCACCAGGGACTGTGGAGGGGACGAGGGGTAGGTCACGGTGTCAGCTGCTGACCAGCCTGGCCAGGCCGACTTGGGCTGAGCGCAGCCTGCCCTGGGACGCACCGACCTAGGGTCCCCTCCTGCGAGCAGTGTTTAGACAGGTTTGGAGATTCTGCCGGGGACTATGGCAGAGGGCAGGAACACACGAGCGGGCCGCACGGCCTTCGGTGTGGTTTAGACGTGTAAGCCGCGTCTGGAGCTGCATTCAGGGTGTGTCCAGCCCCAGCGATGAACAAGCAACTCAGTGAGCTTCAAGGGAGCAGATGGCATAGCAGCCACATCGCTGAACTCCCACATGGCCGGCCACTGTTCAAGTCCTGAACCTGGTGGCTTGAAAATCACGCCAGCATGTGTGTGCGTGTGTGCCCAAGATCCCGAGGGGAGAGTGGAGGAGAAGGGACTGTGGCATGGCCATCCCCAGGGCTGATTTCTCTCTTCTCCTTCCTCTCTCTCTCACAGCGAGCACGCCTGCCCTAAGGCAAAACCTCTAAAAAAGAAACAAAAAGTTCTTTCTGGAAGGTGACGATTCTGATTAAAATGTCTGTCCCCAGAACATCTGTAGATGCAAAACAGTGTTGTCAAAATGGCTGAAGTCCGTTTCTGGCTGCTTTTCAGTTAACCTCATTCCAAAGTGTGAAAGGGGAGTGGGGGAGTGAGGCCCTCTCAGAGTGAAATCCTCACCCAGTCTGCTCTGGAGGCTTCCAGGAACTAGACAGAAATCTCGGCTTCAGTGACACGGAGGACAGGCACCCTTAGCTGCGTCCCTCGATGGCCGTCCTGGCCATCCCGCCCCCTGTGAAGCCCTCGGGGTTCAGGCCACGCCTTCCCAAGGGTTTGATCTCTGGGTTGGAAGGAAATCTGGGGATGGGATCTGTCCGCAGCTCATGCAGCACTCACCATAAAGATGCACACGTCATCCCAGGCTGAAAAGGACGGGGTTCTGTTAGGGGGCGCCCCGTAGAAATGGGGGTCACCCTAGTCAAAGCTCTGAGGGAGCGGGAGGAGCCGGGCTCCTGTGTGCACTGGTGCTTCTACTCCCTCTGTGTCCCAGGCCTCGTCCTAACTGCAGGGTCCCTGCTGAGCTCTGCACAGCGACCACTGTCCCCAGCCGGAGTCCCCGACTCTCTGGGAAGAGAGCGTACTCCCACCTCCCCGTCCGTGCCCGGGGCCAGGGCTTTCTCTGTGATTGCCCTCTGTGACCCGAGGCCACCCCCTGCTTGGAGTTGGGTCTTCTCCTTCCCAGTTTCCAGACCAGACGCGTGATGGCCTGAGGGCAGGAGCCCCGTGGGAGGCCGCCATCTCCCGGGGGGTGAGGGGGGGGTGAGAGGTAGCAGACGGCGTGGAGGGCAGAGTGGCCCCAAACCAGGGCTCAGCACCGTGGCTTCCCGACTCTGGCAGCCACACGGAAGCCTCGCTGCCCGGGCCTGGCCCCGCCCGGCTCACGACTGGCTGCCTCCTTCCCATGTGCTCATGCGACTTCCAGGTGTGTGCCCTCAGGGCCGAGGGGAGCTGACCTCTCTCTGTGCCCCCTCCTACGAGGGCACCCTGGTGTCTGTAACCTGCTTCCCTGAGCCCCGCTCCCGCCCACCCCACGGCCTTTGGTATCCAGAGTTGACCCCCTGCCTCCGAGACTCGCCTTCCCGTCTGCCCAGCGCAGACTGTGCGGGTGCTGATTTCTCTTTAGACCGTGTATCCAAAGCTTTGTCAGATCCGTGTGCACCTGTGCCCGAGAGCCTCGGGTGCTTCCTCCTGACCCCCCGCTCCCCAGCCGGTGTCAGGCCCTTCCTGTTCTTCAGTTTGGGGTCACCCCCTTCAAGAAACCCTCCTTGGGCCCCTCTATTGGAAGGGCCTGCTCCTTCAAGTTCTCACCCCCTGCTCCCTCCATCTGTGGTACCTTCCACCCGGCTTTGTAGTGCAGACGCCTGCATGGCCACCTCGCGCCTACTTCCGCTCCCTGATCAGTTCTGCTCTGCCCAGAGAGCGGTGTGGGTCTGGGACTGGCACATGGTACACGGTCCACCGCCCCTGAACGTCAGGAGAGCTGTCCGGGTCCGGGTTTGGGTCCGGGTCTGAGTCTGGCACACAATACACGATCCCTGAATGTCAGGAGAGCTGTCCGGGTCTGGGACTGGCACACGGTACATGGTCCCTGAACGTCAGGAGAGCTGTCCGGGTCTGGGTTTGGGTCTGGGTCTGGGACTGGCACATGGTACGTGGTCCCTGAACGTCAGGAGAGCTGTCCGGGTCTGGGTTTGGGTCCAGGTCTGGGTCTGGCACACGGTACATGGTCCCCGAACGTCAGGAGAGCTGTCCGGGTCTGGGTTTGGGTCCGGGTATGGGTCTGGCACACGGTACACAGTCCCCGAACGTCAGGAGAGCTGTCCCGGTCCGGGTTTGGGTCCGGGTCTGAGTCTGGCACACGATACACCGTCCCCGAACGTCAGGAGAGCTGTCCGGGTCCAGGTCTGGGTCTGTGCCACACGTGGTACACGTCCCCTGAACAGTACGGGGGCTGTGGGGCCCGCACAGCTGTCTCGCGCCCTGTGGGTGCCACGTGGCGAGCTTCCAGCCTCTGGCTTTCCTCCCGTTCACCCTCTTTACACGGCGTTCTGCGGTTTCTGAAGGCTTCCTCTAAGTCATGTGAGAACCGCCGGCGGAAGGGCGGGGGCCTCCTGTTCCCTTCTCCTACATCCTAGGGGCTGCCCGTGGGTGCCCCCGGCTGACGTAACGGGTGGGGGTGCGAGGCCCGGCGTGTGCTCTGGCTGCCCTGTGCTCTGGTAGGCAGCTCCCGGGGCCTGGAGGTGGCGGGCTTGCTGCTGCTTTCCGGTGACTGTCACGTGCCCACGCTTGGGGCAGGGTGCTACTGCCCAGAAGAAATAGAATGTGGGTCACCTGGATCTTCTCGTCGTGACAAAGAAGAAAGAGGAGGACCGGGAGGTAGAAGAGCTGGCCCCACATAGGGAGGGTCCTGGGTTCGCATCCCGGGGCCTCTCTGAGCCCGCTGAGGCACAGTGCGGACACTCTGGGCTGACTGAGACGAGGGTGCACTGTGGCCGGAGGACCCTGGTGGGGTGCCTGTCTGACCCCACCTCCCCACCCCTCTCTCTATCTCTCCCTTGGAAGAGATAAGTAAACAAACACAAAAAGTAAAAGGAAGTGGGTGAAATTAACTTTACTGTATTTCATTTAGCCTAATATATCCAAATGTGATTGCCTCATACAAGCAGTATAAGCAGCATTCGTACGGTACTCAGCATTCTGGGATCAGCAGATGGCGTAGCGGATACATCGCTGGGCTCCCACATGGCCTACTGCGGTTCGAGTCCCAGACCTGTGGCTTGAAACTGAGGCCAGGGGTGTGTGCCCAAGAGAATGGAGAAGGGAGAAGGGAGAAGGGATTGCAGCGCGGCCGTCCCCCCGGGGTGATCTCGCCTCCCCTCTCACCGTCTCTGTCTCCCTGTGCCCGGCCTGTGCTGGCGTGCGTGTGGGTTGGGCGGGGACTGTCAGGATGCTAGGGCTGGGCTGCGGCCCCACTGCCTGGAGCCCAGCCACAGCCCTGCCTGAACCACTTCGTGACCCCGGGTGTGTGCGCTCTCAGCTCCGGTCCCCGCCACAGAACGGAGCCGTCAGGCCATGGTCTCTGGGGCCTCTCGGTGCTGGCATGCTACCAGTCACACCCAGATCTGGGCAGGGAGGGTCCTGGGGTGCTGGCCCCGCCTTGGCCTCAGGCGCCCCAGAGCGTGTGCAGAGGCACAGCTTGTCCTCGGGAACTGCTTTGCCGTCTCTGATCCTGACCGAGGGCTGGCGGGCTTGTCACCTGCTGTGTCCCAGACTGGAACGACCCACTCAACGGGCCTGGTGCCTGCGGGTGCCGGGCCCTCCGGCAGGGAGAGGCAGCCTGGACAGGGCCTGCCCTGGGGCTTGGGAGGCTGGTTGTCTGGAGGGTGCTGGGCGAGGGCTGCCCTGCCCTCCTGAGCCCACCCGGTTCTCCCTCACACAGGCTCAGCTGGAGGCCCAGAAGGCCACGCAGGACTTCCAGAGGGCCACGGAGGTGCTCCGTGCGGCCAAGGAGACCATCTCCCTGGCTGAGCAGCGGCTGCTGGAGGACGACAAGCGGCAGTTCGACTCGGCGTGGCAGGAGATGCTGAACCACGCCACCCAGAGGGTGAGTCGGCCGCGTGCCTGCTGACGTGGTCACAGGCTGGCTTCCCATGTGTTCTCGTGGCTGGGCCTGGGCCTGAGCCACACGCAGGATGACGGTCACCTGGGGACAGGGAGGGCTGCTCCCCATTTGCCCAAGGCTCATCTGGGCCTTCTTTGGAGGGACCAGGCGGTTGTCCAGGGTCCCTCCCACAGTGCCCGGAGAACTGGCAGGGCTTGGGAGCCAGGTGGAGGGCCTTGATTAACTGTGCCCAGCTCCACGGGGTGTGGCGGGTATGTGCTGCCGGCCCACGCAGGCTCACGGCCACTGGGCTGGCGTCAGGTGGGCACTCAGGCCTGGCCTGCGGCTGGGCGGGGCTGGGTTTGGGGAACCCGCATGGGAGCAGGAAGTGGCCTGGGCGGGCTCTGCTAACCCAGGAGGCTCAGTGCTCCGAGGGCCAGCCTGAGGCTGCGGACGGAGAATCCCAGCCCTGCCCATGTGCCAGGTCGCAGCCAGAGCGCTGCCCGGGTAGAAGTACACGGGATGCTGCCAGGTGGCAGGCACACAGCAGGGTGGGCCGTAGCTGACTGCATGTTGACTTGGTCCCATCCCTGAGACATGTCATTACACACATGTACATCCCAGCACTGGAGACCCTGGAGACCCCGAGTGCGTGGATGAGGACGTTCACCCTGTGAGGTCCCAGCTGTCATGGCCAGCGGGCACTTGCCAGCCCCTGCGACCTCTCTGGACACCTTGCTCAGGATGAGCGCTCGGGCGGCCGGCAGGTGGCGTGGTGGAGGACGCTGGACGCCCACATAGCCGATGGCGGTTCGAGTGCTGGGCCTGCTGGCTTGCCCTCTCGCTCTCACCCGCACACTCTGTCCCTCTGGTCAAACTGAATAAATGCATAAGCATATAAAGTTACATACAATAATTTTTAAAAGAAAAAGAATTAACCCTTGGGGGTTCTGTTCTATAACAGAACTGCATAGGCCGGGCTGCCTGTAAACCACAGAGAGTTCTTTCTTAAGGTCCTGGCGGCGGAGCAGTCCCAGGTAAGGCAACAGCGGACACGGTGTCCAGTGAGGGCCTGTCTCCCGGTCACAGACGGCTGTCTCCTGCTTTGTCCTCACAGGGTGGAAGGGACCAGCAAGCTCTCTGCCCCCAACCCCTTTTTAAAAAAGCTTGCCAGAGGGCATGTGTGT
>NW_006208670.1:143494-145051 GCF_000334495.1 Tupaia belangeri chinensis | reverse complement strand
CAGCAGGGAGAGACAGACAGGGAGGAGGAGAAGGCGCCCACGATGGGGCGTGTCTCGCTGGTCCCTTCTCTACCCCTCACACCTTTGGGATGTGGGGCGTGCAGGAACGTGCCTGGTGTTCAAGCTGCAGGGTCCAGGATTTGAACTGCTCGGTGTGTGGGGCCTCGCTCCCTTAGCCTCACGGCCGTGGCCAGCCTCTCCCTGGCCTTCTGCAAGGGTACTAGCCCATTCACGGTGCCTCCAGAGGCCCCACCTCCTAACCCTGTCACTCCGCGCAGAGACTTGGGGTGAGAAGGGTCCAGGCACCCAGACCAGCGGGCAGGATGGTGACGGCCCAGCAGGGCTTGGCTGCCCCTGCCTGACCCCGCTGGGTGTCCTCGGAGTGGGCAGGATATTCCTGGATACCTCTGCCCTCTGCCTGGCGTGACTCCGGGGTTCTCCTGGGAGGCCCAGGTCTGTGCCCATCGTGGCCGCCCCTCCGTCCTGTTCTGCGTCTCGTACAGAGTGTGTGGAAGGCCCCTGTAGGCAGGCTCGCTGCCCCGTGGGGAGTGGGCTGACTCACGGTTTCGGCAGCTCCAACAGGTGCTGGTGGAGGGTGACGTGGAGGGGTGGGTGGCTGCGGCTCTGTCTCCGTGACGCCTTCAGAGGCGGCCCGTGGGGCTGGAATAGAGCCGGGGTCAGTGCCGACAGCCTCTCCCTTCTCAGTGTCACCTGCCACAGGAGCTGGGCCTGGGAGGCCTGATCAGTAAAGCCGGCTTCGCGTTTCCTTAAATAGCAAGCCTGACTTCAACGCCAAGGCTCCAAGGCTGACTTCTGCCACCGCTCCCCGCAGCCGGAGGCGCAGGCTGGGTCTGTGTGGCCGCGAGGCTGCTGCCCCCTCGTGGGCCCCACGCGGCCGCACAGCTCTCCCGAGTCAGCTCTGGGACAGCAAGGGCAGGTGGGAGAGCTCGGAGACGTACAGGCCAGGGCTGGTTCTACAAAGCGCAGAGTCGCTTCTTCTGAGAAATGCGCGGAAGACCCAGCTCTTGAGTGTGCCCCCCTCCGCCTGCGAGGGCGGACTGTACCGGCCTGCAAGAACTCCCTTCAGGAATTAGTTCTTTTCTCCCGGTTAGAAACATTTCATGATTTCCTGCACATCTCTATGCACACGGGGTTGCTCAGAGCATGCGTGCGGTGCGTGAGTCCTGGCGGGGAGTTCCGGAAGAACGTCGTCGTCTGTGTCTGCTCAGCGATTCTTCCTTTCTCCCCCCACCCCCTCCAAGTCTCCGGTGTCTATACCTGCCTTCCCTCCTCTCTTATTTATTCTTTTTTACAAAAAAGAATTGTTAATTTAATTTATTATTATTATTATTTAATTTGGCCAGAGAGAGACAGAGAGGGAAAGGGAAGGTGAGAAAACAAGCCACCAGGTCTGGGACTTGGCCTGCGGTTGGCCACGTGGGAGTCCAGTGCCTTAACCACCACGCTTACCTGCTGGCCACACCATTTATTCTTTAAAAATGGACAAAATATGTTTGGATGTCTTTTTTTTTTTTTTTTTTTTTTTGTTTTTTTTTA
>NW_006208670.1:138620-141869 GCF_000334495.1 Tupaia belangeri chinensis | reverse complement strand
TCGGTGTGGCCGCGAGGCTGCTGCCCCCTCGTGGGCCCCACGCGGCCGCACAGCTCTCCCGAGTCAGCTCTGGGACAGCAAGGGCAGGTGGGAGAGCTCGGAGACGTACAGGCCAGGGCTGGTTCTACAAAGCGCAGAGTCGCTTCTTCTGAGAAATGCGCGGAAGACCCAGCTCTTGAGTGTGCCCCCCTCCGCCTGCGAGGGCGGACTGTACCGGCCTGCAAGAACTCCCTTCAGGAATTAGTTCTTTTCTCCCGGTTAGAAACATTTCATGATTTCCTGCACATCTCTATGCACACGGGGTTGCTCAGAGCATGCGTGCGGTGCGTGAGTCCTGGCGGGGAGTTCCGGAAGAACGTCGTCGTCTGTGTCTGCTCAGCGATTCTTCCTTTCTCCCCCCACCCCCTCCAAGTCTCCGGTGTCTATACCTGCCTTCCCTCCTCTCTTATTTATTCTTTTTTACAAAAAAGAATTGTTAATTTAATTTATTATTATTATTATTTAATTTGGCCAGAGAGAGACAGAGAGGGAAAGGGAAGGTGAGAAAACAAGCCACCAGGTCTGGGACTTGACCTGCGGTTGGCCACGTGGGAGTCCAGTGCCTTAACCACCACGCTTACCTGCTGGCCACACCATTTATTCTTTAAAAATGGACAAAATATGTTTGGATGTCTTTTTTTTTTTTTTTTTTTTTAGAGTTTTGCTATGGGGTGCATGCACTTGCTGGAGAGACAGAGACAAAGAGAGATCTAAATCAGTACGTGGGAGTCCAGCAATGTAACCATCACACCATCTGCTGGTCCCAGACCTGTTAGTGTTTAACTCATTCTGTTAACCCAGTTAACTCTGTTATCTTTGTTAACTCGGTTAACAAAATGTTCCTACTAGAATCTCTTGCCTGAACTCTGATTGGTCCCCTGGTCACAAGTTTCTGTGATGCTCAAAATCTGATCTGAATTATTATTTTTTTTTAAGAGGTTTTTGCCTGAGGGTGGGTGTGCTTGCCAGAGAGAGACAGTGAGAGGGAAAGTGAGAAATCAGCCCCCCAGGGGATGGCCGCGCTGCCATCCCTCCTCCGTCCTCCTGGGATTTGGGGCACACACACACACACACAAGCTTGGTGTGATTTTCAAGTCGCCAGGCCTGGGACTTGAACCATATGAGTCGTGTGGGAGTCTAGTGTCCCAATCACAATGCCATTTGTTGGCCCTGAGTCAGAATATTTAAAATACTTGTTTTCCCTTTCTTTTCTCAGTTGTTATTACAGCCAACGGGCTATTTAAGCTTTCCCAACAAGGCTTTCTCCGAAATAGGTAATGGGGGGAAAGCAATTCTAATATTTAGTTTCTCCTTCTTCTTCGATTTATTTTTATTTTTTTATTTTGAGAGAGATTTTTGCTGTAGGGCACATGTACTCGCCAGAGAGACAGAAACAGAAAGTGAGAAGTCACCCCCCGGGGGGATGACCACGCCACACTCCCTTCTCCTCTGTTCTCCTCTCTGGATCTTGGGCACGCACACCCATGCACCCAGTGTGGGTTTTAAGCCACCGGGTCTGGGACTTGAACCATAGTTGACTGTGTGGGAGTCCAACGACATAACCATTATACCATCAGCTGGTCCTTCTGTTTTTAAAAAAGGGTATTTCCTTGCTTTATTGTCCCCCCACCCCCCTTTCTCTCTCTGTGTCTCTCTCTGGTCAAATTAAAATAAATGAATGAATAAATTAAAATAAATAATTCTTTTAAAAAATCTGGGGGCAGCAGGTGGCATGATGGTTAAGGTGCTGGAAACTCCCACATGGCTGCCTGTGGTTCAAGTCCCGGCCCTGGTAGCTTGCTTTCTCACTTTTCCTCTCTCTCTCTGTCTCTCTCTGGTCAAATGAAAATAAATGAATGGATAAATAAAAAGAAATTAAGATAAATAATTTTTTTAAAAAGTGTATTTCTTCCTTTCTTCAGTGAGTGAGAGGGCGTGAGCAAGCACTCCCCAGCGGGGTGCCGACGCCGTGACCACCCCCAGCCCCCAGCCTCAGCTCCCGGTCGTCCCAGGAACCTGGGAACCTGGGCACCCGACCTCTCCGTGGGGCAGCGTCGCAGAGCCCTGGGCTTCCCTGTGGCCCTCACTGGCCCTCCGTGTAGCTCGTTCTTACTCCACCCGACCTCCTCGTAGAACCTTAGACATGCGGTGAGTGACGCTGGAGCAGGCGTGCCTGGCTGACCCCTTGCCCCCGTGTTGTCCCAAGGTCATGGAGGCGGAGCAGACGAAGACCAGAAGCGAGCTGGTGCACAAGGAGACGGCAGCCCGGTACAACGCCGCCATGGGCCGCATGCGGCAGCTGGAGAGGAAGCTCCGGAGGGCCATCAACAAGTCCAAGTGAGTCCCCAGGGCCCGTGCCCTGTGGCTTTTCAGCTGTGGGTGTCCCGCGTGGGGGTGGTCCTGAGCAAGCCTGCCACGTGTGCCCGGGGGCCTTGCCAGGGCCACCTGCCTCCCGTGGGAGCCGGAGCAGAGGCAGAGACGCCGAGGGCTGGCTGCCCGGGTAAGGCGGTGCGTCAGCACATGGTTGGGCGGCCCTGTGGCTGGCGTGGACAGCCCTGCCCTTGGCGTGCCTGTCTGCATAACTGCGGCGGGCTCACGCAGGGCACATGCTGAGGACCCAGGGCTGGAGGACTGCGACAGGACTGGTGTGAATGGCCTGTCCCAGCCCCTCTCCCCACACCCCTGCACACTGGGCCGTTGAATGAGTCCTGACGCATCTGCACATCTTGGTGTGTGTGTGTGAGTGTGAGCGTGTGTGTGTCAGAGGCTGCTTCGTTGGAGGCTAAGCAGTAGGATGTGTGTGTGGCGTCTGGGGGAGGGAGTAGGAGGATCCCCCACCAGGCCAGCACGGGCACAGCCATGGGCCACACCTCTGTGCCCAGAGGAGTGGCCTTTGCTCCCTTCCTGCGGCCTGTCTGCCCAGCCCCAGTGCCTGCTACACACGTCACACACACTCACCGGCCAGGGAGAGAGATTCTGGGCTCCGAGGAGAGCGTAGG
Source organism: Tupaia belangeri chinensis (assembly GCF_000334495.1). Taxonomy (NCBI): domain Eukaryota; kingdom Metazoa; phylum Chordata; class Mammalia; order Scandentia; family Tupaiidae; genus Tupaia; species Tupaia belangeri. The sequence goes on along the minus strand of NW_006208670.1, from coordinate 138,831 downwards.
GACGGACTCCAGAGGCCCCGGGGCTCAGGGTGGGATGGAGATGTGTCCTAGGAGTGCTCCTGGGCCTCACTGGCATGGACGCCCTCCCTGTGCCCGCGTGCTGCACGCTCCTCGCTCCCACCACACCCTCTGCACAGCGCCTGCTCTCCAGTCACCCGAGAGCCTGGCCCACCCTCCTCCAGCCCTCGGTCTCCCACGTCCACCAGGGCTG
>NW_006208670.1:131266-138174 GCF_000334495.1 Tupaia belangeri chinensis | reverse complement strand
GGGCGTCAGCACATGGTTGGGCGGCCCTGTGGCTGGCGTGGACAGCCCTGCCCTTGGCGTGCCTGTCTGCATAACTGCGGCGGGCTCACGCAGGGCACATGCTGAGGACCCAGGGCTGGAGGACTGCGACAGGACTGGTGTGAATGGCCTGTCCCAGCCCCTCTCCCCACACCCCTGCACACTGGGCCGTTGAATGAGTCCTGACGCATCTGCACATCTTGGTGTGTGTGTGTGAGTGTGAGCGTGTGTGTGTCAGAGGCTGCTTCGTTGGAGGCTAAGCAGTAGGATGTGTGTGTGGCGTCTGGGGGAGGGAGTAGGAGGATCCCCCACCAGGCCAGCACGGGCACAGCCATGGGCCACACCTCTGTGCCCAGAGGAGTGGCCTTTGCTCCCTTCCTGCGGCCTGTCTGCCCAGCCCCAGTGCCTGCTACACACGTCACACACACTCACCGGCCAGGGAGAGAGATTCTGGGCTCCGAGGAGAGCGTAGGGACGGACTCCAGAGGCCCCGGGGCTCAGGGTGGGATGGAGATGTGTCCTAGGAGTGCTCCTGGGCCTCACTGGCATGGACGCCCTCCCTGTGCCCGCGTGCTGCACGCTCCTCGCTCCCACCACACCCTCTGCACAGCGCCTGCTCTCCAGTCACCCGAGAGCCTGGCCCACCCTCCTCCAGCCCTCGGTCTCCCACGTCCACCAGGGCTGTCCTTGGTCCCTGCCCCATCTGGGGCGCGAGGGTGCAGGACGTGGGGCCGTACGGAGGGCGGACAGCGGCTGTGTCTCTCCAGTGCCTGGAAAGAAGCAGGCGCTGCCACTGGACCCAGGACCCGAAGGTCCTGCTGTGCTCGAGGAGGGCTGGGCCCGCACTCACCTCTCTGGCCTCAGGGGAGATGCTCTGCCGGCTTTGCCTGGGAGAACAGGTGCGGGCCACTTCTGGCTGGGTGCCCCATGTGGCCTTGCATGGCCGCCCAGATGGCAAAGCGGGCCAGTCTGTCTCTGGGCTGTGTGCTCTGCATCCCCACATCTTCGTTTCTTTTTAAGAGAGGTTTTTGCTATAGGGCGTGTGCACTCACCAGAGAGAGACAGAAAGCGAGAAATCACCCCCTGGGGGGATGGCCACACCGCAATCCCTTCTCCTCCATTCTCCTCTTGGGATCCTGGGCATGCACGCACACGCACCTGGCATGAGTTTGAAGTTACCAAGTCTGGGCTTTGGACCGTGGTCCACCATGAGGGAGCCTAGTGACATAACCATTACGCCATCTGGTCCTGGCTCCGGCACCTTACGATCGGACCTTTGTCAGCATGGCCCTGCGCGAGCCCAGCTGCTGGCTGGTGTCTGTGTCAGCCAGGCCCCGTGGCCGGGCACGTCACTGTCTCACAGCCGTGTCGGGATTTCCTGCCCCAGCCGTGTCGGGATTTCCTGCTTGCCATCGGCAGCGACGTGGCCGACACGCCGTGGTGGTGCGTGGCGTGTGCTGTCACTCACGGCCCTCTCTGTCTCCTGCAGGCCTTACTTTGAACTCAAGGCCAAGTACTACGTGCAGCTCGAGGTACGTGAGCGCCGCTCCGTGGCTGACGCGTGTCCTGCAGACTGAGCCGTTCTCGTGGTGGCGGCTCGCCACACCCATCTGCCCCACAGGGGTGGAGAACACGCATGGCCGAGTTTCCAGACCCCAGACGGGCGTGGCGGGGCCCTCCGAGGGCTCTGAAGCTCAGTTCTGCCGTCCGGCCACGTTCTCGTACTAACCCGTGGTTCTCGCAGCCACGGGAAACTGGGCAGCAATGCGAGCACCCAGGCCCCACCCTCGACCTGCTGAGGCAGGAACGCGGTGTGAATCCCAGCAATCTGAATTTTTCGTTAAAATCTGCTGTAGGTGCTTGCTCACGCAGGAGAAAAGGAGAGGGAAAGTGAGGGAGCATGATGGGGTCGGGGCGGCCACACCACAGTCCCTTCTCCGTTCTCCTCTGGGTTTCGGACACACACGGCACCCGGGTGTTTTCCAAGCTGCTGGGTCTCGGACTTGGACTGCGCCATCAGCCGGGAGGGACCCAGCTGCCCAACCACCGTGCTGTTGGCTGGCCCCAGCGATCTGGGGTTTTCTTTTTTTAAATTTTGTTCAATTATTATTTTATTTAACTTTACTTATTTAAATTTGACCAGAGAAGGACAGAGTGAGCAAAAGAGTGAGAGAGGGAGGGAGGGAGGGAAAACGAGAAAGCAAGCCATCGGGTATGGGACTTGAACCGAGGTCAGCCATGTGGGAGTCCACACCACCTGCCGGCCCCATGCAGTCTGAGTTTTAACAGGTCTTCCGGGGGTGCTGATACGAGCGTGTTTGAGGCCACCATGCGGGGACCCAATGGCGAGCCCGCCTTCTGTGTCGCTCTTCCCTGATGGGCCGTGCCCGCAGTTTCAGCTCGTCACCTGGGTGGGGGCCGGGAGTGGTGGTGGCTAGTCTCACAGCTGGTGGATGGACGCTGTGACAAGAGCGTCCTGTCTTCAGTCATGTCGTGGGAGACACATGGCACAAGGGCAGGAACTTCACCTGAACCTGCCGTTCAGACAGCACCAGAGGCCTGGGGAGCCTGCTCTGACAAGTGTCCCCTTCTCTGACCAGCAACTGAAGAAGACGGTGGACGACTTGCAGGCCAGGCTGACCCTGGCCAAGGGCGAGTACAGGACGGCCCTGAAGAACCTGGAGACGATCTCGGACGAGATCCACGAGCGGCGCCGCTCCAGCGCCATGGGGCCACGGGGCCGTGGGGTTGGGGCCGAGGGCAGCACGTCTGCGGAGGGCCTGTCGGGGGGCAAGCCGGAGCCCGACGCCATTTCCGGTGAGTGCGGGGCGCCAGGGACGAATGCGGGGACAGCTTCCAAGGCCCCCCCTCCATGGGCTAGCCCTGTGGGGTCTCACTGGGAGGTCTGGGACCGTTTCCAGGGTGTCCCGTGTTCTGTGAACACGGTCCATCGGGCCGCTCTTAAGTGTTTCTCAGTCAGGGTTCTGGGTTGTGTCTGGAAAACCGTCTTCACCTCTCAGAGTCCAATTCTGCAGGAGAGGGCTGCGAGGGGACAGGGACTGAGGAACCGGGTTTGACCAATGGCCGGGCCTTCACATCTGAGGCCAGCACTGGAGTTTATGTTTGTCTCCACCTGAGCAATGGGGTGACCACGGTCGAGCTCGCGACCCGACCTCCAGGCACAGGAGGGCCCATGCTTGGTGTCCGTCCCTGCCGCCTGAGTGTGGGGCCCTCTTTGGGGTCACCTGCCTTTTTGGGACTGGGACCCCAGCTGCCAGGAGACCTTCCACGACCTTTCTGTGTGGGGTCCCTGCTGGCTCCTCCCCAAGGCGCTTTCCTCGGTTTTTAATTCTTTCTTTTTCTTTTTTTCTTTTGAGAGATTTTTTGCTGTAGGGCATGTGTGCTTGCTGTAGAAACAGAAAGCGAGAGATCACCCCCATGGCCACACCGCGTCCCTTGTCCATTCCATTCTCCTGGGATCTTTGGCACGTACGCGTGTCCGTGTGCTCAGGACTCAGTGCCGTCGACCATGTGGGAGTCCGCGCCTCAACCACCGCACGGCCTCTTTATGTGCCCGGGCTGAGATAGTGGGAGCTGTGCGTGAGTCGGCATACGAGAGCTCACGGAGAACGGAATTAAAATGCGACTTGTATTTTGGTGCAAAACAATGTGAAATCTAGGCGTAGGTTTTTCATAATATGCCTTTTTCCATGAGCTTTTTGAGGACTTCATCTCATAACTGTATGGAGAGGATTATGAAGCTCAGAGAGGTTCAGTAACTCGACCCAGGCCACACAGCAGGTAGTGGAGTCAGACTTCGCACTCAGGCCTGAGCCTACCTGTGTCTCCTCCTGACAGTGAGAGAAGCCCCGACAGGCGGCTGACAGGCGGCTGTAAAGGTGGGGAAGGAGCAGGAGGTTTTGTAGGTGGCACTGTGTTCTAGGCGAAGGAAAGGAGCTGAGGGCTGAAGCTGTGGCCCTTGGCCACGCGGGTCTACAAGTTAAGGCCCCTGCTCGAGCCTGGAGACGCCCTCCACTGCTCTGTAGGAGGCGGTGACCTGGCCGCCGGAGCCCACGGGAGCTCCCTCCCGGAATGTCGCAGGACCCACAGGTCCGCCACGGGTTGGCCCTCATGGCAGCTCCTGCTTCCGCTGCCCTGGAAGCAAGCAGAGGGCGTCCAGCCTTGGGTCTGCGTTCGTGACACAGGGACACAGCTCTCCCTGGGCACGGACTCTGTAGGTCCTGGCCCCTGGCCAGCTTCCTCTTGGGCAGTCGGGTGACGCTGGCTTCTCGGAGGACCGTGGTTACTGTGCCAGTGGCTGTCCACCGTTCTGCCTGCCCGCTGCTTCCCCTCCACGAAGAGGCTCAGGAGGGTCACCTCTCCGTCATAGGGACTGGGACCCCAGCTGCCAGGAGACCTTCCACGACCTTTCTGTGTGGGGTCCCTGCTGGCTCCTCCCCAAGGCGCTTTCCTCGGTTTTTAATTCTTTCTTTTTCTTTTTTTCTTTTGAGAGATTTTTTGCTGTAGGGCATGTGTGCTTGCTGTAGAAACAGAAAGCGAGAGATCACCCCCATGGCCACACCGCGTCCCTTGTCCATTCCATTCTCCTGGGATCTTTGGCACGTACGCGTGTCCGTGTGCTCAGGACTCAGTGCCGTCGACCATGTGGGAGTCCGCGCCTCAACCACCGCACGGCCTCTTTATGTGCCCGGGCTGAGATAGTGGGAGCTGTGCGTGAGTCGGCATACGAGAGCTCACGGAGAACGGAATTAAAATGCGACTTGTATTTTGGTGCAAAACAATGTGAAATCTAGGCGTAGGTTTTTCATAATATGCCTTTTTCCATGAGCTTTTTGAGGACTTCATCTCATAACTGTATGGAGAGGATTATGAAGCTCAGAGAGGTTCAGTAACTCGACCCAGGCCACACAGCAGGTAGTGGAGTCAGACTTCGCACTCAGGCCTGAGCCTACCTGTGTCTCCTCCTGACAGTGAGAGAAGCCCCGACAGGCGGCTGACAGGCGGCTGTAAAGGTGGGGAAGGAGCAGGAGGTTTTGTAGGTGGCACTGTGTTCTAGGCGAAGGAAAGGAGCTGAGGGCTGAAGCTGTGGCCCTTGGCCACGCGGGTCTACAAGTTAAGGCCCCTGCTCGAGCCTGGAGACGCCCTCCACTGCTCTGTAGGAGGCGGTGACCTGGCCGCCGGAGCCCACGGGAGCTCCCTCCCGGAATGTCGCAGGACCCACAGGTCCGCCACGGGTTGGCCCTCATGGCAGCTCCTGCTTCCGCTGCCCTGGAAGCAAGCAGAGGGCGTCCAGCCTTGGGTCTGCGTTCGTGACACAGGGACACAGCTCTCCCTGGGCACGGACTCTGTAGGTCCTGGCCCCTGGCCAGCTTCCTCTTGGGCAGTCGGGTGACGCTGGCTTCTCGGAGGACCGTGGTTACTGTGCCAGTGGCTGTCCACCGTTCTGCCTGCCCGCTGCTTCCCCTCCACGAAGAGGCTCAGGAGGGTCACCTCTCCATCATAGGCCCCAGCGGGAGACCCTGCGGCCCCTGTGACCAGTGTCCCTTTTCACCCTAGTGGCCTCGGAAGCCTTTGAAGATGACAACTGTGGCAACTTTGTGTCTGAAGATGACTCAGAAACCCAGTCTGTCTCCAGCTTCAGTTCAGGCCCGACCAGCCCGTCGGAGATGCCCGACCAGCTCCCTGTGGTCACGAGGCCTGGCAGCCTGGACCTGCCCAGCCCTGTGTCCCTGTCGGAGTTCGGGATCCCATTCCCGGTGCTGGGCCCACGGAGCGAATGCAGTGGGGCCTCGTCCCCAGAGTGCGAGGTGGAGCGAGGTGAGCCGAGGTGGGCCGAGGTGGAGCGAGGTGTATGCAGCCCCCGCCTTGCCAGGTGCAGCCAGGTCCCCGGGCTCCCCTGTGCGGCTGGACCTCGGTGAATGGGTGAATGTGCCTGTCAGTGTTGACCATGGACAGTTTCTTCTTTTTTTAGAGAGATTTTTGCTATAGGGCACGTGTGCTTGCTGGAGACAGAGACAGAGACAGAAAGTGAGAAACCACCCCCCAGGGGTGGTCCCACTGCAGTCCCCGCTCCACTCTCCTCTCGGGATCTTGGGCCCGCACACATGCACCAGCATGAGTTCAAGCCACCGGGCCCAGCCTGGACCGCGGTCGACCCCAGGGAAGCCCAGCGATGTAGCCATTACGCTGTCTGGGGGACCAGCCTCCACTCTTGACCAGCTTCTATACGCGGAGCTTAGGTCCTGTGTGCTTGTTCCGAGTAGTCCCCGAATGAATGTGACGGAGTCATCTAAAGGCATGAACGTGTAGGTCGTGGTGAGGAAGAGACGCAGGGAAGGGTGACAGACTCTCTGCACGGGAGGTGGTGCTGGGGACTGAGCTGGCTGGGGCCCAAGTGACCTTGGGAAATGTCCACTCACTCGGTAATCTTGTCTTTCTGTAGGAGACAGGGCAGAAGGGGCAGAGAATAAAACGAGTGACAAAGCCAATAGCCGGGGTCCCGGCGGCGGCGGGGGTAAGAGCCACAGCAGCAACCCCCCGGAAGGCCAGGCCTTGGAGAGCCGGATGAAGCAGCTGTCCCTCCAGTGCTCCAAGGGCAGAGATGGGAGTATCGCCGACATAAAACTGGTCCAGATCGGCTGACCACCCAGGGCTGGCCCGTGCACGTTAACATCTACCCGCCAGACTGGACAGCACTGTGCCCGTAGCCCCGAGCACAGCCAGACCCAAGCGTTCGCTCTAAACTGCACGAACGGAGCTCGTGACCTCGAGGGCTGAGGACTTCTCTGGCAGAGCTCTTCGGGCTGGTTTTTTGGGGGCGGAGGAGCTGCTGCAGGTAGCCCTGAACCAGTCACGGCCCTCGGGGGACT
>NW_006208670.1:118701-130853 GCF_000334495.1 Tupaia belangeri chinensis | reverse complement strand
CAGGTAGCCGTGCCCAGGTCACGGCCTGCGGGAGCCTCCCTGGACGGCACGGTCAGCAGTTTCGGGCAGTGTGGGCCGGGCCGGGGCGGGGCAAGGCTCAGCCCTGCGGGGCAGGACCTCGCTGCCCGTTCCCTGTCCTTGTCCTCACTCTGGGAGAAACGGGAGATGTTCTCTCCAATAATGGAATAATTTAAGTCCCAGGGTACTCAAATGAAAAACAAACCAAACCTACACACAGATCAAAAATGCAAGTATTCAGAGCACACCGTATCGACCCACTGAAGGCTCCAGAAAAAAAAAAATCCAAGAATAACTGACCACCACCACCTTCGGGTTCAGAGGGGCCTTTATGAAGTGTGTGCTGAACCCCCTTAGGTCGCGTTCTCGGAAGGGCTCCATCAACTGCACTTTCTGGGGTGGGACAGGTGAATGCCAGTGTAGGGATGGGGGGGTGGAGGGTAGCTGGGATGGAATGTAGGGGGTCGGTGGCTGTGGGGGAGGGTTCTGGGAGGGAATGAGGGAAACCTAACCCTGCCAGCCAAGGGGGACTACTCTAGAAGTGCATGCGAAGATTGGTTACCATTGCTGTTAGATTGACAAGGTGTTAATTTCGTAGGCTCTAACTTTAAAAACCAGTGAACTGATTTAAGGCTTATGCTGCCCTGGCATCCTGTGAAACCCGCCCTTAGTGAGGAAGGGGAGGCGTCTTGGCCAAGGCCCATAAACAGATGCCCGGGGTCTGCCAAGCTGGTAGCTGTCCCTCTGGACGGCGTTTCTTCAGTGTGTCCATGGTTCTGCATATTTAGAGAACTCTATTTTATGTGTCCTGTTTTGTTAAGAACGAACGAACGAACCCTCTCATGCCGCTAAGTGTCACGGCCTGCACGCTGTCGTCGTCTGGCCCTCTTCACACCGGGGTCTGTCTCCTTTGACGGACGGACTCGTGCCCTGATTACGAGGTTATTTTGTACTTGTCTTAATACCTGACTGTAATAAACGGCTTAAGAAGACTGTGTGACTCTCAGCTCACGCGTAGGCCTGTCCCGCTCGCGGGCAGCGTCAGGCCTGATGGGCACCCTGCCCGGGAGCTCCGCCACGAGGGCTCGCGCACTCTACAGTAAGAGCATTTATGCTTTGGATTTTGTTTTAAAGGGCCACAGAAAATTAGTCAAATTAATCCACATAAAATCAATAAACTAAATACTTACCAGTCTGCCATTACCCTGAATATAAAAGGGCAGATATTTTTGTTGACACATATATTTTCATGCAAATGGTGTTTTCTCCTTTAGATGAACAAACACACCAGATGAAATTTTTTTTGGTAATTGCTAGTGGGCGCTGCATTCACCAGGGACAGAGGGAGAACACATCCCCTGAATGGGGTCACTCGTGGTCTCTTCTCCCGTTTTCCCCGTAGGATTCCAGGCACACACACCTGGCGTGTTCCATCTGCAGGGGCTGGTCTGAGCTGTGCATGGGGGCCTGGCTCTTCTGACCCCTGGGCGACAGGGCCAGCCCGTGCGATGAACTGTGCTGTTTCCATTAGTGTAAACGTTTTATTTCAATTAAAGGCAATAGAAATACAAAATAAGTAGTTCTGATCATTATAAAGTAGAGACAATGAAAAATCTCATCCTGTCTTCCGACTTTAAAATCTTTTGTTCCACTCTGACCCATTTTTACGCAAACCACTGGGAGATCACACGGCCCCCGAGTCTTGGCGACTCCTCTCCTGCGAACGCTCTATGCTCCGATCACACACGTCGAACTATTGTCTTCAAAGTGCCATTACCACAAGAGCACCGGACTACAAAGCAATAAAAACAGACTACACAAACTGAATCAGATTACCACTTTCCTCAGGCTGATAAAGAGTGGAGACTCCCACGTGATATACCTCATTCTTTCTACATGAGCCAAAGGGAGCGCTGCCTAACCTCAGCCACCTGCATTCTTAACTATGAGCATCTTGATGCTAATTAGTACTTCTTAAAACTTTATTCTCTCATAACATCTGGACAACAACAAACATTTAGTTACAAATAACGCGAAGTTAAAATGCGCCATGGGGACAGGAGTCATTTGGTAAACAGTGGCCTGCGATGTGCGGTGGAGTCGACATGAGCAGGTGAATCTCCACGTCTGCACCCAGGGCTACGTGGCATCAGCACGGCAGGGGTCACACGAGCCTGTCCACTCCACGACGGTGTCGTTTCCTCACGTGGCCTCACCTCCTTCGTTCTTGGTGAAGGCATCTCACAGTGACGAGTATAATCACACGTGGAGTGGCCTCAAGTGCCAGCCAGCGCTCATACACAGCCCTGTGAACGGTACTCCTCAGTGATTCAGGTAGTTCTGACTCTAAACAATTCTGACCAAACACACCTGGGAAGCACCAGATCCCACTGTAACTCTTTTAGAGATTTTAATTCCATTCCATTCTGATTGTTGTTTATTGTCCCGAAGATCTGCGTCTTCGTTCGAAGAGTCGATATTTGGTAAGTATAAAATCCAGTAACTGGTGTGATTTCTCCATCACTGAAGCTGTGTTGTCTTGATGGGGATAATACTATTAAAGTCCAAGAAAAAAGGTCCTTCTTGTTTAGGCAAAAAAGTACTGGGAATGATATTGAAGATCCCAGCAGGTATATTATCTATTTCCAGGTAGCAAAACCCACACCTGTATTCAGGGAAGATGAGAAGAAGGTTTTTAGGAGATGTTGCCACAAGAAGTGAAGTTAAATCGGATGCGATCAAATTGCCAACTTTACCTGTAGTCACCACTAGACTTCCTCTGAAAGCCATGGGGACCAGGATCTCCCATCACAGAGACCGTTATGACCTCAAATCCAACACTGTACTGCCTGGCACGAAAAATAAACAGAAATTCCGTATTACTAAATGGCCTCGAATACACGATTTAAAATAACTGAGGGACGGCTCCCTGTTACTTCAAGTACACACTTTCCGCAGCGCCAGCAGGCGGGAATAGCACTGCCACACGTATACAAGACCACTTACACCTTGACTGGAGCAGGACGGCTACCTTAGTACGAAGCTTACTCGGAAAAGAATTTTATGATGGGAGCCCTAGGGAATGATATGAAAAATACTGTCATTTAAATTTAGAATTTAAGCTTGAAAGATAAAATGTAATAGCCAGGAAGGCTCATGGAACAGGAAAGCCTGAAATCAAATCTAAATGTATTGAAGTAATTAGCATAAAACAGACATTTCAAGTAGTTGGGAAGGAAGTCTTCAGATGATGATATGGTGACAAAAATTTAGAAGAAATTATTCATCTGTAATGCATATTCCATATAGATTAAAAATGCAAAAAACTAAACCATAAAAGAACTAGAAGAAAATATAGTAACAGTGTACTTGACATTGGCATGAAATTTCCCATCTATTGGAAAAGGAAACAACGAAACAAAACAAAGATCTGATTACTGTAATATGAAATTGTTTTCTCTGTGTGGAAGAAAAAATGACTACCTAGGAAAGATATTTGCAAATATGTAAAGGATTTAATATCCTTAACTTAGGCTTACAATATCAAGAAAAGCAGGACAGCTACAATCAACAAAATACAGGCAAGTGACATGAACAGGCAACAGAAACATGCCCCGCTAATGAACACTTACATGTTCCATCTATCCGGAAATTAAGGAGCGATTTCACTTATCAAACTACTAGTGGTTTTTACAGTGACTTTGTAGAAAAACAGCTTAATCCTATCCTTCCTATCTAAAAATGGCTTAACCATATCCTGTCTTCATAACCTCAAGGACTGCTTTTTGAATTAGTTTGTAGGACAAGCAAAATGAAGCCTAATCGTATTTACAAGTTCGTACTCTTTATTTACAGTCTGCTTTGAAACTTTTTAAAATTGTGGCATAGAACACAAAATAAATAAAATGCATAGCTTAATAAATAATTTGTACACTGAACACACACCTGAGTAACCACGACCCAGATCAACACTCCCAGCACGGAAGAACCCCTTCGTATACATTTTTCTGGTCCCAACTCCTGTCCGCTACAGAGCTACCTGTATGCTAATCACTCTCTTGCTTTGTTAATAGGTTGGCCACGGAAGTGTGCACCCTTAAGCAGCTGTTTAGCCTTGCCTTCCTGACTTCATCTAAGTGAAATCGTGTGTGTATATTCCACTGTGCGTGGCATTTGCTCAGCATTCTTTCCTTTGTTTTTAAATGCCAGAGGGCACACACCAGGTGGAGGCATAGGGGGAGAAAGCACCCCAAGAGGAACAGGTCACATGCAACCCCTTCTCCTTAACTCCCCGTCCTGTCAGGATCCTGGGCTTGTGCACACGCATGCCCGCCACGGGGACCATGGTCGCCCACGTGGGGTCTGCTTCCGCAGCACGTCCCCAGGGCCCTGCAAGGCCGGCCGCTGGACCGTTACGGCTCACCTGTAGTGCTGCATAGCTATGGCCTGCTCACCGTCAGTACAGCCCGGACAGCTGCGTCACCGTGATCAAGTGACCGAGGGACAGTCGGTAATTAAATACACTGGCCAGCAGGGGGCCGCTTCCGTCATTCTTTCTTCCCTCAAAACTGCAGACTTTTTTCTTACTAGTGTAGCATATTTACAAATGTGCTTTCTGTATATAAGAAACCTTTCCTTGTCCCCTGAGGTTACCTCGTGTTTGTCTCCTAAAGCTATACTGCTTTGCCTTCACGTTTAGACCTGTAATGCACTGGGAGTCGATTTTTAGATGTGATGTGAGAAAAGGGTCTAACATTTTTAAGTGCATGGATACTAATTATTACACACCATTTATTAAACAGACAGTTCTTTACAATGCCATTGTTATCATTATCCAGTGTCTGGTTTTAAACTTATTCTATCCCGCTAAACTCATTAAAAACAACAACAGCTGGCAGAGGGCCTCTGTGCTCACTTCAGAGAAGCAGAGAGGGAGAGCGAGCGCAGCCCCAAGGGAGTGAGCCCTTCTCCACCTCTCCGTCCTGTCGGGATTCTGAGCACGCACCCAAAGCCCCCTGGCCTGCAGCTCAAGTTATGAGGGCTGGGGTCTGAACTGGGTCAGCCACGTGGGATATGGCTCTTTCAACCGTCAGGCTCTGGGACCTGTCCACACGCATTTTATGTAACGTCACCAGTTTTCGAAGTCACTGCTCACACACCTCGGCCCTCTCAGCTCGATCAGGACCGGCCCGGCCTTCTCCACGTGGAATTGGTAGATGGGGTTGTTTTTGTGGGTCTCCTGGAAGTTCGCACAGCCTCCGGCACTCTGACCACTCCACTTTCCATTAATCTAGTGCAACAAAGGTTCTGCATTAACCATCTCATTCTCCACTTCCACCTTCAAGACAAAAGCCCTTCCACCATAGACAAACACACCCTGCCCTTCTCCACTCCACGGCTCTATTCCGTCCTTCCGACCTGTGTGTGCCCTAACTATCCAACAGTCATTTCCTACGCTGAGGCCTCTGCCTCCCGGCCTCTCCCGTGACTCGTCCTGCCAGGACTCCACACTAGAACATTCCTGTACACGTCTAGTGGAGCCTGCAGGGCTGGCCTCGAAGCTTAGGTCTGTCCACGTGGCCTTCTCTAACCACCACGGTCTGCGTTTGCCCTTCTCCCCTCACGGGATCACTTAGTGCGCTCGCTGAGACCCAGACTGGAGTCTACTTCCCCTTCTGCTCTCGTCAAGCACAAGAATGTTTCTATTTTGAAATAAATTGTTAAACGTGAAGAATAAAATAAAAAAGAATTTTAAAATCCTAAAAGAATGTTGAAATTACCACCCAGAGAATTTCCTTACCCGTTTTGATAAGGTATATGGTGAAGGAATCTTTGAAAAAGTAAAGCTGCATGCTGAATATACCTAGATGAAAAGAAAAAAAAAAACCAACTATACTCTATACTTTAAAAATCAAAGTGATAAACAATATACTGGAAAACTGAAAATTCATTATTCTATAGGCAGCCCAATATCAAGTCAGGTTTAATGACTAGAAAGCTAGAGATTCTGAAGCCAGCAGGTGGCATGGTGGTTAGGGCACTGGATCCACATGGCCAACTCCAGTTGGAGTGCTGGACCTAGCGGCTTGCTTCCTCACTTCCTTTCTCTCTAGTGAGTGCGCCCCATAACAAATTTAAAAATACTAAAATAAATAATAATAAAAACCATCAGAATTTTGCCTTGGCTTTCCCTGAACAAAATCTCAAGTTGTTCAGCTACATGAGAACAGAATTTTTTCAGGTGATTGATTCTCTTTCACCAAGTTCAAAATTGTCTTTTTAAGTCAGTAAGAGTATTACGTAGGCGAAAGGAAACGTTATTACTTTAAGGCGGAGTTAGTTCAGCATACCACATTACTGCAGGGCTAAGTGACTGCTGTGAGGACGAACTGTTCCCTCAGGGACCGGGAGGTGGCAGGTGGTTAGGGTATGGGACCTCCCACACGGCTGACTGGTTGGAGCACCAGACCCAGGGGCTTACAGCTGGCAATGGGTATGTGTGCTCCAGATCCCAAGAGGACGATGGAAGAGAAGGGACCGCGGCGTAACATCCCCCATGGGGTGAGTTCTCACTTTTCCCCTCTCTAGTGAGCACATGTGTCTATGGCAAAAACCTAAAAAAAAAGTCACTCAAAATATTTAAAATGAAAACATTACTTTTCAAAAGCATTATTTTCTATAGGAAGTACCATAACTTTTTTTCTCTTATTATAGGGCATGCACACTCACTGCAGACGACAGAAAGGGAGTGAGAAGGCACACCCGGTGGGGACGGCCACTGAGACCCCTTCTCCACTCGCCTCTCTGGAGTTCGGCCACACACGTGTGCGTGCCTGTGTGTTTTCAAGCTTTCCAGGTCCAGGACTTGAACTGCACGGTCAGGACATGGGATCTAGTTGCCTTAGCAGCACGCCCGCCCCTCCCCGTTACTTACGCGGACAGTGTAATGGATGGTGTTCTGCTTCTCGTACTGCGAGACCACCAGGGTGAAGGTGTGCGTCCCGGGCGTGGTCAGCTTCATCTTGGTCAGGTAGTGCGGGCTGTTGATGCGGATCCCGTCTATGTATGGAGGCGGGTCAGCTGCAGACAGACAGGTTTACGGAAGGGAGGCTTTTCTCCGTGTGTCACGTGTACAGGTGATGGGAGGGAAACCAGAGGGCAGACGCCCCTTTAACTGCCCGCCTTCAAAGAACGGCAGCTGTGCCTAGCCAGTTCTGTCTGGACTGTGCACAGCTGACACGCACAGGCGTTCACTGGAACTGTGCACAGCTCTGACACGCACAGGCGTTCACTGGAACTGCACAGCTGACACGCACAGGCGTTCACTGGAACTGCACAGCTGACACGCACAGGCGTTCACTGGAACTGCACAGCTCTGACACACACAGGCGTTCACTGGAACTGTGCACAGCTCTGACACGCACACAGTGACCTTCTGGGACACTCAGTGAGGTTATAATAGTGCTTGCCATTTGCTGTTTGCATTTTTCTCCAGGAGAGGATTTTAGATCAGAATTAGCTTCTATTTTGTCCTCTGAGGCTCACAATTTTGAAAATATAGAAAGTGGAATATATATTTATACTCTCACCCTCACGAATTAAGATTTTGTCATGCTAGTTTCCTTTAAGTTATTTTTAAATTTTCATTAATGAGTGAGATGGGGGGGAAGGAAAGAGACAGAGGCGTTTTTTTGTTTGTTTGTTTTTTGAGAGTTTTTTTGGCTATAGGGTGCATGTGCTCGCCAGAAAGACAGAAGGTGAGAAATCGACCCCTGGGGGGATGACCATGCCGCAGTCCCTTCTCCTCCATCCTCCTCTCGGGATCTTGGGCACGCACGCACATGCGCCTGGCGTGAGTTTAAGCCACCGGGCCCAGACTTGAACCGCGGCCGACTACATTACGCCAACTGCTGGTCCCTGTCATACTAGTTCTTACATAAAGCGAAGTCCCGTTTAGCCACCACCCTGCTTTACTCTTCCCCAGAAAGACCCGGGCGTGTCTTGGAGACTGTAGTACGTATCCACACACTTCCTTCAAAATGAGCAGTAACTGCTTTCTTTCTTTCTTTTTTTTTTTTTTGGAGAGATTTTCACTGTAGGGCACGTGCGCTCGCCAGACAGACAGAGACATAGAGACAGAAAGCGAGAAATCACCCCCCAGGGGGGATGGTCACGCCGCAATCCCTTCTCCTCCATTCTCCTCCCGGGATCTTGGGCACGCACGCACACGCGCCCGGCGTGAGTTTTAAGCCACCGGGTCCGGGACACGAACCGCGGTCGACTACGTGGGAGTCCAGCGACATAGCCATTACGCTAACTGCTGGTTCCCAGCAGTAACTGCTTTCTAAGTACATGTTGAAAACGAGGTTGTGTGTGTCCTCTTCCGCTGCTCACTGCTACTCAGCACGTTCCAAGGTGTTTTTCACAGACAGCTTACCCCCTTCACGGCCTATCACAGGATACCCGTGGCCCTGACTACGGCACGTTTCACATAAGCCTCCGGGCAGGGCACTTCTTCAGAGAAGCAGGCTCCGACTGTCCCTACGACTTCGCTGTTGTGACAGCGCTGCCCGACGCCTTCTCCCTGAGTCTCACCATCACGCCTGGCACACTAAGATAAGTTCATGCACGCCATCGCCCTGTCCTTTAGGACCATGCTGCGTCACTCAGGTCGTCTAGAAACACCCGCAGCGTGACTGACCACAGGGACTCGGCCTTCTGGTGTCCTGCAGGAGTGGGAAGTCCCGAGCGCTCAGAGGTGGCGTGAGCTAGGAGGAAGAAAAGGAGCGACAGTCCCTTCCCTCTTGTGTTTCAGTTCACTTTCTGTCCAGCGGCGGACAGCAACACCTGCCTCCTCTACCTCAGAGAACTGGTAAAATACAACTATAAACCTGAACATACCCTGAAAAGGCGAAATCGCCATGCATAAGAGGGACCATTGTCTAGAAAGAAAAAGCCGAGTAAAAACCACAAATACACCTGGAACCAAAAAGCTATATACCATTTTCCCCCTAAGGTTTTGCCGTAGGGTGCGTGCGCTGGCCAGAGACAGTAAGAGGGAAAGTGAGAAATCATCCCCCAGGGAGGACGGCCACACCACAACCCCTTCTCTCTACTCCCCTCCTGAGACTCTGGGCACGCCTGCACACATGCCCAGTGTGATTTTCAAGCCTCCAGATCCAGGACTCGAACCACGGTCAGCCATGTGGGAGTCCAATGCTTTAACCACTATACAGCATGCTGGCCCTGACATAGATACTTTTAAAGACTGATTAATTTTATTTATTATTATTTTTTAAAACTTTGCTACAGGGCATGTGTGTTCACAAGAGAGGGAGACAGAAAGCAAACTGCCGGGTCTGGGACCCGAACTGCAGTCAGCCATGTGGGAGTCCAGCCCCCCTCAACCATCACACCTCCTGCCGGCGCCCTCACTTGGGTTTTTTTAAGCTATCTCAAAGTTCACGAACTGAACATTAACTTTTGATTTTTCTATACATCTGTTCCTTTCCCTCCCACTAGTTCCTGCCCTCTCAATAAATGTCAGCCTTTCAGTGCTCAAACTATACGTGTATGTATAAATGTAAATGTATGTTTTAAAATTTTGTACCTCAAAAGAAAAAAGTGACACATCTACATATAATCGTGATTCCTCTCTGCCCCCTATTTTGTCAGTTCAGCAAGCCCTGATAACCCTGTGGGAACTCCAACCTGCCCACAGCTCTTCACACCACTCTCCTGCTCAAGTGCTGACCACAGCCACTGCTGACCACGGCCACCACTGACCACGGCCACCGCTCACGTGAGTGGGACCACCCTGGGCCAGCGGTGGTGGCGCAGCAGCAGCGCCCCGAAAGGCCGGATGCCATAGGGAAACGGGGTTCAGCTCCTTCATAAGCAGAACAGGGCAGGAGAAACATGAAGGGAAGGTCAGGGATGAGAGGGAGGAGGGAGGGTTCCTGACAGAACGTCACATAGCAGGGCAGCGAGGGCCTGGCATGCTGAGCTGCTTGTCAGGGTTCCCTGAAAAGCTGGGGCAGGACATGAAACAGGACAGGGAGACAGGGCCTAAATACAAAAAGGCCGTACATAATGCTTAAGAGCTCAGAGTCTACCCAAGAGTCCGTGGAGAGCCATAGCATAGTTCTGCTCAGAGCAAAAGAATGACTCAAATCCCAGAACAGCTTTCTGACAACGTACAGGAACGGGGAAGGCTTACATTCCCGAAATCTCTAAATCAAAACAAATCAACGTAAAACACACAGCATCAAAAATAAACGACCACCTGTCTGAACGGTTTCTGTTAGTCTACCAGAATAATAATTTCTGCATACTATCTACATAAAACCTGTCATCTTTCAGCTTAATCATGTAAATAAGAGGTAACTGTATGTTTTAATGTTTGATTGGCTACTAAACATACCTGGGTAGTAAACCTTTTTCCCGTCAGTCTTGTATACAACCATCGTGATAAATTCTCGGTTATTTGCAAAATCATCCTAAAATCACAAAGAATCCAACGTGGTTAGCAAAATGGGCTCAGAGTGCTCTTCACTAATTTTTTTTTTTTTAAGAATAACTTAATTTTAAGAGCATTTCTTTTAGCTATTCGGTGCTGTAAAAAGCACTGCTTTTCTGAATTAAACTGTCATTCCGGCGGATGGCTACTGTATGAGGTAACATATTAAAAAGATTCTGAGGCTTTGGGATTACGGTTAGCCTCCATAGGATCAAGACCAGCGAGTGACTCCGTATTCCCAACCCGCCCTTTACCAAATTTCAGTATTAATATTCTTACGGTTTCCTAAGCTATGTGTAACCAACCCCAAAACTCTCACCAAAAAGCATCTCCCTCACAATTTTCTACAGAGATGACTTTTAAACAAGATTTTAAGTGATGATTACGTATTTCTTTAGAGGAAAATCTTTTATCTGAGAAGACACTGTTTTCAGGGAACCTCTGTAAATGGACAGGCTGGTGGTCGGATCACGCATCTCATTCAAAACGTGTTCAAAATGGCCTGACTCCACCGAGACGCGTGGGCCGGGCAGCCCGGGGGCGGGAGCAGTACCTTGTCTGTGATGTGCCTGCTGAGCAGGACCCACACGGCCGCGCCGCCCTGCGGGCACTGCACCTCCAGTCTGTACTGCGGGTTGTTGGCCAGGCTGTAGGCGTCCTTCACTGGGCCTTGCTTGGCGTCCCAGGTGCTGAAAGACAGCGCCAAGAGGGGGGGCTGCACTTCTCACAGAGCTAAAACAGAACACGATTTCTAAAAGTGCGGTGTTTCAAATACGATCAAACTATCACGATTTCTGGTTTTGTTTTCCTGTTTAAAATGTTTTTGGCATAACCCAGAAGTGCGGAGGGGAGCTACGATAGAGAGAGAGCTGTCCGTGGGCATGACAGAGAGAACGGCTGTGTCCCTGTTAGCCATTACCAGGAGGTGGGACCACGGCTCGCCCGGACACGTGCGCTACCTGTGAATACACGTGGACTCTTTAAAGAGACCTGGATTCCAACTCAGGTAAATCACATCGTAGTACTGGCAGAGGTCATCCCAGGAAATCCAAAATATTCCTGAAAGTTAATGTCTTTGATCAAAACAAACTTAATGATAAATAACTCAGATCAGTTAACTTATTTCACCTTGTTAAAAGATGTTATTTACTTAAAAAACAAATGGTAAGAAAATGTAAATACATATTCACCGTTGTCTATCTTCTGTGCTGTTCGGGGGTCAAAGTTTAAATACTTCTGCAATTCTGGGGTCCAGTTTTTTACGTCGTTTTCACTGTATCTTCCTTTCCAACGTAAATGACTCCAAGGATTTTTCAACTGGATAAATCGCAGACCCTATGTGAAAAAAGCAGCGCATGACATGTGGTTGCAAACCCTGGACAGATGACTGGTTCTGTCATTCCTTCAGAGAGAGTGTTCGGAGTGCTAGCAACGCTTTCCCCTTCAAATCACCTTGAAATCAATACTGTTTAATTAGAACTCTGACCTGCGCCACTACTGCGGCTGGCCACCCCTGCCTCGGGCTGTGCAGACCCCTACGGCGCTCGCCGGCACGGGGGGCCCTTTGGATTTAGACAGTGGAAAGACCAGCTCCTCAGTCACCGAGAGTTCCACA
>NW_006208670.1:100259-118201 GCF_000334495.1 Tupaia belangeri chinensis | reverse complement strand
CCCCGGAGATTCCCCCCGCCGGGTGTGCCGGGCAGCCACGTGTCGGCCAGCACACACAGCGTCTCCGCCGCCGCGGCCGCAGACCCCAGTGCCCGGGCGCCTGGCTCAGCCCATGCCGCTCTGGCCCGGCAGCTGCCAGCACTCCTGCCCCAGCTATTCGCTTCACCTTGGATCCCCTCTCGCGGCTCTGACATAAACACGCAGTAATCCTGGCTCAGTGTCGCCCCACCTGGCGTCTGCTCATGCTCTCTGTCTTTCCTAGGGGCTCATGTCATCTCGTCTCGCAGTGGGAGGAGATGGCATAGTGGGCACGTCACTGGACTCCCACATAGTCGACCACGGTTTGAGTCCCGGACCCAGTGGCTTAAAACTTATGTCAGGGGTGCGTGCCCCAAATCCCAAGAGGAGAACGAAGAAGGAGGGGCTGTGGCATGGCCATCCCTCTGGGGGTGGCCTGTCACTTCCCCTGTCACTGTCTTTGTCTCTCTCTTTTCAGGGAGTAGACACAGCTAAGGCAAAAACCCCTACCAAAAAAGGGAACGCTTGCTCACACAGACCGCCGGCCTGCCGCTGCCTCCTGGTGCGTTACTTCTCTCCCTCTCATCCACATTTCTGAGCGTCTACCACGCTCCGGGATTACCAGCAGGACGTCAACACCAAGCCCAGCCTGGGATGCGGCTACTTTTATGGGCGAGGCAGAGCCCCCTGCCGCTCTGCCCTCTCTGCCCTCTCTACCACTGGTTCCCATTTTTGTTTTGTTAGCGTGCACCTGTGTTTGCCTTAGAAAGAGACAGAACGCGCAGGACAAGTGCCCCCATGGGTGGTCCTGCCACAGTCCCACCCCTCCCTCCTTCCCTCCTCTCGGGGCTTTGGGCATGCACGCACACAAACCCCACGTGAATCTCAAGACACCAGGTCTGGGACTTGAACCATATGGTCGGCCACATGGGATCCGGCTGCCTTAACCACTGGGCCACAGAGACGGCCGCCCACCATTTAATTCCGTAATCTCCTATGGCGCAGGTCAAGCTGTTTAATATAATAGGCGAAACCGTTTAAACCTAAACCTTCATCAATCAAGAGTCAAGAGGTTTGGCGATCACTTGGGACCCACGCTGTGCTTTCAGATGAGGGGCGAGAAAACGCCAGGCAGACCTTGAACTCTCTGATATCCAAGACGGCGTACGCATGAGTGGGGACCAGGCCCCACTTCTCCCCTTCAGCTTCAGTCATCATTCCAGTCGATGCCGTGATAAGCACATCCCCTTTGTGAAATCTGAAAGGATCCCGGGAGGAAAATAGTGAAAACACATCTGTAACAGCAGATCGCATCAGTATGCCTTTCAGTGTAATCCATGAACATTTCCACAAACGGGAAGTCTTTCTAACGGGCCGTTCCTGACATTCCTGAAGAATTCTCAACACAAAGGACATTTCTTTTTAGTCTTGCAAACTTGCCAGAGGGCAGGTATGCTCCCTCGCAGGAGACAGAGACAGAGAGAGAAGGTGAGACATGGTCACGCCATGCTCTGTTTTCTTCCGTCTCCTCCTCCTCCGTGATTCTGGGCATGCACGCACACACCTGGCAGGGCCCTCAAGCCGCTGGCTGGCCATGTGGGATCCAGCCACCTTATCCGTCGTGCCACGCATGGACCCAGAAAGTACGCTGCTAGTTATTCATGGTATATGAATCACAAATACCACGTCCATGACCGCACAGTGGCCGACTATGTGGGAGCCCAGCTGAACATAAGCATTATGCCGTCTGCTGGTCCCAGGATCTGGCTCCCCTAACCACTAGGCTACAGGGCTGGCCTGTAGGATGCTTTCAAATGGCCTCTTTGATTACTCAAAAAGAAAACATGCTTACCTTTGATAAAGCATTCTGAAAGAGTTATCCTTACTGAAAGTCTGGCTGTCTGAATGCATAGCAATCCTTTCTGGTATCCACCCAGTCAGTGCATGAAGATCAATATTCTGCAACGTAAACATTCAGACTGTCACTGTTATTTTCAAGTTCCTGAATAAACCCCTGGGGAAGCTATTCAATCTCACTGATATGTTCTAACATTTCAACAGGAATAAATCAGAAGGTAGTTGAAGCTGTTTTCAATCAGTAATACATTTCTGGTTAAACTCAAATTCCTACCTAGAATTCAACATGAGCTTTTTTTCCCTTTACAACTTCTGCTGCTCTTATGGAAAACAAGAGATTGCTTTGCTTGTCAACATGACAGAAACTAGAAACATGTAGCACAGAATAAAATGCTCTGACGACGAATTCTTACAAAGTAAGAGTCACCTGTAACATCTGGCCCACACCCCGCCCCTTGTCTACGGTGGAGTGAGGGAATTAGCAGGAGCTCGATTAGAAAGCGCCAGTGCGTCCAGGAAGCCGCACCACCGAGCGCTCTGAACTGTGGCCTCGCCTTGGAGACACAAACTCGCCGGCTTCCGCATCTACAGTGGGGCCGACCCGGCGCCCTTCTGGCTCACCTCCAGCAGTTTACCTCGTGTAACCAGGGCAACCTCAACCTGACTGGTCAGCCTGCACTGAGGTTGGGGCAGACAACCTGAGCCTTAACTAAGAGTCGGCCCCAGGAGCGTGGCCGCAGGCTGCCCTGGAGAGGCGCGCTGTGTAGCAGCCAGGTCCGAGTACCACACACGCCGGGCCCCGGGCACAGAACCCACACGGGGCGCTTTCCCGACACAAGGAAACATGCAGCCCAGAACAGGAGGGCCGTCAGTCCGTGGGGCTGCCTCCCTGCGTCCTTCCCGAGGAACAACAGGCCTGTGGCCCTCCCTCTGCAGCAGCCGTGTTAGGAAGCCGTGCCTGCCCGGGCCGCCCTTTATCTCACTCACGGAGTTGGACCCCGGGAAGTCGTAGCCTCCCATGACCTTCATGTACGCCTTCTCTATGAGCGAGACCCACAGCTCGCTTCGGTTGTTGGAGTAGGAGCAGAGCAGCTCTCCCTTGTGGTCGACGGGGAGCTGGTCGTCAATGATCACCTGGTGGAGAGAGCGTCACCTGAGCGGCACAAGAACCTAAAAGCCTCTTGGGAAACGAGACAGGACTAAGCGAAACTCTTCATACGGATAAGGTAAGACACACAGTATGCCTATTTTTAAGGTAATGGTAGCTTCCCATAACATGAGAGTAACGACAGCGTTCTTTAATCTCATTCATTATAAAATGCTAGTCTTTTAATTGGATGTCTTCAACCTTACAAGCTAATCCCACTTGAGTTGATTAACGTTATGTAATTACCATCAAAATTGCTTAGAGATTATAGAAATATACATTATACTTAATTACAAAAGGGCCTCGCTACTAAGGTAAACTGAATTATTACCAGACATTTTAACCTAAATCTATAAAAGGACTCATGCTATGTGTACTTGGATCCACAGAATATTATGACTAAAAAATACATTTAAGTAATAATAACCACTATAAAGACAGTTTCTAATTCCTGTTGAAAAGTGACAGGGAAGACATGGATTACAAGAACTTTGATCTAACACTAACAGGGAGACCATGCGACTACATCTTGGAAGTCTGTTCAAAACAACAGGTTATTTAGGAATTAGTGTAAGGGCAGGCTCCATAGCACAGTGGTTAGGTGCTGTTCAGGGAAAGCTGGACCCTTCACTGCAAACTGAGGTCTGCATCCCAGCCTGGCCACTTAAAAACACACCAGGTAGGTGTGTGTGTGTCCTTTCAATCAAATTACGAACCTCAGATTAAACTTTACACGTTAGCAAATCTTAATGTGATTTTACTTATGGAAATGATATAAGTTTTTTTCAAAACCATTCAACAATTTTATATTTGTCCTTCTTTTCTTTTAATTACTAACAGATGGTGCTACCACAGTTAAACTGACTTAAAACTGCTCATGTAGGTCACATTTCTTAACTGATTCCAAGACTCAGATACGGAGGGAGAGTGAGGACAGGAGAGGAGGCGTTACCTTCCTCGGCACACCGTTGAGATGCAGTTTTACCATGTATTTCCCACATGGATTATACTCTGGCTCACCATCCTTGTTCTGAGGATAAATGATGCTTTTGTAAGGAAAATAAACATTGAAATGCCAACATTAATATGCGGTATCAACTATTATACAAGATATATTTCATTCAGACACGACAGTAAATGAGAATATTTTCCTATAATAGGCCTAGAAAAATGAAGTGCACCCTAATCAAAGTGCTTATGCACTATAAATAATCTTATGAGGTCACAAGGATGTAACTTCATAATATTCTAAAATATGCTCAGTTTTTAGTTATATTACTTAACTTATAAGTTGTCTATTAAGTGGGATCCCACATGGCCAACTGTTCCAGACTGGGAGGCTTGAAAAACACTGTGTGTGTGTGTGTGTGTGTGTGTGTGTGTGTGTGTGCACGTGCATGCGTGTGCACACGCACACATGCCCAAAATCCTGAGAGGAGAAAGGTTGTGGTGTGGTCACCCCTCTGGAGGGTGATCTCCCTCTGTCTCTCCCTTCCCAGGGAGTACGTGGGCCCTATAGCAAAAACTACAACAGCGTTTAAAGGAACGTTTTGCCACTGGCCGTAACACACAGAGCACAATTTCGACCAACCACAACTGAGGCAGCTCTGACAGAGTATCACAGTTCGACACCTGTAAAAAGAGCGGTCAGAATCAGGCGCCTTCTAAATCAATTCGGACCACGGATTACATACTGCAAACTCTGCAGGATATGGCGAGCAGCTGGAGCTCAGGACTGTCTAACCCACCTTTGGATTCTCAGGACTTAACACAAAAAGACACTCAGGAAAAGCTGAACGGCACAATTACAATTCTAATTTTTTATTTTATTTTTAAAAAAGCTGCTAGTGGGCAAATGTGTCAGACAGCGAGCGAGAGAGCGAGAGTGTACTCTCCCCCAGCCCCGGGGGGTGGCCAACCATAATCCCACCTCCTCCACCCCTCCTCTCAGAATCAGGGTGCACACACACGCACCGGGCCCGTCGCTCAAGGTGTCCGATCTGCACTTTCAGGCACTTTGGGTCCGCCCACCTTAACCATTAAGCCGCGGGCTTATCTGTCCGCTCTCAGTCACCCGCGTACCTCCACGGAGAGGGGAGAGGCCGCCGTAACCGAGGCTAGCCCTCTGCGCTCACATCTGCCTCCTAGCGGAGAGGCCACCACGGGGGCGGGAGGGGCAGGCACAGCTTTACCTGGTGATGAGCTTCTTGTTGAAGCGTCTCTCATACGCTGCGCTGATGGCCAGCGACGCCACGAAGGAGCAATCGGAGACTATGGTCTGTCAACAGAAAGTCCTCATGTACACGTCTATTCCAGCTGTCACCATCTCCACAGTACTCACATGCGCGTGCTCACATACACGTCTATTCCAGCTGTCACCATCTCCGCAGTACTCACACACGCGTGCTCACGTACACGTCTATTCCAGCTGTCACCACACTACTCACATGTGCGTGCTCACATACATGTCTATTCCAGCTGTCACCACACTACTCACACGCACGTGCTCACGCACACGTCTATTCCAGCTGTCACCATCTCTGCAGTATTCACACGCGTGTGCTCATGTACACGTCTATTCCAGCTGTCACCACAGTACTCACACGCACGTGCTCACGTACACGTCTATTCCAGCTGTCGCCACAGTACTCACACGCATGTGCTCACGTACACGTCTATTCCAGCTATCACCGTCTCCACAGTACTCACACGCGCATGCTCACGTACACGTCTATTCCAGCTGTCGCCACAGTACTCACACACGCGTGCTCATGTACACGTCTGTTCCAGCACTTTCAACGTCATTGCAGTATTTACCCCACAACTTGCACCTCAACTGAGTATCTTCACTGTTGTTTGACTATGAGAAGAGAAATGCCCTATATGTTTTATTTTACATTTTATTCTAGTGAATCCCAGAAACATGCAAGTATTCAATTTAGATGAGATATTTAAATACTTGAATATTTTTTATTTTTATTCTCGTATCAAACCTGAAACTAAGATTCTCAGGTTTCTAATGTAAAACACATATTGATAAATAGGAAGTAAATAAAACCCTGTAATTCCTGAAAATAGGTATCTATATTCATATTACCTCAATAGGTTTAAATCTAAATGTATATAATGAGTAATTTCTCCAACTACATTCATGCATCTGAACATATTAAGAAAACAAAGAAAAATCCAAATCTCTATTTAAATGACAATGTTAGATTTCCTATAAAATTATACGAAAGGTTTACCTGTTTTATGCTAAAACTGGACACAGTATATATCATCGTAGGGTTGTTGGTGAGGTCTTCTGGCCGTACCCATTTGGAAAAGGTAGTTTTTTGCTTGGGTGATAACGGTAGCTTACCTAACCTGTCACTGTGATAAAAATTAAAAAGAAAATTAATCTTAAAAAATAACTCAATGCCGGGAACCGGCAGTTAGTGTAATGGCTATGTCGCTGGACTCCCACGTAGTCAACCGCGGTTCGTGTTCTGGACCCGGTGGCTTGAAACTCACGCCGGGCGCGTGTGCGTGCGTGCCCAAGATCCCGAGAGGAGAATGGAGGAGAAGGGATTGTGGCGTGACCATCCCCCCTGGGGGGTGATTTCTCACTTTCTGTCTCTATGTCTCTCTCTGTCTGTCTGGCAAGCGCACGCGCCCTACAGTGAAAATCTCTCAAAAAAAAAAAAAAAAAAAAACAACTCAATGCCGAAATTAATTTTCCTAAAATACTTCTCTGGTCAAGTCTGACTCTACACTAACCCTGAATGCCTTCAACCTGGCTCTCTTCCCCGATTAAAAAACAAAACAAAACACATGAATGATGGGAAACGGAAGCATAGCCTAAATTCACTCATATCTACTCTAAGAGAACATCGTGAGCTGCGGGTCCTGCAGGGACCTTCACTGAGCTCTGCTCTGCATGGCTAACGAGGAGCTGCTACCTCAGCGAGCCTGCCCCGTGTCGGCATTGCACTTCAGTGCCCGGCGTGCCCTGTTCATCTGGGCCTCCCCCGTACAGGAGACGGCTTCAGGAAGAGGCTGGAAGTGAGGGAGTAACTCACCGAGGTCACTAGGAGGGAGTGGAGCTGGCTCTGCATCCAGGTCTCTGGCAGCACATCCACCCTCACCCTCTGCCCTTCTGCCTCCGTATCCCTCCTCCAAATGTCCTTCCCTAGGCCCCACTCCTCCACACACACCACATCTGGCAATGACCCCCATCTCTTGTGTTTGTACCACCTTAGGTCAATCCGTTTCAGCCACAGAGTGCGGACACTCGGTATATACTAAATGGGGACATACAGTGTCTCTCCTTCATAGCTGGCTTGCTTCACTCAGCAGTAAATCTTCCATATTCTTCCACTTTCTGTCAAAAGCCAAGGTTTTGTTGTTGTTGTTTTTTTTAATGGCTAAATAGTATTCCATAGAATATATGTGCCTACATTTTTTAAAAGACTTATTTGGGTAGGCATAATATTTGTATGGATGTACCAATATTTAATAATTTTTGTATCAATGGATATTCAGTTTCCTAATTCTTTTGCTGTAGCAGATGCTTTGATGAATGGCTCTTACAACACGCATTTCTGACTGAACGTTCATCTCCTTAGGAGACTAGAGGCCGGGAGTCCTGAATCAAACAATATTTTTAAGGCTCTCCACATAGGCTGCCACCATTCTGAAATGCTGTGTTAACTAACGCTTTCCTCGTGACCCTTCCTTGAACTGGATCTTAGTAGCCAATGACGCTGTCCTTCTTTTCTAGTTTCCGTTCAATGCCTTTGCAGGTGGGTGTTTCAGTGGGGATTCGAGCACAGGTTGGACAGATGCTGAGCACACACTTGGCGCCAGGTGCTATGCGAGCCTGTGAGGAAAAGGAGAAGCACGCACGCCCGACCAAGCACGCGGTAGCCATCGGTGTCCTTGCTCCATCCTCCACCTCCTGCCCACAGCCACACCCACCTTCCGAACAACTGCCAGAAGGCATGTGTGCTCACCACAGGCAGAGACAGAGACAGAGAGAGAGAGAGAGAAAGCACCTCCACCCCCATGCGGCATGGTGAGGCCGTATCCTGCCTATTCTCCATCCCCCTGGAATTTGAGGCAGGCAAGTACATCGGCCTGCTGTGTTTTCCAAACTGCCAGGACTGGGATTCAAACCATCGCTGACCACGTGTGATCTGGCTCCTTCACCACTAGGCAGTGGGCCCTGTTCCAACCAATGTGTAGTTTTTCATTTAAATTTCGTATTTGTGATAGCACACGCATACACACAGGAGGGAGAGGAGCCTCACAACAGCATGGTGACACTCAACCCTCCCCTTCCGGTCGCCAGGATCACGGCCTGACAGGTGGGCCGGGGAGCTGCACCTGTGGCTTCTAGCACTACGCCCAGTAGGCTGCAGACCGCACCGTCCAGGTGGGGCCCAACCAGGTACTTCTATTACAGATTTTCATTTCTAGGCTGTGAACTGAACCGAACTTCAGTGTACTATTAAATGATCTGTAACTAAAAATTGCAACAGTGCCTACTTACCAGAAAGGCATTGGATAGGCAAAACGTTCCCGCAGGTCAACGCTCATGAAAGGAACATATTCTATACCATTAATTTTTGATGTTGTCCTACAAAACACAAGAAAAAAGCCCTAGAGTAACTGTTCAAGTCCATCGTAGCTACCCAGTCTTATTTAAAAGTTAAATGACACGGCATGGTACTGTATTAAAATTAAACTGGCAATATTTTATTAGAACAAAAGTTTCATAAAGTAATTATATACCAGAAAATAAATAATTCCATTTTATTCACTAAAAGTTTTTTTTTTTTTAAGAGATTTTTTTGCTAAAGGGTGTGTGCATTCATCAGAAGGAGACAGAGTTAGAACAAAAGTTTCATAAAGTAATTATATACCAGAAAATAAATAATTCCATTTTATTCACTAAAAGTTGTTTTTTTTTTTAAGAGAGAATTTTTGCTAAAGGGTGTGTGCGTTCATCAGAAAGAGACAGAGAGCGAGAAATCACCCCCGGGGGATGGCCACGCTGCACCCCCTTCTCCTCCATTCTCCTTTTGGGATTTTGGGCACACGCACACACACCCAGTGTGAGTTTCAAGTGGCCAGGTCCAGGACTCAAACCACAATTAGCCATGTGGGAGTCCAGTGACATCACCATTACGCCATCTTCTGGTCCCCAGTAAAAGTATTTTTTGAAGACTAATATTCAAAACAAAATCACAGACTCAAGATAGGCCTCTCCTGGAGGTAAAGAAAAGGTGTCCTTGATAGCAAGTCACAAATCCAGTTCTAAGCTAAGCCCAAGGAGAGAAATCAGCTGCTCATTCTGGAACTTAAGAAAGACATGGTGTTCTAATCCGTGGAAGTACGCGCTTCATAATTTCTGACTGGGAATATGGAGCAGCGAAGGAAGGGTCGCAGACATCGCCTCCGGTCTACTGACAGACCACGAGGCTCTCCAGTAGCCTTGCACGCTTCACGCTTTAAACCGCATCTCTCTCCTCTTACTTAGCAGTAGGTACAGAGTACTTCGAAATTCGGTCTTCAGGAGTCTGAGGACGGGTCAGTGCGGCGAGTGATGAAAATGTAATTTATAAATTTATAATTAACAGCGAAGCGGCAAGAAACACCGTGGCAAAGATGGAGTACAGTCCAGCAACCGAGGATGAGATCGCCCGCCCGCCCCCAGAAGGCCTCACCTGAGCACCTCCCTCTCTTCCGCCGTGTACCTCTGCCCCTGGGCGTCACTTGTGGGTGGGCTCAGAAACGGCTGAGGTCTCTCAAGGAACGGGTTCGATCCCAGTGGAAAATGTGCTCTCGTGGGCGGCGGCTTCGGCTTGACGTTGGCGGACTTGAGCTTACACAGCGGCTTTGTCAAAGGCTCGCTCAGCGCCTCTGCTCTGTAACAGAAGCGGAGAGAGCCATCCTCGCTTTTCTTTTCTTTTTTTTTTTGGAGAGGTTTTTGCTATAGGGCGCGTGCGCTCGCCAGACAGAGAGAGACATAGAGACAGAAAGCGAGAAATCACCCCCCAGGGGGGATGGTCACGCCGCAATCCCTTCTCCTCCATTCTCCTCTCAGGATCTTGGGCACACATGCACACGCGCCTGGCGTGAGTTTTAAGCCACCGGGTCCAGGATGCGAACTGTGGTCGACGACGTGGGAGTCCAGCGACATAGCCATTACACTAACTGCTGGTTCCCCCATCCTCGCTTTTCTGTTCGTGTTTTTTAAGTTTTTCAGGAAACAAAATTTACTTTGAGAACTAGTCAAGCATCCTTAACATATAAACTCGCTTATAAAACCCTTACACCCAAGTCACGGGTCTCCTACTTAAGCTGCTCTAAGAGACGTAAGGGAACAATTTCCACCAGCGACAGTACTTCGCCACCGAGTCGGATACCTGAGAACTGCAGAGCGACCACGGCCCCGAAGGCGCTCGGGCTTTGTGGGGCAGACAGACAGCTGCAACGGCAGGGGCTGGGAGGGAGCATTTCATGTGGACACATGCAGGGGGGACGTCGCCGCCTTCACGGCCGAGAGGGGAGTCGGGGGGCCACGTGGAACGGCTGGGGCGGAGGAAGCGCGCTGAGCAGAGAGGACCGTGCAGATGTGCAGGAGCTCGGGGCAGCAGAGCGAGTGGACGTGGTTTACAGAATGGGTGTGGCTTCTGTGAGAACTGCAAAGGACAGGCCGCAGAGGAGTAAGACAGGCAGCGGCTGGACCGGGAGGGCCCGGTGCCATAGCCGGGGAACTCGGCTTTGTTCTGCCAAAGGACGAACAAGCTAAAGAGCAGACGTCCTACCCTGAGTCTGTCTACGAGCTTCAGGAGTCTTGAAGTTACATGCAAAAAAAGGTCAATGGATACTCTTCTGAGTAGTGGAGCCCTACTTCTCCGCAGACCCTCCACGGGGCCCATGACCGAGGCCCGGCCACCACTGCCGGGAACGCTCTCGGCAAGACTGGGCAGGTGCCCACACGGGGAAGGCCATCCGTGAGGCGGACTGGTGACAGGAGTCAAGGTGGAAGACGCCGTGTACGGGGTCACAGCTCCACGCTTGTGGGAGACGGAGTAAAGGTGAGTGGCCAGGGTGACGAAGAGGAGGGCGAGGGCGTGCCCCAGTTAAAAAGAAAGAGAACGGGTTTGGGGCAGCACAGCCGTGTGGCCACCGCCCCCGACAGGCACGTTCATCAGCTCATGCTACGGACAGGAGTGGCACCTCCACGTTCCCTGTCTACAGCACTCTTCCGGGGCGTAACCCGGTTGTGCAAATCCGTCCGTTCTCAACCACCACAGGCACTCGCCATGCGTCAGGCACTCTGCTAGGTGCTCGGGGACAGCTCCGAAACAACGGGAAAATTCTGTCTCACAGAGGCCGGGGACTGGAGGGGCACAGCCATCAGCTAAGTGACAGGCCTGGAAAGCAGTACGAGCTACGGGAAGGAGCTCTGGAATAGAGAGTGCGGGTGACAGGGACGGTTTTACACAGCGGCTAGAGAGGGCCAGGTGGCGGAGTGCTGGCGAAGCAGCTGGACCCCGCATGGCCAACGGTGCAGTTCAAGTCTTCACCTGGCGGCTTGAAAACCACACTGGGTGTGTGTGCATGAGTGTGCAAAATCCCGAGAGGGAAGGGTCTTCGGCGTGACCATTCCCCACTGAGGGTGAGGGGTGCCTGCTCACTTCCCTCTCTCTGTCGCTCTCTGGTGAGCACACGCACCCTCTAGCAAACTGAGAGGACAACAGTGGGCCACGTGGGAAGGCTGACGTGTGAGCTCAGAGGGGACAGCGCTACACACCGCAGGACCGGGGTGCGTGTGCGGAGCGAGCGGCTCTCAGTCACCCCGAAAGGCTCTCTCCTCCCTAGAGTCTGATGTTCTGCGACAGAAAGGAGGCCTTCTGTTTTAAATTTCACAGTAATTTCTCCTCAATTCAGAGCCTAAACTAGGAACATTTCCTGGCTGGCCGTTTTTCGCTGGGTTTAAAGCAGGGAATGAGAAAGGAGGTAAATTCCCTCAGGAGGAAGGGGGACTAGCCCAGGCCTCGGATTGAAGATGGAGGGTCACTGGGACCCCCGCCGCGCACCCAGACAGACGCCACATGAGAGGAGCCATGCTTGTCAGGGTGGATGATGAGGAGCGACCGGAGCTCACCTGTCCAGGGCCTGTCGGGCCAGCTGTTTCAGCTTATTCTGCAGGGTTTTATCGGCAGTTTCATAAGACTTAAGAGAAAGAAAAAGACAGATATTCTAAAGTGTGAGTTTTTATAATTCGCTTGAGCCATGATATTTCTACCCAAAATAAATGTACCATGCGCATTACGCTTCCTGAAATTACGAGGGAACGAGCAAAGACATTTTATTTTCGTCCTTGAAAACACTAAGACAGGGTGGCAAGCTTCTCACCGAGGTGAGCCGTGAACCCACCAACTGCAGACCAGGTGCCGACTGGCCCAGCTCTCTGACCTCGGCCCCGGGAAGACAGTGGGCACTGCAGAAGGCTGGCATGCACCTGCAGCGCCAGGTCCCGGAAGCCAGGCTAGATGGTTTCTCTGGGCAAAAGCTCCACCCCTAAGTCAGTCCCCGAAAGAGGCTGGACGCAGCTCAGCTCCTGTCTAGGGTGCGGCTCCTTGCACACCGGGGCCCCTGATGCTCAGTCTCCACCCAGACGCCGCACGGAGCGGGCACACAGCACGCCAATGCGCAAGCTCTGCCGAACCACTGCCTCCACTTTCTAGGGCATGAAACTGAAGCTTGTTCTAAACTCATAGATTTGTGACAGTGAATTGTTTCTGTAGTAAATTAATTTTCGTTTTAGGGTACAAAGAGGTTAAAAATAGTACTTACAATTTAAAAAAACAATTGCTTACTGACCACACTGTCAGAACTTTAAGGAGATTTAAAGACCCTTTATTCTTCGATACTGTGTAATAAAGAGTAACTCAGCAACATTTTAAACACTGTTTTTCCTTTGAGAAGTTAGGTAAGACCCACTATGTTAGGAGAGTTTCCTAGCCTACGTGTAGCTGCGGCCGCACGTACCGTTTTCAGACACAGGTCCACCGCTTCCGTGTACAGCTCGATAGCGTCCTCGACGTTGCCCTTCTCATCCTCGTCGAAGGCCTGTGTGACGAGGAAGTGGGCACGCTCCAAGTCCAGCTGATGCTTTGATTTCAGAGGGTCTGTGCTCTTGGCCTGAACTGAGACAGGAAGGAAAGCACACACTGAAGGGGCTTTGTCAAACACGGCCGGGCATCTCGTCTCCCCACAGTCAACACACTCTGCCGCTAGTGGTTATGTCACGGGACTCTCACAGTCGCCTGTGGTTCGAGTCCTGGACCTGGCAGCTTAAAACTCACGCCCAATGTGTGTGTGCACAGGCCCAAAATCCTGAGAGGAGGAGAAGGGATTGTTGTGTGGCCAGCCACCCGGGGTGTGTGTGTGTGTGTGTGTGTGTGTGTGTGTGAGATTTCTCACTTTCTGCCTTTCTGGCAAGCATGTGCCATATAGCAAAAAACTCTAAAACAAAACAAAACGGAACTTTATAACCTTTTATTTAAAAGCTTACTAAGGTTTGTTTGTTTAAGAGAATCGGCCAGTGGTGTGGTGGTTAAGGCAGATGGATCCCGTGGGGCTCACTGCACAGTTCGAGTCCCAGACCCTGCTGCTTGAAAACCCCGCAGGCCTGTGTGCACGGTGCCAGCCCAGACATCCCGAGGGGGCCGAGGAGGACTGTGGAGAGGCCATCTCCCCTTGGAGCTGACTTCCCACTTCCTCTTTCTTTTTGTCTTTCTCTGTGCCCTACAGAAAACAAACGTAAAAAAGAACTAATTTCCCCCTTCTCTTCCTAATCCTAATTTCAAGACACTCCCATAAATCTTTTATTTAATTCATCACAATAGAAACTGCATAACTATTAAAAATATATTATTTATTTTAAAAAGGTTCCCTGAATTTCTCTCCCTACAGCACCTCTTCATTTAAAAAAACAAAATAACGAAGAGCAAATGCCAAATCTGCAGAAATGCCACTAATAAAGCAACCAACTCAAAGTGGGTCAATGATTTAAATATAAAGCCTCAAATTATGAAACGACTGGTAGAAGACTTGTGGGAAACTTGAATACGTTAGAGTAGGCAAAGATTTCTTAAACAAGACCTGCAGAGTACAGGCAATAATCCCCAAAATAGACAAATGGGATTACAGCAAGCTAAAAAAACGACAACACATCACAGGAAACAAGAATTAGAACGAAAAGATAACCCTTAGAATGGGAGAAAAATTTGCAATTATTCCTCATACAGAGATGGGAAACCAGAATATACAGGAAACCCAAGCAGCTTACCTATTAAAAGGGAAAAATCCAACTAAAGATGGATAAAGAAATTGAACACTCCCCAGGCAGACTTATAAATGGCCCAAATATGACAAAATGCTCAGAATCCCTTGTTCTAAGAGAAATGCAAATGGAAACCACAATGAGATGCCACTGAATCCCAGTTAGGAGGTCGGCGCCGGCAGCGTGGTGAGGAAAGGGGTGCACGGCTGGTGGGAATGCACTGACGCATCAGGGTCACCTCTGATGTCAGGAGAGGGCAAGTGATGGACGCTTGAAAAGCAGACTGACAGGGAGCTGGTCCTTTCTTCACCAATGATGAAGTTGAACGAATGACAGGTGACCACATCTCCGGACCTCTAGGAGTCAGGAAGTCGGACTCCACAAACACTAAGGTTCTTCTCCGTGGAGCCATCGCTTTGCACGTTACGATTTTTAAAGGGGTCATTATGGAAAGAGGAATGAGCTAAGCAGAGTGAGGCTCAAGATCCACAGATGGAAACAGGAGAGGGAAGCATGGAGAAAAGACGAGATGGGAGAGTTTGGAAGTTCTTTTCTAACCTGCTGAATGCAGAGCCTGAACTCTTTCCAGATACTCGTTTATTTTTTCTTGTATGTGCTCCAGGCTTGACCCTGCCATCTCGGCATAAATTAGGGCTTGAGCAGCTTCCTTTAAGAAAAGAAAAGGGAAGAAAACAATCTTATATACCATAATTTGAATTTTCTTTACCATTTCCTAATTCAACAGTCATGGTTTATGTGTTTTCTGTTTTCCTTATTCGGTAGATCAGAACGGAGCCTTCAGAGCACTAGGACAATAATAACCACGGAGATAGAATTAAGTGTGCGAAAACACTGTAAGAAGTTAGAGAGGTTAAGTATCTCCCAGTGAAAAGTGTTTTCTCTGCAGAAAACAGTCCAGGGGTGACAACGTTAACGCAGGTGTCAGCTGTGTGTCGTTGCCTTGCTTTAATTAAGAAAGCTGGGACTCTCCTCCACTTACTGCATCAGCCAGGTGCTTCCACTCTCGCCAGCACCCAGGAAGGGTATGGGTCTACCACGCAGAGCAGCGGCGTCTCGCCAGGTAAGGGCAGCTTTCCTGCAGCCACCCAGGCCGAGGACGCGCCTGGCGCCCCGTGCCTGTTTCCAGAAGAGCCACCTACTGAGCACTACTCTTTAAATCCAGGTTTTCAACCAGAAATCGGTTCACTGAACACGAGGGAGCAGCAGACTGCGTAGTATGTCGCTGGACTCCCAAGGAGCCGGTGCAGCTTGAGTCCTGGACTTGCCGGCTTAAAACTCACTCTGGGCGGGTGTGTGTGGGTGCCCCAAATCCTGAGGGCAGGAGGCTGAGAAGGGATGGCGGTGTGGCCATCTGGGGGCGGGGAGGGTGGTGGTGGTGAGTTCTCGCTCTCTGTCTCTGTCTCTGTCTCTGGTGACCACACGCATCCTACAGCAAAAATCTCCCTTAAAGAAAAAGTGCAGTTTTTGGCCCCAATGGAAATTTAAACTAAAAGCTGTGGGGGTAGAAGACATATTTCAAAGGAGGGAAATTATACTTTAGACATAAATACGAAATGCTGTATATACCATCCTTATCTAAATAGATTATAGTTACATTTAGCCTCAGTACACTGGACGTTTTGTAAGCTATTCTTTATAAGAATATACTACCCCTTCAATTATTCTGCACATAAATACTGATTTTCAAATAATTATCTTGCTTAAAAAATCCAATTTTTAAAATTGCTGATATCAATTTCATTTTACTTAATTCACTTATAAGTGACTAATAATTTAAGAATTGTCTATAGATCTGTTTATCCTACCAGGGTAGAAAACCTTAAAAAAACTGCTAAAGTTTATATAATTCCTAAAAGTACCACCATGTTTTTAAAAAATTATTTATTTCATTCTACTTGTTATTATTTTTTTAACTTAACCAGATAGAGACAGAGAGAGAGAAAGGGAAAGCAAGCTATCAGGTTTGAGACTAGAACCGTGGTCCACTATGTGCGAGTCCAGCGCTCTTAACCACCGCACCACCGGCCTGCCCCAGTACGGTCATATTTTTTGACTTTCCAAGGATGAAAAATTCTATCTAAGTGATATGTATGCAATCTTACAGGAAAACTACGGCATGCTGTCTTTTGCTTTTAAAAAATGCTGTTCTTGGGAACCAGCAATTAGCATAACGGCTATGTCGCTGGACTCCCACGTAGTTGACCACAGTTCGTGTCCCAGACCCGGTGGCTTAAAACTCACGCCGGGTGCGTGTGCGTGCGTGCCCAAGATCCTGAGAGGAGAATGGAGGAGAAGGGATTGTGGCGTGACCATCCCCACTGGGGGGTGATTTCTCACTTTCTGTCTCTCTGTCTCTCTCTGCCTGTCTGGTGAACGCACGCGCCCTATAGCGAAAACCTCCCCCCCAAAAATAATGCTGTTCTTGAACAGCACACTTTTAATCTGTGAATATTTGTGCAAGTTATTTCACAAAACCAAAACACAGACCTTTTCTTTGAAAAGAAATAGCACCTCCTGAAATTGTCAAACAAGTCCAAAAGGAGTGATTCTGAAATACACCAAAATCAAGTACTACTCTAAAGCCGGTCATTAGCCGAAGGCAGGAAGGTGCCCTCTGGACCACCTGCACTGTCCTGGGAGCACAGGGGCTTATAGGAAAGCCCCCCTGTACTGTGCAGTCCCTGACGTGCTTTCGTGCTTTCTAAGGGAAAAGCAAGCGAGCAGAGCAGGCACGCCCTCATCTGGGCTGGGCCGAGCTGGGGGTGTGTGCCATCGCGGCCTGCGGAAGCGCGTTCCCTAGGAAGTGGGGATGTGGCAGGCCGCCCAGGTACCTGGGCCGAGGAAGTGCCAAGCCAGGCGCAGGGCGCTAACTGCGACCCGGGCTGGGGGCAGAGCCTTAACTATGGCTCAGGCTGCAAAGCACTGACCATGCTGCGAGGCCAGCATGGGTCTCGAACACCCGGCAGTGTACGTTCCCCGCGCGCACACACGAAAGACCGCAGCCATCGCGAACCAGCTATCACAGACTTCGTGATTTGGGAAAACAGCCCAGTGACAGGTGCAGGTTGAGAGCAGTGACAAACGCGATGACCCGGTGTGCTCTGTAAGAATCACGGTGGCACACAGACACGGAAAGCACCTGAGGCACGTCGAGTACGAACGCGGTGACTACGTGTCACTACGTGTTCACGCTCCTAGGCAGACACTCGGTGCTTCGGGAGCGATCACAGCCGCCCGGTCCTCCGCCCGCAGGGATCGCGGTGCAGGGGAGCTCGGTGCAGGGGATCGCGGTGCAGGGGAGCTCGGTGCAGGGGAGCTCGGTGCAGGGGAGCTCGGTGCAGGGGAGCGCGGTGCAGGGGAGAAAAGTGTGGGGGAGCGTGGTGGGGCCTCCGGCCCGGCCCGGCCCACCTGGTAGTAGAATCGGGTCCCCGGTCCCGCCCCCGGCCCGGCCCGGCCCACCTTGTAGTAGAACACGGCCTCGGAGTAGCGGCCCTCGTGGTCGCGCTGCACCGCCAGGCGCGCGAACTGCACGGCGTCCCGCTCCAGCGCTGACGC
>NW_006208670.1:85550-90857 GCF_000334495.1 Tupaia belangeri chinensis | reverse complement strand
CCGTCGCCGCGGGGGGGCGGGTGGCCACGGGCCGCGGGGCTCCCCCGACGTCTCCGAGTGTAAGGGACCGGGCTGGGCGGCCCGGGCCTCTGCGGTGCCCGCCCCCGTGCTGCCTGCCGCGAGCCCGACCCCAGGCCGCCCGGCGCACGCCCGCTGCGTCCTGTCCGTCACTGCGATGCAGCGCTCACTGGGGCGCAAGTGCTGTGACTGCCGTTTTGCCCGACCCCAGGCCGCCCGGCGCACGCCCGCTGCGTCCTGTCCGTCACTGCGATGCAGCGCTCACTGGGGCGCAAGTGCTGTGACTGCCGTTTTCTTCCTCTCGGCTCTGAATTCAGCCACGGGACTGCGGAACTGCGACTGAAAACGGCAGTGACAGGCGGGCAACCGGATGCAGCCGGTCAGCACTACTGTGCGCTTCCGTCTAACCCGGGAGCGCACGCTGCTAGCCAGCACACGGTGGCCTGCCAGGGGCGCAGAGAGATCTTTGGGGGTGACCGGAAGGTTTTCTACCCGGCTGGCGATGCCGAAGTGTGTGCCTTTGCCAGAACCCGTCCAGCTACATTCTAAATGTGTGCTTTCCCCGTGTTCATTGCACCTCAGAAACTCAAGGCCGCTGTTTAGGTGGGATTCTTCTGAATCTCCGGAAGTCCTGCACGTTTAGTGATGTTAATAGCAGGCACAATTAAAGCTGTCTCAGCACCCTGTTGTAACAGTGGTAAGGGAAGCCGGCAGATGGCATACGTGGTCGCTTAGCTGGGCTCCCACGTGGCCAACGTGGAGGTTTAAGTCCTGGACCTGGTGGCGTGTGTGCATGGGTCCCAAGATTCCCAGCGGAGGTTGGAGGAGAAGGGATTGTGGCGTGGCCATCCCCCTGGAGGGAGATTTTTCACTCTCCTTCTCACTGTGTATCTCTGGTGAGTGTGCCCGCTGTATGGCAAAACCTCTGAATCCACAGTGGATCGAGAGCACACTAGTAAGGACTTTGACTTTATGCCTGGCACGAAGTTGGCCCTTGGGGCTAGCTGTTGTACTCCAGGGCCCTGACCGAAGCAGGAGTGCTCTTACCCCAGTACTGCGCGTTACCTGCAGCACAGAGTGGGTGCTCAACAAGCGAGCTCCCCTACTTAAAAATAATACACGTTTACGTATCTGACACACACAGACATGTGCATCGTGCCGGATGGCACATGCGCTCACCAGAGGGGAAGCACTGCGTTGGAGCAGGTCCTGCTGCAGCCACTCCTCCATGCCTCATCCCGTTGGGATTTGGGGCATGTGCACAGGCACCCTGCGTGTCTTCAAGCCGACAGGGCTGGATTCGAACCGTGGTGGTATCTGGGTCCCTTAACCCGTAGGCACGGGACTGACCCAAAAAGGAGTTGATGTTTACATGTCATCCTTGTACTCTACAGTCGTGAATGATCCAGAACATGGGCAGTGGGGCCTCGTGGCAGGTGTCTGTGGAAGGCCTGCCAGGTGACCGGCACGTCGGCACCTGAGGCCAGCTCTGACAGCGCCTACAGTGGGGTTTGTCCGGACCTAGGTGGTGGGAGCTGCCTTGTCAAAGTGCCTCATGCTGCAGCTCGAAGTCCCTCCCTGCTGAGAGCTGAGACAGACCTGGGGGCGGGACACTGGGCGGCTCAGGCCTGCTCAGGAAGCCCCTTGCTGCCCTGGAATTCCTCGGCCTTCCCTACAGAAGGCTTTGTGGTCAGCAGCAGCAGTTTCAAAATCTGGCCTGCAGGGACGTGGTATACACGGCTTTGTGCCTAGCCCGTGAGTGAGTTGTGGACTGACCTGTAGGTAGACTGTAGAAACATTAGGGTGAGTGTACGAAACCCCATCGTAGGGCCAGCAGGTGGCCTGGTGCTTACGGCAGCTGGATCCTGCTTGGCTGACAGGGGCTCGAGTCCAGGTCTGGCAGCTCGAAAAATGCACCAGGTGTATGTGCGCATGCCCAAATCCCAAAAGCAGGGAGACATGGGGGAGAAGGGGTCGCAGTGTGATCATCCCCCATGGTGGGATGAGAGGGGCTGCTTTCTCCTTCCACTTCTCTGTCTCTCTCCGGCAGATAAAAATGTAACCTTTTAAAAAAAATTCCACTGTGAGTGGACGAGATATTATTACTCTTTTAAAAGCTGACAACCAAGTGATTAATACTTTATTCTTTTATTTAACAAATGTTTAAAATTCCATGGGCCAGTTCCTGTGAATTAAAACCGAAGGAACTTACCAGGCTGTGCACACGAACTGCATCAGCCAGCAGTTAAAGCACCCCTCGGTCATTGCAGAGAGGAGGCAGAGCTGGAAGGGCCTGCAGAGGGGCACCCAAACCAGCCTGGGGGTCTGTGGATCCCCGAGGAAGGGGTGCTTACGTTGAGTCCCAAAGGCTGTGAGGTGTTGTGGGCTGTGTCAGGGCCCGCTGGCGGCAGTGGCCTGGGAAGTGATGGGAAGGGGGACTTTGGAGCAGGGCCTCTCAGACTTCAGCTTCCCCACGGGGCGGGGTCTGGACTGGTAACAGGCAGGCGCCATCCCAGAGCTCCTGCTCGGTGGGTCTGAGGGCGCCCTGGTCTGCGTTCCTGGCAGTTGGTGCTCTGATGGCCGTGCGGGGACCCCGCAGTGAGAATTGCTCCTGTAGACAGAGCGAGGACAGCTCACGTGTCCCAGCCGTGACTGCTGATCGTGACCACGACCGGGAAGTCCCAGTGCTAGGAGGCAGTGGGCCATGTGCTGGGCAGCGAGGGGAGAGGTGAGTGGCCCCTTCCCCGAGTCCCCTCTGCCCAGCGGGTCCATGCGCGCCCCTCCTCCCTGACCTTTGCTGCGGCCCTCGGAGCACGAAGGCCTTCGGGGTTGTGGTCTCAGGGCGGGCGGGATGCCGTGTCCTGTCTCTACAGGCGTCGCCAGTCCCCGGGTGTATGCCACGTTCTCAGTGCACACTGCAGGTGGACATGCCACTCGCGACGCGTTACCTCATGTGTGGCAGGCGGCTGTCGGGACAGGTGCGCTGCCGTGGGCTGCAGTGTGGCTCTGACTCTGTGTCCCGCGAGTGAGGAGGCAGGAGGCTGGCCCTGCAGCCCTGCGGGCTCCCGTCTGGTCTGTGGGCTCCGCTGCACCCCTGCGCTCCTTGCCGAGTGACGGGCTTGCATTACCTGGTGGAGGGGAGGCACGCGCATGTGGTGTGGACTTCGGAGGTTGGGCGTGCCCTTAGGGACGCTTCGGCCAGATCAGCTTATTGGGCCCAGGGGGAGGTGGGCTATGGGACAGTGAGAACAGTGGGCGCTGGGGTAGTAACCTTCTCTGGGTCTTTTGAAGGAAACTCAGGTAAGGAAAAAGTGAGACAAGCTCCCGCTTCCTGGAGGGGTCCGAGGGGGTCCAGGTTGTACCTGATAAGCTGCAGGCATGAGGCGTGTCCACAGCCGTAGCAGTACCCCTGCCCCTGAGGACTCCTGGCTGACGCCCTGTGACAGGTAGGGCCTCCGGGGCTTCCCTGTCAGGGCTGTGGTCAGTAATTACTCTTCAGTGAGCATGTGTTTAAGGCCCCCCACAGCGGTGACGAGCATGTGACAATCTGGATGATTCTCAGTCCCTGGCGTCCTCTGGAGTAACAGGATAGCTCCCTCCCTGCAGGAAACAGCCATCTGGAAAGCAGACTGGGAGGAGGGAGAGAGTGGGAGAGTGAGGTACGGCCTTCCTGGGGAGCCACTGACACACGAGACTAGACGTGGGACAAGTCCTCACCAGGTCGCTCTCCTCCTGCCTTAGCCTCCCCCAGCTGGGACTGGAGGCACACACCTGGGGCCAGGCCTTGTATGTCCAGTATGTGTTTGATCAAGGTAAGTTAGAAATCAAAAAGAAGGGAACCAGCAGTTAGCGTAATGGCTATGTCGCTGCGCTCCCAGATAGGCGACTGCGGTTCCCGTCCTGGAGCCGGTGGCTTAAAACTCATGCCGGGTGCGTGTGCGTGCGTGCCCAAGATCCCGAGAGGAGAATGGAGGAGAAGGGATTGCGGCGTGACCATCCCCCCTGGGGGGTGATTTCTCGCTTTCTGTCTCTATGTCTCTCTCTGTCTGGCGAGCGCACCCGCCCTATAGCCTATAGCGCGACCGGCTGCCTGGAATGGTGTAGTCGCTGCCGGTCACACGCGCGTCTGCTGCCTCTGTTTGCTCTCGGGGATGGATCTCCTTCGCCCTGGGGAGTTCCAGAGCGGCTTCAGGCTGGAAATCACGGGGCTCGGCATCTTTGAGCGGGGCCCCCGGCCCTGCCAGTAAACGTTTACCGAGTCGCCCTCCCCTCCGAAGGCGCGGTGCTCTGTGGCTCCGCAATCCCCCAGGCAGCCACGAGGCGGCGCTGTGCTCTCAGAGATCCGCCGGCCGCACCGCAGTGTCGGGACGCAGGGGCAGTCCTGTTAGCGCAGGCCAGACTTGGACCTGGGTCCTCGTGAAGGTGCGCATGTACCGTCTAGTGGACACAGGGCAGCTCTCACATGTATGCTGCTCTGTGTCCACCAGTGCGCAATTACAGGAGGCTTAGCATGAGAATGTGCACGATTGGGATTCTTACTATAGACATAAGGCTGGCCTGTTAACTAGGCCCGATGACTTGGAGACTATACACATACATGAAGGGGGTCCTGAACTGGCTGTTGGCGAGGGCCACTGATTCTTGACTCTTCGGAACCCCGCCATGGGAAGCTGCAAGGCCTGCTCGGTCCCAGGGTCGTTCGGGCGGAGCGGGGACAAGGCCGGCTCCCTCCCACGGTGTGGCTCCTGCTCCTTCGGCACTGGGGCCGCGTGAGCGAGGGCGGGAGTCGGGTGTGCAGTGCCGTCCAGGGGGCGCGGGAGGGAGAGCGGAGGTGAGCACGCAGGGCCCAGGGGGGCACTGCCGGTACCTAGTGCCCAGTGGGTCTGAGCGATCCGGGCACTGGTGGCGGCTGCAGAGGCCACCCGGATCCCCGATGGCACCAGGCGTGTCGTGCCTTGCACAGTGAAGAGCCGCTGTGCAGCACGTGTCTAAGTGAAGATACGGAAAGGCATTGATCCGGGAGGACCCGACGCTGGAGTGGCCTGCGGTCTGTGATACGATTTCCCCTTCTCGGATCGGCACTACTCGGCCATTTGCCACTACTCGGCTTCGCCTCGGTCCCGCAGGACGGGCGGGTGTGCCCGTGTTGTAGGCCGGAGACGGTAACAGCCCTGCCTCGCAGCGTGAGGGGTGAGGGCGCGACCTGACGGCTGCCAGCAGGGAACGGCGCTCGCTCGCGGTGAGTCAGGGGCTGTGAAGCTGCCGTTCCCTGACAGCCACTCCGACGGC
>NW_006208670.1:80367-83772 GCF_000334495.1 Tupaia belangeri chinensis | reverse complement strand
GCCAGCAGGGAACGGCGCTCGCTTGGGGTGAGTCAGGGTCTGTGAAGCTGCTGTCCCCTGACAGCCACTCCGACGTCAGTGACATACAGAACCGCCATTTTGTTACCTCACGGGTTCTGTGGGTCGGGTTTGGAAGCCGCCCATGCCTGAGGCCTCAGTGTAGAAGATGCCAGGCTGGGGTGGCCCGATAGGGGGCAGCTGGGGTCCCTGTGGCTGGGCTTCTCACAGTGCGGTGCCAGGGCTGGGAGGGCCCAAGACAGACCACGGGCCAGGGCGTCTACACCTGGCCTCCCCACCAGGTTGGCTCTGTCCTGGCAGAGTTAAAACCGGGCTGCGTAGGGCTCCCGGCACCAGTGGCCCAGGGAACAGGGCAGAAGCCATTTGGCCGGGAGGAGCTGGCTTGGAAGGCGCACAGTGTGGGTCACTCGCCCTGTTGGTTACAGGCGGGGGGACGGCGACACCCTCTTGGTGGGGAGCGGCAGGAGGAAGGGCAGTTAGGTGGGAGGCGTGCCCCAGCCATCTTTGGAAAACACCGTCTACCACAGTCGTCCTTACTGTCAGTTCTTCGGGGCAGCAAGTGCGGAAGGTTCACGTGGACCAGATTTTCCCCCTCGCCTTCATTTTCTCGGAAACGCCAACCTGTCAGTAAGCGGGTTTCTGGGCCGCCCAGAGGTGGAGGCAGCTGGATCCCCCGTGGCCGCCAGTGCAGTCTGAGTGTCGGACTAGCGGCTTGGAGGACACTCTGGGAGTGTGTGCGCCCAACAACCTCAGGGGAGAGGTGGGGGAGAAGGGGTGGCGTGTGGCCGTCCCCCTCTGGGAGCGTGTTTTCTCCTCCTCGCTGTGTGTCTCTCTGATGAGCACATGTGCCTGCTGGCAAAATTTTAAAAAATTGAAAAAACCTATTTTCTAATAAAACAATTCAGAGTCTTCATTCCAGGAGAAGATGACAAATTTGCCTTAAAGTATTGATTTTGTGTTAGTTTGGTACTAAGGGGTCTTTTTGTGAGAAGAAGATACACATTTTTATCAGGGTCCCAGGGAAGCGCAGTCCTGTCAGGCTCGTAGAATTTTCTGGTTTCTCTCTCTGTTTACTGAGAATACTTCTATGTTGTCTCTGTCTTGGACTTGGACTGTTTACCTAAAGAAAATAAATGGCCGTAAAGTATTGATTTTGTGTTAGTTTGGTACTAAGGGGTCTTTTTGTGAGAAGAAGATACACATTTTTATCAGGGTCCCAGGGAAGCGCAGTCCTGTCAGGCTCGTAGAATTTTCTGGTTTCTCTCTCTGTTTACTGAGAATACTTCTATGTTGTCTCTGTCTTGGACTTGGACTGTTTACCTAAAGAAAATAAACGGCCGCGTGCGTGTGCCCAAGATCCCGGGAGGAGAATGGAGGAGAAGGGATTGCGGCGTGGCCATCCCCCCTGGGGGGTGATTTCTCGCTTTCTGTCTCTATGTCTCTCTCTGTCTTTCTGGCCAGTGCATGTGCCCTATAGTGAAAACCTCTCCAAAAATAAGAAAGAAAGAAAAAAAAAGTGAAGACTTAAGAGAATATTTTTAAAAATATTATTTTTGACAACTAATTCCTGAGTGGAAAAGGCTAGCATCATGCACTTATAAACAGGGACGCAGTTAGCCCTCGGATACATTCGTGATGACATGTGCCCGCCCGGCATGTTAGTCAGCTCTCACATGCACGTGTGTGCTCGCTGCCAGCCGTGCACTGGGTTCGACGTGGCGGACTCAGGTAAGGAGCCCTGACTGGGACCTGCCGATGGTGGCTTGTCCTAGTGACATGGCTGTCCTTTTACGATAAGCTCAGGGTCGGAGCTTCTGCGCCTCGGTGCTTGTCTATGAGCAGCCCCGGCACAGGGTCTGGCCGCTCCGCCCTGGCGTGGGTGGCAGGAGGTGTTGAGACCGCCAGGCCCGGCGTTTGGACACAGGAAGCCACCGCACGCTTGCCCACGGCGATGGTGTCTTCAACGTGCACCCCCACAGACATGCGGAAGCAGCTTTGAGTAGATGCGAATGCCCCAAACACGACTCTCTAAATTCCTGGTGGATAGACTCT
The DNA here is from genome assembly GCF_000334495.1 of Tupaia belangeri chinensis. NCBI lineage: Eukaryota > Metazoa > Chordata > Mammalia > Scandentia > Tupaiidae > Tupaia > Tupaia belangeri. Next base: position 81,702 of record NW_006208670.1, on the reverse strand, counting down.
TTAGAAAACCAGTGCTAATAAAACATGGTTTTCTTCTGCGAAGCTCTGATCGGTTTGCGTCCTCTTCGTTCCAAGGCTGTCTTCCCAGGGAAGATACCGCATCTATGTGGGAGATGTGACTATAACCTGAGTGTGTCAGGCATTCCCCAGACCCCACAGTGCCATCGTCAGCTTGTTCCTTTTGCTATTTTAAAGTGTGCGGCCAGCAGCTGGCGTGGTGGTTAAGGAGCTGGGTTCCCACATGGCCGACTGCGGCTTCAGTCCAGGTCTTGAGAGTCATGCTGTGTACTGCGGCTCCAGTCCAGGTCTTGAGAATCATGCTGTGTGTGTATGTGTATGTGTGTGTGTGTGTACACACGTGTGTGCTCAAAAATCCCAAGAGGAGAATGGAGGAGAAGGGATTGTGGCATGACCACCCCCCACGGGGGTGATTCTCACTTTCCCTCTCTCCCTCTGTCTCTGGCAAGTGCACATGCCCTATGCAAAGCCAAAACAAAGTGTGTGTTCTACTCACAAGGGGAGCGTGTGCACTGGGACACGAGGGCTGGGAGGAGAGAGGCTCTGGATGGAGCATTGTCATCCCACGACCCCTTTCCGTGGCCTCCAGCTCGTCAGGGTCCTGGGCGTGCCTGCCCGAGTGCTTCCAGGCTGACTTGGGTTCGAGTCCATGTTCGGCCATGTGGCTTCCAACACTGCCATTCCGTGTCCCTGGCAGGGCCAGCTTGTCCCTTTACTCCCCTGCCCTGCCTGATGTCCTCCTGGACACACGCACCCCCAGAGAGAGACGGAGGGAGGAAGAGGAAGGACGCGCCCTCAGTGGAACCTGGCGTGCCAGCAACCCTTCTCCACTTCCCCACCATGTTGGGGTTTGGGCACGCATGTGTGTGTGCCCTGTGTGTTCTTCAAGCTTCCAGGTCCAGGACTCAAACTGTTGGCTGTGGGACCCAGCTCCCCAAACGTCAGGCTGTGGAGCTGACTCTCAGTTGGGCAGATTGGCTGCCCACGCGCACACTCATATTCTCATGACTCAAACCGCTTCCCGAGTTTCCCGTGGCCGACGTGCGGCACACTGTCATAGCCGAGAGGCCTTCCCGCAGTCCCCGTTAATGGCTGAGTAGCCAGCTCAGCGAATCTCGTCACCTGTGATGCCCCCGATGATGCGTTTTGAGATGACACAGCTGTTGGGGTCCGGACTGACAGGAGCAGCAGGGGCGAGGGCTTTGGAGGACATGGTCCACTTCCCAGCTTTGCTCTGTCAGCTCTTTCTCTGTGTCCTGTCCCAGGAGAGCCCAGGAGAGTGTTAGGCCCAACTGCAGCTGCCGCACAGGGCGCGGG
>NW_006208670.1:66108-80120 GCF_000334495.1 Tupaia belangeri chinensis | reverse complement strand
TTTCCCACATGGCCGACTGCGGCTTCAGTCCAGGTCTTGAGAGTCATGCTGTGTACTGCGGCTCCAGTCCAGGTCTTGAGAATCATGCTGTGTGTGTATGTGTATGTGTGTGTGTGTGTACACACGTGTGTGCTCAAAAATCCCAAGAGGAGAATGGAGGAGAAGGGATTGTGGCATGACCACCCCCCACGGGGGTGATTCTCACTTTCCCTCTCTCCCTCTGTCTCTGGCAAGTGCACATGCCCTATGCAAAGCCAAAACAAAGTGTGTGTTCTACTCACAAGGGGAGCGTGTGCACTGGGACACGAGGGCTGGGAGGAGAGAGGCTCTGGATGGAGCATTGTCATCCCACGACCCCTTTCCGTGGCCTCCAGCTCGTCAGGGTCCTGGGCGTGCCTGCCCGAGTGCTTCCAGGCTGACTTGGGTTCGAGTCCATGTTCGGCCATGTGGCTTCCAACACTGCCATTCCGTGTCCCTGGCAGGGCCAGCTTGTCCCTTTACTCCCCTGCCCTGCCTGATGTCCTCCTGGACACACGCACCCCCAGAGAGAGACGGAGGGAGGAAGAGGAAGGACGCGCCCTCAGTGGAACCTGGCGTGCCAGCAACCCTTCTCCACTTCCCCACCATGTTGGGGTTTGGGCACGCATGTGTGTGTGCCCTGTGTGTTCTTCAAGCTTCCAGGTCCAGGACTCAAACTGTTGGCTGTGGGACCCAGCTCCCCAAACGTCAGGCTGTGGAGCTGACTCTCAGTTGGGCAGATTGGCTGCCCACGCGCACACTCATATTCTCATGACTCAAACCGCTTCCCGAGTTTCCCGTGGCCGACGTGCGGCACACTGTCATAGCCGAGAGGCCTTCCCGCAGTCCCCGTTAATGGCTGAGTAGCCAGCTCAGCGAATCTCGTCACCTGTGATGCCCCCGATGATGCGTTTTGAGATGACACAGCTGTTGGGGTCCGGACTGACAGGAGCAGCAGGGGCGAGGGCTTTGGAGGACATGGTCCACTTCCCAGCTTTGCTCTGTCAGCTCTTTCTCTGTGTCCTGTCCCAGGAGAGCCCAGGAGAGTGTTAGGCCCAACTGCAGCTGCCGCAGCCGGTGCGGTGCGCTGGCCAAGCCCTGGCTCAGTGGGACAAGACAAATACCCTGGGTCGTGCCTGCTGGGGCGAATGAGGGGGGGTCTGACTAAGCCGGGCGCCCACTCCTGTCTTCCCTGCTCACCTTTCTGCTTGGCGGAGGCTATGGAGAAGCTGCGTCTTCCCGTCATCCAGGACCCGTGAACTCTGGCATTCTTTCCACACCGCCTTGCCAACACAAGTGGTCAGGATTGTTTTCGCAATTACAAGCCACTCCCTGCGGTTTTCTTGAGACTCTACACCTCCCACCCTTGGGTTTGTTTTTCTTATAAAGAATCAAGGTAAGGCAATTTGGAAAAGACTACAGGACATTTTGCCTTTTGTCATGGTTATTAGAACTGACAAGAGGGGCCAGCAGGTGGCATGGTGGTTTAGGAACTGGACTCCCACATGGATGACTGTGGTTCGACCCCCAGATCTGGCGGCTTGCTTTCTCACTTTCCCTTTCTCTCTCTGGTCAAATGAAAAGAAAATAATAATAAGTAAAATAAATAATTCTTTAAGAAAAAGAATGGGCAATAAAGTAAGAATTATATTTGTACAGAATGACCATTTGGGAAGCGTAGTTACTCTGAATTAAAGGTTAAATCAATCACAGCTGGTCAGCTTTGGGAGCGGTCTTGTAAGTCTGGAAAATGTTACCTCATCTGTCCCTCCTTGACCAAGTGAGTGAGTGAAGACTTGTACGGCCCCTCTCACCCGCCCCCCCCCCCAAAGAGGGCCCAGTCCTCCCAGTAAGACGACAGCGCAGAGTTTGAAAAGCGACAGGCTGAGTGCTGTTTTTCTTATCCGTGTGACCCCAGGAAGTTTGTCTTTCTTAGCGAGGCATAACAGCTACCATAAATTGAGTGTTCACTGTGTGCTAGGAACTGTACTCAACTCCTAAAACGTCATTTCAGCTCTTCCCAACAGCCCTTGGAAGCAGTGTCAAAGTTGCCGATGAAGAAACTGAGGCACAGGGGATTAACCTGTGCAGGGTCAGATAGCTGGAGGGCAGCAGCTTGATCCTTAGCCCAGCCCTCCCCAGGCCGGACCCGGGGTCGGCGTCCCTGGCAACTTAGCCCAGCCCTCCCAGCCCGATGGTCGGGTCCGCGTCCCTGGGAACTTAGCCCCAGCCCTCCCGTAGGCCCAGGTGGCGGGGTTGACGTCCCTGGAAACTTAGCCCAGCCCTCCTGGAGCCCCAATGGTGGGGTCCACGTCCCTGGGAACTTTGCCCAGCCCGCCCCAGCCCGACGGTGGGGTCGGGTCCTTGTCCCTGGGAACTTAGCCCAGCCCTCTGGTAGGCCCAGGTGGCAGGGTTGGCGTCCCTGGAAACAGCCCCAGCCCTTGGCTCTTCTCAGGTCCACGTCGGAGAGTCTGTGAGGAAGCCCAGACAGTGTGTTCAGAACTGGCGGGTGACTTCTGACACACACTGACATCTTAGAGCTGGGATCGGAGCACAGCCCCTGAATACCACAGGGCACAGAGAAGGGAGAGGCAGGGTGCCGCAGGGGGCTTCTTGTGAGGACCGGACTTAGGCGAGGCTCAGAGGAGTAGGAAGGATTAGGAGAGATGGGGGAGTGATGAGAACGTGATTTGAAGGAGCAGCACACAGGTGGTTAGGACAGGGCTGGACTAGGGTGGAGGGAAGGCGAGGGGAGTGGGTTCTCGGGAGGGGCGGCCCCTGTCTCCTCTCTGTGAGCACCACGGAGCCGTCGCACGTGTCTGAAACGGTGAGTGGTCCACGGAGCTCAGGAAACGGAGTTTGCAGGGGGGTTTCCGAGCATTTCTATCTCAGAGAGAAAAGCAGGGTGAAGTTCAGGTGGAAGCCGCGACGGGCATGTGTGTGAGGGTGTGGGGAAGTGTGCACACGCGAGAGCTTGTCTGAAGAATCGGGCTGGAGCAGCGACCTCCCCAGGCAGCTCCTCCAGGGGCACCGGGCAGAATGGGAGCGGCTCAGCTGGGCGTCAGCTCACTGTGAGATGAAACGGTTTTAATTTAGTTTTTGCTAGAGGGCATGTGCATGTGCCAGAGGTGTAAGAGAGGGGGAGAGAACGTGAGAGAGATCCCCGTGGCCGGTGACACGGCAGCCCTTCTCCTTAGTCTCCTCTGGGGATCTTGGGCGTGCACGCACATGCACCCCAGTGCTTTCAAGCTGCCGGGGCGAGCTGTGGAGTTGGCCATGTGGGGTCCACCACCTTACCCTCCGTGCCACCTGCTGGCCTGAGACAGAGCATTTCCGCTTCTCGTCTGTGTCCCACCCCTGTTTAGGAGCAGGGAAGGGCCATTCGGGATCAGTATGAGTCTCTGTTCTTGCCAAATCACCGACTGTCCTTGAACAGCGTTGACAGGAGATGAGAACTGTGCTGATTCAGTTTCTGGGAATTTCTTAATGAGATATGCAAACTGGCGCTGTGCTGCTCACGCAGCGCGGGAGTGATTTCCACTCCTAAGGAAGTGTTCAGTTCAGACGTTCATCTCCGCATCTTTCTCCTCCGAAGACCTGCGTGGAATCGTCTTCACCTGTTACTTCTGACAGGAAACAGCTCGTAACACAATATCCTCTCGTGCTGTGAGAGTTCGACAATGCAGAGAGAGCGTGCTCTTGACTGAGCTCCGGGTCAGGATGCAGTCAGGCAGAGCCGGACCTGAACCGCGGGGCCCAGCTTCCAGCCCTGAGGCCTTGGGCAGGTCCCGTTTCTCTAAACCTCCGGAGAAATAGCAGTAGCAGTCCTTTGAGGAGCGTAGGGAGGATTAGAAGTAGACCCTTTCTCCTGTAAGCAGACAGCACTAGGGCAAGCAATGACAGCTAGGATCACCAGCACCGTACGATGAGGGCACAGCCTGTCTTTCCCGTAGGACTGCGGGGCTGGCGCTGCGTCTTTAGCCCCTTGTTCTGAAGGTGGCTTGTAGTGATCCCAGCTGACCTGCCCGTGGGATGGATTTGCAGAAATGCACCGGCTGAGCCACAGCGGTGCGAATGCAGGGTGCCTCGACCTGAGGCTGGGCCACGGCGCCCAGGTCTGGGTCCTGGACTGACTTGAACAGGCCGGGCATGGCAGTGTGCGCGTAACCCAGCTCACTGGGAGGCTGGAGCGGAGGGTAGCAATGGTGAAACCCCTCAGAAGTGCCTCTTTCTCTCTCTCCCGCTCCAAAAAGAATCACATGCATTCGTAACTTTGATAAGCATTCCAATCTGCCCCTGTGGGGATTATACCAATCTGTCCTCCCACCAGCAAAGAATGTGAGTGAGGCAGATGTTTTATGAACATAGACCAGATGACGTGGTCTGTAAACCTCGTGGCAGTTTAGAACACATCTGCAGATTTCTGACAAACGCTCCAGTGAGAGGCGGCTGAATCTGAGGGCGTGGGCTCGGGGCGGCTCTGACAGTGATGCGCATGCTGTCTGAGCTCGCGCCGCAGAAGAGCATTAGATTCTGCCTGGCTCTCTCGGGATGCACACGCTATGGGAAGAGGTTCAGCACCCCGAGCCCCCCACATCGGGGCCCGGTGGGCACCATCGGCCACCACGCTGCTCTCCCAGCCGTGCAAGTGAAGACGCCCGCTCGGTGTCCAGGCCGGGGCGCTTTGATCACGGACTTGCGAGTTTACTTTGTGCTGCCCTAACCTGAGACTGGACATGGAGAAAAACCAGACTTTACTCCTTCACGGCTCTGGACGCTGGGAAGTCCAGGTCCCAGGCACCAGGGTCTCTTGTTGGCCTTCCTACTAATGTCTCTCGAGCAAAAGGGGGGCCAACCCACCCTGAGAGCCCTTTCGCAGAGACGTGCACGCATTCACGGTGGCAGGGCCCGCACGGCCTCGTGTGGCCCATCAGGCCCATCCCCCAGCACTGCTGCCCTGGGGTCACGCTTCCGACTCGTGCGTCTGGGGGACATCCAGATGGCAGCACAGCCTCAGCCAGCGCTTGCCCGCAGCTGCCTCGGGCCCCAAGAGAGAAAGTCGCCAGCACGACCTTCCTGAACTTCCTTTTTAAATGACAGAGGTCGTGTGTGCACAAGAGAGGGAGAGACACCTTCGAGAGGTCTCATCTCACCACAGTCAGTCCCCTTTCCCCAGCCTCCTGCTCCTTGGAGTTCTGGTGCATTTTCAGGCCGACTTGGGGGTCCAGACCTGTGGCTCCTACAGGTCCTGAAGGACACTTGGGTTAGCAGAGTGGCTGGGCTCCTTCCCACATTTCTGACTCCAGAGCTGTGAGCATAGATGGTGGGTTAGCCTCGGCTTTGTAGGGTTTGCTGTGCAGCCGTTTTACCTGAGCCCTCTCTGGGGGGCTCTAACCCGTGTTGTAGGCCTCCCCCGACGGGCTTTCATGGGGTTCCAGAGGTTCTCCGGGTGCCAATGCAGTTTCCAGCTGACGGCTCACCAGGGAGCGCGTCAGCCCAACATAGGAGAAAGTGAGTAAGAATGACACGACTGTAGGGATGCCCTAAATCAGCTCCAATTTCTATTTTAGAAGTTGATTATTAGCCCATGGCAGTACTTTGGCTGTTGCCCGTTAGCAGGGCAAGGACTTGGTCCTGTGGAGTCCCGCTGACCTCGGTCTCGCTGAGCTTCCGTTTCTTCATCTGTATTGAGGTTGTTTAACGCACAGTGAGATGTACAATTCGGTGAGTCAGCCTTCATCCTTTAGATGCAGAAAAGACCTGCCAGACAACCCCGCGTGTGGCCTGCGCCCCGCTGATCAGAGACAGGCGACAGGCGGCGTGGTCCTTGGTGTGCTCCTCGGCCGCCAGGCAGCGCTTCCTCTGGCAGCTCCTGGCTCCTCGCTCCACCCCAGCACAGCAAGAAGGACAGGCTTCAAAGAGCAAAGGGCGGCGTGCCCCTCTTAGGAGCCCCGAGGTCATTTCTGGGCGGTGAGGTTGTGAGGAACGTTCTTTCTCCTTTACGCTTACAGCATTTCTGTTCCTATCCTAGAGTATGATTTCTGTGTGTGTACAACATAAAAGGTTAAAAAATAAGTTCACTCGCGTAGGTAATTTATAAAATAAGTGAGTCATCGAAATAGAGACAACTGGAAAAAAGTCAGGGTCTGCAGAGAGTTCATGGAAAATGCCCGTTAGGAAAAACCTGCACGTGGATTCGAAGTCATTTTGCACTAAAATAAACTGGTACCTCAGTTCCTTGTTCCATGACCTGTTCGAGGCCCCCCCGTGTATCTTTATATCATGCGTGTGGTCATATGTGATCAGTCTCATTGTCTTTCTCAGTTCTTAGTCAAATTCTAGAACCCTGCGAATTTGATCTAAATCTCTCCTCCAGCTCCACCCCCACAGTGAGCTCAGAGCAGCTTTATAGGATACACTTTGCTCTCAGGAACTCACCTCTTGACAAAGAACACAGGTACGACAGCGGAATTGTTCACCTGTGCAGCCTGTGAGCGGCCTGGTGACGCAGCGCCGACTCAGCACCGAGTTCTGGAGTACGACAGGCGGGGCGCCGCACAGCAGTTAATACGGGCAGGCCGGGCAGGCCGGGGCTCAGTGCTTTGTCATGTTAACTCATCCCACCTTCACCCCCACCTTCGAAGACTCACTTTTTATTTTTTGGAGAGGTTTTTGCTATAGGGAGTGTGTGCTCGCCAGACAGACAGAGAGAGACAGAGAGACAGAAAGTGAGGAATCACCCCCACCCCCACCCTAGGGCGCCACAGTCCCTTCTCCTTCTCCTCCATTCCTCTCGGGATCTTGAGCATGCACACACATGTGCCCGGTGTGAGTTTAAGCCACCAGGTCCGGGATTCAAACCGTGGTCGACTACATGGGAGTCCAGTGACATAGCCATTACACCAACCGCTGGTCCCTCGAAGACTCAGTATTACGATCCCCTGTTAGAGATAAGAAAACTGAGATACAGATCAATACAGATTAATTAACTGGCCCAAGGTCGTGCAGCTAATGAGGCAGGGTTTGTGCTTCACGGCTGTGCCATCAGTCTGGTCCAGGCCAGGGGTTCAAGGCCATCTGGCTCCAGCCCTTTATTCTCAATGAGTACCCTAAATTTCCTCTCTGAACTTTTCCCTCTCAATGTGTTGACTTTTTCCAAGATTCCATCTACCTGGCTAATAGAAAATTCAAGCCTGCACTTAGCTGGTTTCTCTCCAGCGTCGTCCCAAGTTCAGTTAAGAATCCTTAGCGTGGAGCAATGAGGGCATCTCGAGTCCACAGTGCTCCCACCGGGCTGTGGCTCCCTAGTTCCATGACGGTGGCCAGGCCGAGCTGGCTCTCCCGCCTGGCGCCCTGCACACCAGAGCAGCAGACCTTGGGGCCGTGCCGTGTGGCGCCCTCCCTCTCCTCAGGCTCCATGTCCTGGGCTCCGTGGGCCTGCAGGGTTTGGGCTAAGTCCCGTTGGAGACCCAAGCCCAATCCAAAGGTATAGTCTTCGGACAGTTCCGTCTTCCCCATCAACCCAAGTAATGGCCTCTGCCACCCCTTCCCGCTAACTCTGTGAGTGCCCCGGGCTGTGCCGAGCAAAGAGGCTTTACCTGCTTCGGGGTAGACTGGAGGAAGGGGCAGAGGCCTCGCACGTGGGCCCCTCCAGCCAGGGTGCGGGTGAAGAACGTGCTGACCGCACGTGTGTGTATGCTCTGTACCCTGCTGGAGAGTCCCAGGAGGTGACATGCCAAGTGAGGCAGGACTGGAGGGCAGCAAGACGGAGAGCTCAGGAGCTGGGAGGCAGGAAGGCAAGGCTCCAGGCACCACCCCATTCCAAGGGAGGAACCAGAATTCCCCGGAGGGATTTATGCATACTGGCGTTAGAGACCCTCTGTCTGCAGTCTGAACATGTCCTCTGCACCCACGAGCTGCCTCAGCACTGCGGATCAGAGAAAGGCAGTGCACGGGGGCCATCAGGAGGCCAGAGTGGCCCTCAGGGATGTGCCCAGTGGGAGGGGTCCCTGCGTGGGGTGTGGCTGGGGTTCACCCACGGCAGTGCCATCAGAGGGACAGCACATCACTTGGCAAGTGAGGTTGGAAAAAAAAATGAAACTATTCAGGATAATTATCTAAAATTTGGGAATGAAGCAAAGAGGCGATTGCCTGCTATTTTAATGCGTCTAAGCCCTTTCTAGTAAGCCTGCCTGCGGGTGCCCGGCGTGGAGGGAATGGAGTTTTCTTTCACGTACTGCTCACAGTCCACGGAGCCCGTGTGTCTGACAGCTCTGGAAAGCCGTGTTAAACTGCAAAGATTTTTCTTTTCTTTTCTTTTGTCCAGCAGAGAAGATAACCCCGCAGATGGAGGTCTGGCTGCCTCGTGGGAACTGCTCGGCGTGGCATGAGCTCAGCCCTCCCGTTTCAGCAATGCCGTTCCCACTGTCCTGCAAACCCGGTTCTCATGTCCTCGGGGAAACGGGCGTTGTCTCTCAGCGAGTCCTTGGCAGGTACTTACGATCTATTCATGTGAGAATTAGGATTGTTAATAGCCTGAACGTTATTCACAAAGCGTACCAAGTGATTTTAGGGTTGAAGAAGAAGCAGAGGCAGTGAATGGGAGAGCCAGTCAAGGGGGTAAGAATTTAATCGGCTAGGAACGGGCTGAGAGCTGGTGCTTTAGAACGCCGAGGAGCTGAGGGTAAAGGCCCCGACCTCGACTAGGCGGTCAGGCCTCATTCTCGCTGGATGCGGACCACTGGGGTGGACCGTGGCAGTTTCAGACCCGTTGGGGACCGGCCACACCCGTTGCATGAGAAACACAGAGCTGACACTCGACACTCAGCTGCTCCTTGCCCTAGCCCGCGGCTCGGCGCATCCCTTCCTTCTTCTTCTTACTTGGTCTCTGTCCGTTCTGGGTTTATTATCTGCGGTCTCCGTATAAGCTGCCCAAATTCCTCCTGAGTCAGCAGGGAGAGGATCAAATAAGGACGGAGGCCGTGGCTCACAGCCTCGCCTAAGCTGAGGTGGTTGCTCCCGAGTACTCGGCTCTTTATTTTGAGTTCAGTTTTGGTCAGTATCTGTAGTGTCTGGTAGTTAGAAGGTGGAGGAGCTCCGTGTTTCGTTTGTACTATGGTGCTACAGGTGGAATTCAGCCGGCCGAACATGGAAAAGGAAGTCGAGGACAAGCAGAACAGGGTAGGTGAGGGGCAGTTACGGACCGCCCGTTTACAAGGTGAGACAGCCTTAGTTCCCTGCCTCCTAGGGCAGTAATAGTGCAGAGTGTGAGCAGGGCGGGCAGACCACCGGCCGTGTCCTAGGGGTGGGGTCTGGGTCTCCCTCTGCTTCAAGTTAGGGGACCCAGAACCCTTCCAGACTGGGCACTGGACACGGGCCCTTGGAGAATCAAGTCTCAGGCGTTATCCCTGGAGCTCGGCAGGCTCCCCAGGCCCTCACCCGGAGCATGGCGGGCTCCCCGGGCCCTCACCTGGAGCACAGGGGGCTCCCCGGGCCCTCACTCAGAGCACGGAGGGCTCCCCGGGCCCTTACTGGAGCACAGGGGGCTCCCCGGACCCTCACCCGGAGCATAGCGGGCTCCTGGGCTATTTCCTGCCTAAGCTTTGATGAAGAATGTCTCTGAAGTGTCTGGCAACCCTAGCCCACCAGATTCACCAACGAAAAGCCCGTTCCAGGCCATCAGGCTACTCAGCGAAATCCTGGTGTCCACGGGGTAAAGACAGCCGAAGCCCTGGAGGTGGCCGTAGCTGCAGCACAGCCTTGTGACATGCCGACCGACTCCTCAGGTTAGGGCAGTCCACGTCGACGGAGACCTGCATCCCACACCTGTCACGTCACGTGGATGGAAATGGCAGTCCTCATCGCGGCCCTCTTCACCGCGGTGGGAATGAAGTTGTAAGCCACAAATACTCTGCGTCAGCCTCGAGTAAAATGAAGGTTGATCGATTCTACAGCAGGGAATCTGAATGGGTGGTAAATTGTCAGTGCTTTTGGGAAGGCAGAATATGAATTCGCTTAGCTTTAAGAAGATTAAAAATATTTACATACCGACTGCAAAAAATAGGGGTTAATTTACTTCTAACCTTTATATTGTCGTAATAAGATTGATTTTGGGGTTAAGTCAGTTTTCCAAAAAGGCAGTTTCTTAAAAGAGTCAAATTTCACTATATAAACCTCCGAAGAATCATTGGCTGATAAAATTGAGACCATTAATTTGTTTTAAGCAACTACACTTGTTAAAATATATTTGGGGTCAGCAGGTGGTGTAGTAGTTAAGGTCCTGAACTCTCACACGGCTGACGGGGGCTCGAGTCCAGACCTGGCGCCTTGAAAATCATGCATCGCTTGTATGAGCGTGCTCAAATCTCAAGAGGAAACTGGGGGAGAAGAGACTGCGGTGTGGCCAGTCCCCTGGGGGGAGGTTTCTCACTCTCTCCTCTGTGTCTCTGGCGAGCGCACGTACCCTATAGCAAAAATGTCTAACAAAACTTTTGTTAAAGACAGAGCAGTGTTTGTCACTGGACGTTGGCTTTACGGCTGACCTTGGGATCGCTGGTCCCTAAGGCCTCTTCCTTTCGTTGTATGAAAATGGGGCGCTGTTTGGGTGAGTGCCACTCCTGCTTGTGCCGCTCTACCTACGCAAACATGAAATACGCGCCTTTAGCTGGCAGCACACGAAGTGCTTTCCCCTTCCCCACGCAGTTCAGGGCTTCCCTACGAGGTACACCCAGTACAGAGTCGGCACCAGCGCTGGCTGTGAGTGGGGGGGGGAGCGCAGGCCCTCTCAGAGCCCGCTCAGCTCTTGGCCGGGACGTGCTCATGCCCCTTTCTCAGTGCTCTGTCTGCTCTCGGTGCCCTCCTGCCCTCCCTACGAGGTACACCCAGCACAGTGTGGGCAACAGTGCTGGCTGTGGGTGAGGGGGGTGGGAGCGCAGGCCCTCTCAGAGCCCGCTCAGCTCTTGGCCGGGACGTGCTCATGCCCCTTTCTCAGTGCTCTGTCTGCTCTTTGTCGCAGACACCTAGTCTCTTCAACAGCGAAGTTTGGGGTTATTCCGGATTCCTGCGAGCACTTTGCCAGCGTCGGTGGAGGTAACCGCAGCTCTTCTGTCTTCTGGGCGGGGAGGGCGGGGGCCCAAGGCTTAAAGGTTCTAATGGCTTCTTCTCTGAGCCCAGCCGAGGAAGGACGTCGTGTCTGTGTTCTTGGGGGACAGGGGGAACAGGACTGTGATTCCAAGCGTCTCTTTCCATTTCCAGACCAAGAGCAGTTTGAGAGGGTGGCCAGGCTGGTGTCGCCAACAGGGTTATTTACTCAGCACCTATCTCTGGCAGGGCCTCAGACTGGCTCGTGAGCTGAAAAGAGTCCCTCTTCTTCACGGCTGCTAGCGCTTCTCTCCCACGGGGAGATTTGAACCGCAGAACCCGTCCATTGTCCATCGCCTCGTCGCCCCCTTGCCGCTCCTCGCCACGAAGGCCTTGTGCCGTGACCTGCGTCACATTCTGCTACAGCTTGGTTTCGGCACAGCTCTGACCAAATCCATGACGCTGGGAACTCGCAACCAGCATTGCCCAGTTCCTTCTGTTAGTGTCACCAAAACTTAGACCTTTGAGATTTAGGGCACTAAAACTAACCGAGTCTTAGAATTACTGAGCTTAGCACCAGATTTTTTCTTTCCAGCCTTAGAAGTCCCCCTCCCTGGCTCCTCAATCACCCCTTCCCTTCCTGACGTCACTGCGGACGTGACCCCTTCTGTACGTTTCCAGACTGGGGTAGAATCTGAACAGAGTTAATTCCTGGCTAAATCCCCTTATCTCTGGCCTTGCCCTCTTCACTTCTTGAGAGACCATTCCTTCATTCTCTGCCTCCTTCCCTCTTTTTTTTTTTTTTTTGAGAGGTTTTTGCTATAGGGCACGTGCACTCGTCAGAAAGACAGAGAGAGGCAGAGACAGAAAGTGAGAAATCACCCCCTAGGGGGGATGGCCATGCCGCAATCCTTTCTCCTCCATTGTCCTCTCAGGATCTTGGGCACGCACGCACACGCACCTGGTGTGAGTTTAAGCCACCGGGTCCGGGACTCAAACCGCTGTCAACTACATGGGAGTCCAGCCACGCAGTCATAACACTAACTGCTGGGCCCTCTACCTCCTTCCCTCTTGTCAGAGAAGACAAAGACAGCAGTGGGTGGTGGTTAAGGAGGCTGGGCCCTGTGTGGACTGCAGTTTGAATGCCGGCCCTGGTTGCTTGAACACCATGCGGGTGCAAGTGAGTGCATGCCCGAGTCGCAACGGCCATGAGAGACGGAGGAGAAGGGGTTGCCGGTGACCAGGTCCATGGAGCGTGCTCCCCCACCGCGTCTTTCTATCTCTCTTGGGGTGCATATGTCCTCTGGCAATTAGAAAAGGGGAAGGAAAGAAAATGGAAGTGCTTTTACTCAAGGCAGTTTCCGGATAACAGGAGAGAGGCCCGCCGTGGTGGTGCAGCGGTAGCACAGCGCTCTGCAGTGCTGGAGGCCACAGGGGTGGTTGGGGTTCAGTTCCTGGGTGACCCGCACGTGTCTGCCCCTGGTCCTCTGGCTGACGAGGCTGGAGCTGGGGTGGGGTTGCTAGAGAGACCCCGTGCTTGTCTTCCTCTTTCCCATGAAGTCACTGAACTTGAAGGAACATAAGGGGCAGGATGAGTAGAACAGTTAGCAAAGAAAATGATTGTCGACTGCTTCTGTGTCCCTTGAGAAAATCACGTCACCATGTAAAATGCCAGTGTTCTTTGAAAAGTGAGGGGGTGTGACTCGATAATCTGCAGGATTCCTTCCAGGGCTAAGCTCTGTGAGTGCACAAACATTCGGCTGGGTGTCACATTGGGCCTAGGATTTCTGGTAGCAAAAGCAAATAGGAAAAACTGTCGGCGTATATGGTGTTATTGTCTGGCAGACACAAGTTTAGGCTTGCGTCTGCAGAGATGGGGTAAAGTTCAGGTGAGAGAGTGCCACATGGTCGCCTGGGGAAAGTGCAAAACTGTGTCCCTGCAAGTCACAGCCGTGATTCTTCATTCCAAGCGACCGAAATTCAACTTGCACTTATTTAACCAAGAAAGGAAACACACCAGCCTTTGCAAACAGCAGCAGCCACGAAATACTGCAAGGAAACAGAAATGAAAGAAAATGAAATTGTTTAAAATGTGCAAAAAGCCAGGTTAAGGTACGGAAGGTCTTCGGGGTTTCCTCTCTGCTTTTCTCTGTATGTGGGCTCAGGCCGGCCGCCCCATAAGGCTTACACCATAGCTAGACAACTCGAACATTCCACCTATGAAGCTTCATAAGCAGAGATGCTAGGAAAACCTAGGGAAGGACTCCGTTTGGCCCAGCGTGGGTCCCATGCTGATTCCTGACCCAGCCGTGGTGTGGGCTGGAGTTCTGTGGCGGGCAGATCCCACGGGGGCAGAGTGGACGCTTCCTCCTGGTTAACATTCTAGGCAGGCAAAGGTTAGATTCTGGCTCACGTGGTCGTTGATGATTCTGCTCTATGTCCACGTCCGCCACGTCAGTTTGCCTTTCTCAAATGTCCTACGGGTGCTGTTACATCAGCCCGCGTAGGTTAGTCTGGTGTCTGAACCTGGGCCAACCATGTAGGACCCTGCTGGAGGCTGCTGTGCCACCACGACTGGGACTCCTCTAGGTGTTACACAGTCCTCTGACAGCCCCTGACTGAAGTTTACCTGCCTGGTCTTTCTCAATTTCTAGCTCCAAGTGACGTTCATGGCAATAGGTAACCTTGATGAGTTAACCTGTACTGCTGCAGACACACTGGCAGAGGTAGTCAAGTCAACCTGATAAGGTGACCAAGTTCGCTTAACTTGCTAGTCAAGGAGGGCCACCTGCCAGGAAAGTTGCTTCTGGAGGAACCAGACTAAGGCAGCAGGCCTTTCTCCTATGCGAGAACGGTACAGGAGAGGTGGAAAGATGGCTAGAAGGTCAAGGAAAGGGACAGAGGAGGGACAGAGG
>NW_006208670.1:57820-65597 GCF_000334495.1 Tupaia belangeri chinensis | reverse complement strand
GGTTCTGTGGCGGGCAGATCCCACGGGGGCAGAGTGGACGCTTCCTCCTGGTTAACATTCTAGGCAGGCAAAGGTTAGATTCTGGCTCACGTGGTCGTTGATGATTCTGCTCTATGTCCACGTCCGCCACGTCAGTTTGCCTTTCTCAAATGTCCTACGGGTGCTGTTACATCAGCCCGCGTAGGTTAGTCTGGTGTCTGAACCTGGGCCAACCATGTAGGACCCTGCTGGAGGCTGCTGTGCCACCACGACTGGGACTCCTCTAGGTGTTACACAGTCCTCTGACAGCCCCTGACTGAAGTTTACCTGCCTGGTCTTTCTCAATTTCTAGCTCCAAGTGACGTTCATGGCAATAGGTAACCTTGATGAGTTAACCTGTACTGCTGCAGACACACTGGCAGAGGTAGTCAAGTCAACCTGATAAGGTGACCAAGTTCGCTTAACTTGCTAGTCAAGGAGGGCCACCTGCCAGGAAAGTTGCTTCTGGAGGAACCAGACTAAGGCAGCAGGCCTTTCTCCTATGCGAGAACGGTACAGGAGAGGTGGAAAGATGGCTAGAAGGTCAAGGAAAGGGACAGAGGAGTGAAAGAGGTGAGTGTCCTGAGGTAATGGAAGGAACAGGACCTTACTACCTAACCAGCGTCAGTGTTAGAATTCAAGGCCTTGAACTGAAAGTCATCTTGGGATCCACGCTATTCCCAAGGGCCCTGGAAAGGTGAAAGGACAGAGCGGGGGACACTGTTGAGTAGGTGAGTCAGAGAGGAGAACGTGGCTTTCTGAACAGGCACCTCATCGGAAGAAGGAAAATGCAGGCTTGTTACAGTATTTGGGGACGGGGTGGGGTTTAGGTAGGACTTACACAAAGCCCTGTGTGCTGGCTCAGAGCAGGGCTGGTGTAAAGAGGTTGACATTAGGTCTGTGCTGAGAAGAGAACTCAGGTCCTGTTTCCTTGGAAACTGCCACGTTAAGACAAATGTGGAATGTTGTGTGCAAAATGCCTAACCTGAAGCCCTGCATCTGGGTGGGAAATTGGAGCTGTTTCTCTCTGCTAAAATGATGTACATCCTCTAGGCAAGAATGAGGTGTTTCATTCTCACTTAATGTGATTTCAAACAGTAAGGTTACTGCAAGTCTGTGATTTTGGAAAACAAGTTTTCTCGTGTCCTCATGTTAATGAACAAAAGCATTTTTTCCCTTCTTTGCAAATAATGGCATGGCTTCTGTGATCTAACATCAGAAAGCACTTAAGATGGAACTGTCATCTCAAGCATAATGAGAGGCTGGAGAAGGCCTTTTGGAGTTTAAGTACATAACAGCGATTATTTGGTCACCTACTCACTGTGCAAATATTTGTTGAGACCCTTCTGGATTTAGTAGCATTGTAGAGGAGACATCATTTCTATCCTGGAGCAACTCACAGCCTAGGTGAGGGAAACCTTGTGTGAGGGAGCAAACCCAGCATTCCCTGATGAGGGAAATAGTAGATTTTGGCTTATAAGTATGTGAAGGCACAGAGGAAAGAGTGAACTCTGATCTGAGGAATTTGGTCCCACTCGTGTTGAGACCAGTCAGTGCAGGGGGTAAAAGGGTTCAAAGTGAGGAAGTTTTGTTTTGAGGTTGGCTAGCAGGGATAGCAGGCATTGTTGATGCAGCACCTGGTTCTTTTAGCACAGCGGTCCCCCAATATTTTTGGCACCAGAGACCAGTTTCGTAGAAGACAAATTTTCCAGAGATTGTGGAGGGGCGGGAGTGGTTTCAGGATGATTAAAATGTATTACATTTAGTGTGCATTTTATTATTTTACATTGTAACATGTAATGAAATAATTATACAACTCAGTATTTGGAGCCACTCCCCAGGGCTAGCATCAGTGCCTCAGCTTCACCTCAGATCACCAGGCATTAGATTCCCATGAGGCATGCACAACCTAGATCCCTTGCAAGCACAGTTCACAACAGGGCTCAAGCTCCTTTCAGAATCCAGTGCTGCTGCTGATCCAACAGGAGTGGAGCTCAGGGGGTAATGTGAGTGAGGGGGAGTGGTTGTAAATACAGATGACACTGCACTGGCTGGCCTGCTGCTCACCTCCCTCCTTAGCTTCCTTGGATAACCCTCCACATAAAGGGCCTACACCCAAGTTCTTATCTCAGGATCTGCTTTTGGGGGAAACAAATGGAGACAGTAAGCTTCTCCCCTGTGAGGGGGCAGCACAAGACAAGTGGGAAGATGGCTAGAGGCCCAGGAGAGAAGACAGAGTACAGAGAAGAGGTGAATGTCCTGAGGTAACAGAAGAGGCAAGGAACTTACCGCTTAACCAGGGTCAGCATTAATGTTCAAGGTCTTGAACCTAATTTTATCTTGGGGTCCATGCACCTCTGAGGGCCCCGGAAGGATGAAAGGTTGCTGTTGGCAGGTGAGTCAGAGTGGAGAACGCGTCTTCCTGAGCACAAGGGAGAAATGGAAGACTGGTGCACTGGTTGGCCTGGAGAACCCCAGCTTAATCGTGCTGAGGAATTTTATGCACGACGACTTCTTTCCCTGAGGGAATCAGACATCAGTGAACACTTACTGCTTTTCAGTCATATGCTAATTAATTCTGTTTCCAAGTAGCACAAAAGTTTTCTCTGTTATCCCCACATCATGGATAATTAAGGGACAGATTGATGAAGAATGAACTGGTCTTTCTATCATTTTGGGAGTTATCCTCTGTGTAGGAGGCTCTCTAGGTTTTCTGCCAAATTGAACAGTCCTGGGAAAACACAGAAACGCATAAATTCAACTCTCTTAATGACAGACTGTCCTAGTAACAGTGGATTTCAGGAAACCTCATTTAACCCCATTTCCTTGAGTACTTACATAGGAAACTGAGCAGCACTGCATTCGAACTGTGGGTCCTTGGGTTTGGGATAACGGTGAGAAACATGTACAGATGTGTTGAGGATGGCAGCCGAGCCTTTGCCCTCCAACCCACCCTTTCTCTTCACTCATGGTAAGAGAATCGAACCGAACCCATGGCTGCCTAGCTGGAAACCAAATCACAAGCCCTCCTTGCTCCTGTGCAGCTATGTGACCACACTCTGGCTAGTGAAATGTCAGTGGAAGACACGTGAGCAACTTCTAAGACACGTGAGCAGCTTCTGCGTTTCCCTACTGAGGAGAAAGGCCCTGGGTTTAGCGCTTTCATTCTTTCCAGAAGTTACCCTGGTTCTTGGAGGGATCTCAGATGCCATGTGTCCAATGGGCATATCCACATTAGCCTGGGTTCCTGAATGACCATGTGGAGGAAAGCCTCCTGTTGACCTAAAATACCCATCTTGGACTGAACTAAATGAGAAAGAGCAATATTCTTTACCCCTTAAGTCGGATTATTGCCAGATCTCTTGTTATAGTAGTTTAACTCATATCTAAGCGCATTCATTTACGTTTGTAAATACTTGGATACTTCTTTTGACTCCATCCTGCTTAATCTGATTGGCATGGGCTAGTTTAGAGCATCCAGGATGAATGCAGACACTCAAAATTCCCTGTCTAGGTAAAGGTTGTCAGTGCAGGGAGTGTTGGCCATTGTTCATCTTTTTAATTTAGTTCTTCATCTGTCTACCCATCCATCTATCCACCCACTCATCCATCCATCCATTTTGTGTTGAGACTCAATATGTATAAGATTCTTTGCTATGGGATATCTATGGGGTATCTAGAGATATCTATGGGGTACCTATGGGTATCTATAGAATATCTATGGGATATCTATGGGGTATCTAGGGATATCTATGGGGTACCTATGGGGTATCTATAGAATATCTATGGGATATCTATGGGGTATCTAGGGATATCTATAGGGTACCTATGGGTATCTATAGAATATCTATGGGATATCTATGGGGTATCTATGGGATTCTATGGGGTATCTAGGGGGTATCTAGGGGGTATCTAGGGATCTCCAGTGATGTCTAGGGGGTATCTAGGGATATCTAGGGATATCTAGGGATGTCTAGGGATGTCTAGGGGGTATCTTGTATCTATGGGATATCTGTGGGGTATCTATGGGGTATCTAGGGGGTATCTAGGGATCTCTAGGGATGTCTAGGGGGTATCTAGGGGGTATCTAGGGATGTCTAGGGGGTATCTAGGGGGTATCTAGGGATGTCTAGGGGGTATCTAGGGGGTATCTAGGGGATATGAGTGATGCCAAGATACCAGACTGCTCTGAAAGAACTTGCAGTCTAAAACTTTTAGATGTAGATGAAAACATTGAAATAGGGATCATTGTGATGAACTTTTTATTCTTGCAAATTTTAACTAAAATTTTAAAAAGCTGGTTTCATTTGTTACTTTATTATTACTAATTTTTGAGCATGCTGTCTTTTTTTTGGTATTCGTTTTCAAGGCCAGTGTTTCCAGAGTGAAAGACTATTTTTATTTAGGGGCAGTAAAGCATGCGGGAGTGCATGTAATGTGTCAGTCATTATAAACACAGCCTTTGCTCCGCCCTCCCTCCACCCGTGGTCCCAGGAGCATATTAAACCCTGGAAAAGCTGCTGCATCCCAGCCCCTGAGCCTTCTTGTACTCCAGGCAATCCCTGAGGCTCAGACTTCTCCAGGGATGAGACTTAGAAGGAGAAATTAGAAGGACCACCCTAAAGGTTTTGCCAGGTAAGCAGAATTTCCTTTTCCCAGGGATAGTTTTATAGGTGGGTACTCTTTAGTTTACTTCTGTTTATTTTTGCAAATGTCCTTCTTATTTTTCATTGTCAGGCTGAAGGAGGCAGAGGTAGGAAGACGTATAGTCAGAAAGATCAGAGAGAGAGACACCAAATAGAGAGATGGAGAGGAGCCGAGGTGGGGACAGAGCAACACTGAGGGGCTCTCTTTCCATACAAGAGGAAAAGTAGCCCCTCGCACGGAACTATGATAAAAGAGCTTCCCAGCTCCGAGCCTCACGGAGCAGCCAAGCGCGATGTTTAGGAGGCATCCAGAACTCACCGTGCGTGGGAGGACTGTGACATAGCATGATTATTTCACTGTTCCAAGGTTTGGGGAGATTTTGAAAACTGGAGATTACTGTTACAATGGTAAGGACAAAGGAAGGAAAAGATAGGAAAGCTTTAATGAATAAACAGATGTGATAGAAATATGAAACAGGTAAAAAACCATTCTCCTTCTCGGAGTATTCCCAGAGGTGATGGGAGCCATTCTGAGTTAGAAGTAGGGGTGTTTTTTCCTGTTTATCTTGCCAGGGTTCATATAATTCCAGCCATTTCCCTTTCCACTTGGCTACCATTCACAATTATAATACATAAGTTAAATGATTATTTAACATTTTTATGAAAAATTTCCAACCTGCAGCAAAATCTAAAGAACTCACAGAGAACGTGTGTATTTAGCATCGAGATGCCATCAACACTTAAAAACCCTTGTTTAATCACATAGCCAACTCTCTATCCTCCATATTTATCTTCTGCTGTGGATGAGCTTTTAAGTGAATTAGAGACGTCAATAGAATTCTCCTAAACACTTCCACATTCCCGTCATGCGCTAGCGTTCAAGAAAATGACTGTGGTTCTGGAGCACTTCTAGAACAGTTCACGTGAAGCTCCTTAGAATTAGATTTTGTACGCGATGCTGCCATGGCTGGGGCTGCTATTTCTACTTGTAAGCTCTCTGAGCAAACACAGGGACAGGGACAGGGACAGGGACTGCTGTCTGGGGTGAGTCCTGCGAAATGAGAATCAGATGCCGGCTGAGAACCTGTCCATGGAGAACACTCGCCCTTTTGCTCTCTGTTGTGCTGATCTTCAGAGGCTAAGAAACAGGCCCAGGGAATAAAGAATATAGGCGGGTCTTTTGGAAGTTTTGCCCCTGATGAGGTTGCCCAGCCCTCCCAGAACCCTGGCCAGTAGCCCCAGGTCGCAGGCATGGCTTCGAGAGGTCTGAGTGCCTTTGTTTTGCCACCGGCCAAGAGAAGGGACCCCCTGTCTACATTTCGCAGAAACCACGAATACAGTGCACCGTGGACTCACGAGGAAGTAGAACAACGAAGAATGTGTACCTGATGTTTTGGCTTAAATATTCTGAGCTTATAAATATGATGACTTCTTGGGAACCAGCTGTTAGTGTAATGGCTATGTCGCTGGACTCCCACGTAGTCGACTGCAGTTCGCGTCCCAGACCCAGTGGCTTAAAACTCACGCTGGGCGTGTGTGCGTGTGTGCCCAAGATCCCGAGAGGAGAATGGAGGAGAAGGGATTGCGGCGTGACCATCCCCCCTGGGGGGTGATTTCTTGCTTTCTGTCTCTATGTCTCTCTCTGCCTGTCTGGTGAGCGCATGTGCCCTATAGCGAGAAAATCGCTCCAAAAAAAAAAAAAATGATGACTTCTTGGGACCAGCAGATGGCATAACGGTTATGTCATTGGACTCCCACGTAGTCAACTACAGTTCAAGTCCTGGACCTGGCGGTGTAAAACTAATGCCAGGCCCATATGTGCTCCCCAAATCCTGAGAGGAGAATGCAGAAGAAGGGATTGTGTGTGGCCATCCCCCCGGGGGGTAATCTCTTGCTGTCTCTCAATCTCTCTGATGAGTACACGTGTCCTATAGCAAAAATCTCTCTGAAAAAAAATTTGGCTACTTTTTTTTTTTTAAAAAAGAGAAAATTGTTTTACCCAAACATTCCAATCTAATCGTGTGTCTTATGTTTAAGCAACTCAATATCTAAATGAGGCTTTATGGCTATGACTTCTAGAAGATTCGTCATTCTGGCAGCTTCCCCCTCCTCCTCGGGCAGGAACTGCAGCCAGAAATGGGTCGTCCCAGTTCAGATTTTTCTGAAGTCTTAAAATAAGTTCCCTTGATACTGTGCCCACAAGTATGCCAAGGGTCGCGTTGTATGCTGTTTGTCTTGATTATATTTTTAAATGCAATATATTGGGTTGTCGGAAAAGTCATGATGTGTTTTTTCTATGCTTTTCCAGGCAAAAATGCATCATGACTTTTCCGGCAACCCAATAATTAAAATCCAATTGTAATTAAAGTGTAAAATAGAGCCCGATGAGCTCTGAGTCCTCCCCTTACCAACATAATGGCATGGAGAGCCCGGGTCTTGCCAAGGGCCCTCTCAGACTTCACACGCAGCCTCCCGCCTGGGAGCAGGAAGCCTTCCTGCACAGATGGCTGTGCAATGAGTCCCGTTGGGCACCTAGGGGCTGTAAAGCTCTGGGGTTACAGGTGGGGCACTGAGGACTCTCTGGGCACTCAAACGAGCTGAAGGTGGGCAGTGTGTCGTAGGTAGCGGGGACCGTGGTGGCGTCACTTGGACATAGTACGTAAAGGAGATAAAGCCGGTTAGAAAGAGCAGCAGGGCGGGGTGCTGGAAGAACGAGGCCGGGGGAAGGTCTTGATTGGAGGGACCAGCAGTTGGCGTAATGGCTATGTTGCAGAACTCCCATGTAGTCGACTGCGGTTCAAGTCCCGGGGTTTTTGCTATAGGGCATGTGCGCTTGCTAGAGAGACAGAGACAGAAAAACAGAAAGTGAGAAATCACCCCCCGGGAGGGATGGCCACACCGCAATCCTTCTCCTCTGTAATTCCCCTTGGGATCTTGGGCAGGGACACACATGTACCCAGAGTGAGGTTCAAGCTGCTGGGTCTGGGACTTGAACTGTGGTCAGCTTCGTGGGAGTCCATTGACATAGCCATTATGCCATCTGCTGGTCCCTCATAATTGGATAAGATTTTTTTTTTTTTTTTTTAGGGGTTTTTGCTATATGGCACATGAGG
>NW_006208670.1:56132-57656 GCF_000334495.1 Tupaia belangeri chinensis | reverse complement strand
CGGTCGGTTACATGGGAGTCCAGCGACATAGCCATCACGCCAGCTGCTGGTCCCTAATCGGACAAGGTTTTAAAAGCTGGCGGGAGCAGCGGCCTCCAGCACCGTTTGCCACTTTTCTCAGAGCTGCTGAGCGCTGACACTGCGGTCCTCTCCCCTCCCCAGAGGAAAGCTCCTAGACTGTGCATCTATTCTTTCTTCCTGAGCCAATGACACATTAATTGTCATTGAAATGTTTGACACAGCTTCCCTGAAAGGTTTTGCAGCGAAGTTGTATACAGATATCCAGCTGTGCTGTAAGATTTGTGGGTGGGCACGGAAGCGGACTTTGGTGTTTATGCGCCGGGTCAGGGTGAACTCCGACCTGTCCCCACGGCCAGGCGCGCGGCATGGAGGCAGCGTGGTGTGTGCACAAGCATCGGCTCCTGGCCCCTGGAGGGTTTGCCTTTTGGAACTTCCTGCCCAGATGTGGCACACTGCACAACAGTCTGTAAAAAGCCAAAAATGCAGTGCTTATAACTCTGCTGGAGTGACCAGGAAAGAGATCGCAGCTTGACACTGCAGAGAATGGCGTATAAATAGAAAGTCGGGCAGAAATGTGTCCCAGGAAGCGTGCACGTTTGCACTGGGCCTTCTGTCCAAGCATCTCGAAGCCTCTGCCATGTCAGTCATGCATATGGGAGAAAACATTTAAAAATTAATCATCTCCTCCCTTTCCCCACTTCCTGCATAACGACTATTTCCTCCATGTGGAGCCAACGGTGCGGCTGAAGGCTCGGGGAGCGGGCAGCTCCCTGGGTGGGCCACTGCACACTGACCCGTGCACAGCGGCTCCAAGTGTGCCCCTTGGGCAGCCAGGCGTGCGCATGCCCGGACCCAGCACAGACCCCCCGGTCAGTAACGCGGGAGGCGCTCGCAGCTGGGCTTTACCCGTCTTCCGGCTGACTCAGGCAGGGCTCGAGTCCAGCAGCCAGGGGTACAGACTGTTACAGACGCAGTTTTCATCG
The DNA here is from genome assembly GCF_000334495.1 of Tupaia belangeri chinensis. NCBI lineage: Eukaryota > Metazoa > Chordata > Mammalia > Scandentia > Tupaiidae > Tupaia > Tupaia belangeri. The sequence goes on along the minus strand of NW_006208670.1, from coordinate 56,652 downwards.
TGTAACTGAAGCGTCTTCGGCTACGGTTTTCCTTTCCCTTTTCGTTTGTTCGCGGGAGACACGAAAACCTTGAAGGAGACTGACTGGTAACCGGAGCACTGCAGTGTAATCAAGTGAAGTCAGGGGGTTCATGACTGGAGGATGAGAAGCTCGCCTGGGTCTCTTCTAGTCCCCTGCTATTCCAGCTGCCTCAGAGTACCAGGGGGCTCGTGGGGCTGGCCGTGCCCTGCGAGCGAGGTGGCACAGGTGTGAGAGCTGCAGGGCAGCCTGGGACGAGCCCCCTCACTCCAGACCCTGAGCCCCCGGCAGTCGCCGGCTGTTTGGCATGTGTGCAGTGTCCCCGCGCTCCCTGCCCTTAGGTCTGCAGCTCACCTTCTCCCTGCTGCCCTGCATATCCTGCTCGTCCTCCAGGTGTCCACCCCTGCCTCATCTGCTCCGTGGAACCCTGGCCCGTGAAGAGTCCTGCTCGCCCCCGGTGTTCCCCAGCGCCTCGCGTAGGGCTCCACATTACTTTTCTCAT
>NW_006208670.1:45521-56093 GCF_000334495.1 Tupaia belangeri chinensis | reverse complement strand
CTGCTCCCTCCTCCAGACTCTAAGTTCTCTGAGGAAGACAACAGTTTCTTTTTATCTGTTATTTCTAGTTCTTGGCGCACTGCCTGGTAAACAATAAACATTCAATAACAAAGTTGCAGCACTGTTGCAATGTCTTATTCCCCTCTTGTTGTTTCTCTCCTGAATTTGTTATTTGTATTGTGAGTAAGCAGCTGACTGAGGTCCACTGCCAGGAATACATCAGGGTGTATTTCTAAATAAGGAGGACATTCCCTTACATGACTGTAACACTGTGATGGAGTCCAGGCATTTAACACTAAGGTAGCATGATTCTGTATTAAGATTCTGGATTTATATTAAGTTTTTATCTATTGCCTTAGTCAACAGTTCCTTATAGCACTCTTCCCTCCAATCCAGGACCATGAATTTATCATGTCTTTTTATAACCCGTTAATCTAAATTGGGTTCTTGGCATTTCTTTGTCATTTATGTCATTAATATTAGTAGTTTTTGAGGCATTTAGGTCAGTTGTTTTTAAATTATTTATTTTGGAGAGGCTTTTTGCTATAGGGTGTGTGTGCTCACCAGAGACAGAGAGAGACAGAGAGATAGAAAGAGAGAAATCACCCCCCAGGGGGGATGGCCACGCCACATTCCCTTCTCCTCCATTCTCCTCTCGGGATCTTGGGCACACATGCACATGTACCCGGCGTGAGTTTAAGCCACCGGGTCCGGGACATGAACCACAGTCGACTACATGGGAGTCCAGCGACATAGCCATTACGCTAACTGCTGGTCCTGCGAATTAACTTTTTGAGCAACATTCTTTGAGAGAAATCTCACTCTATTGAAACCTATTAGTTATTTCCGAAAAGAATCAGTATTTTGTGCTCTCTCTCCCTAATCATATTTTATTTCATGGCTTTCTTTCTCGACCCCAGGGGGAGTCCATGTTCAAATGTAAAGCCCTTAGCGGCTTCAATCAGATGTAGTTACCCTCAGGAGAGGGAATGCGGTGTAGACGCAAACTCCTTAATACACAGCCACTGGCTCTTCACTGGTACAACGTGCCCATGCACAGCTAAAAAATGTTTACAAGCTTTCAAATTTCCCATTAGAGGTGTATAAACAACTCTAGTGCCTTATTTATGATGAACTAAACATACTTCTCATTTTTCATGACTAATTGCATTGACAGTAATAACTGGAACATAATGAAATACAAAAATATACTGTATTTGAAGGTCCTTTTTCACCTAACTTCATTAAACCAAGACTTTCAAAAACCGAGGCGTGCCATTTTATTGTAACAAGGGCGATGGTTTACAGATTTATTTTGGATCATTTTGGCACTTGTGAACTCCCAAGCTCTTTATCCACCTGTAGTCCTTGATCCCCTGGAAAAGCCTCTTCTTTAAAATTCACATAGTCATGTATTTACATCGGGTAAAAGCTTATTGGGGTACTTTAAGTTTGAAGGTATCTCTCCTGGATGCCAGGTGGAGGTACAGCTGGGCCGGCTGGGGAGGACCCAAGACCTGCCCAAGCCTGCCAGCCATGCCCATGCACACCTGGGCCTGCCAGGACGGCGTGGGTCACGGCATTCGGACCCCGTTGGTGTTGCTGATGACTGCTTCTCACTGCCTTCCTGTCCCTCTCTCATGGAAGAAAGAAAGAACATTTTCTTCCTTAAATCATTCGTACACCTTCTGGAGGAGGCATTGGGGGAGGCCGATGGAGAAACTGAGGATCAGAGAACTCTAATTCTATCCATCTGCTTATCGGAGAGGCGCTGGCCTGGGCTGGGCAGTGTTTGCAGGGGAGTGGGCGCAGCGGGCCTCTCCAGTCGGTAGTGTGCCCTCTCCATGTTCCACACAAACCTGGAGAGAGGAAGTGGCATTCCGAGTTCACGAGGAGGCTGAAGGGTTTTCCTCCGGTGAGTGCGCAGTCCTAAACCCGCCCGCCGTGGGTGTTTCACAGATGGGAGGCAGGCATGGAGAGCCGTGGATGGGGGTAGTTTGCACGGGTGCCTTGGGAATGGGTCCAAGTTTAGGGGAAGGGAGTCCGGGGTTCTTCTGGGAGTGTATAAAATATTCCAGGCGAGGCTGATTGTTATCAGCAGATGTGGTCCTGAAATACTCAAATATTTCTGCATACCTCAAGTGTTTATCAGGTTGCCCAGCTCTGGTATAAGTCACGCAGAGATGTTTGTGCTTTACCAAATAAGTTTAGAGTGTGAGACAGGCGTCCTACCCGTGCCTGTAGGCTTCTGCTTTCGTAGTCCCGTCTGGACTTCACACAGGAAGTCTGAGTGTGTGCTCTGGGTGTTCACAAAGCTCTTCCCGAGTGGGTCAACCACACCACTTTGCTTGCACAGTTGAAACAAGGCGGTAACCTTTGCTTTTTCATTTTTATTTTATTATTTCACCTTTTTATTTTTTGTAATGTTCCTGTTGGTCTGCGGAAGACGAATATGGAGTTACGTTTTTGAAAACGTGTCAACTTTATTGAGGTGTAATTTACACGCAGTGCGATGCAGTCACATTAAGCGTCTGAATTCTTTCAATCCCTTTCTCTCGAGGTGCCCGCCAGGATGAAGGCCCGCGAGGCGTTTTGGGGGATCATTGTCCTGGCAGCCTGCTTCTCTTCCATCAAGTCGCAGAGGATCGGTAATGCTGGGGTTCTTTATGCCCAAACTGGTCATCTTGCAGAGACTTCGTGACAGTGACGATCTTAGAAAATGTTATAGGGCACCATCATTAACAAAAGGGAGATGATTCCTTGAAGGAGAATTTAGTCAGAATCTGGAAGCTTTTGGTGAATGGTGGCACTTGATTTTTTCTTTTCTTTTAAAAAAATTTGCAAGAAGGCATGTGTGCCGCTGGAGAGGCAGGAAGAGGGGAGGGAGCACGCCCTGCCGGCTTGGTCACGCCGCAATCCTTTCTCCTCCGTTTCTCTCTCCTTTCGGGATTTTGGGCACACACCTGCACCCAGCGTGCTCCTCAAGGTGCTGGTATCCAGAACTGGAACTGCAAGGCTGGTCATATGGGGTCTAGCTTCCACCGGCAGAGACGAGGCGTGCAGGGCCAGCAGAGACGAGGCGTGCAGGCCGGCAGAGACGAGTGTGCAGGGCTGGCCCGCGTTAGTATTTTAACCGTCTTGGCATGAAACCAAGTGAAAATGTGTTTCACCAGATCGGGAAGCGTGGGCAGTGCGGCAGTCAGGGTGGCTGCTGAGAGGAGCCATCATAACAACCTCTTCTTTAGCACTGTGCCTAGTGGACCGCAGGATCCCTGCCATACCAAGGCAGATCTGAGCTGGCAAACACCAAGCCGGCTGGTGAAGCCCTATCAGAGCCCTTCGACCTGAGAACCGAGGAGCGAGCAGTTTGTATGAGCCCTTCAGCCACGGGTGCTGGAGCCCACGCTCGCTGGAGGCCAGGGTGACTCGGGTGGGCTATCCGTGGGTCTGGCTGCCATTGATGTGATTCGAGAGTGAGAGCTGGGTTGGGGAGAGGGGCCGTGTTGAGTTCCAGAAGCTAAAGGACAAATGTGAACCACACCCACGGGAATTCAGAGGCCAGAGCTGGAAAGCGGACGCTGTAGGTCGTTCCTTGGAGGCAGAGTCGCGCACAGGAATTTGGGTCAAGAGTAATCTGAGCGAGTGCTTTTTAGGACAAGTCTTAAGGGAGTGATCCATGTAGGAGAGAGAGGGGAGGCGGGAGTGCTAGCTGCAGGTGGGCTAAGCCCGGCTGAGGGCTGAGTCGGGGAAGCACTGGAGCCTAAGGGGGCCTGGAGTTGTTGTACTTAAGCAGGTGCACCAGGAGCTTGTTCCTCCATGGCGGTCAGAGGTCGGCCACCCGGGTGGTGGCGCTGTAACTTCCTGGGTGTCTGCAGATGAGGCCACCCCATCAGCCCAGGCAGGCCTCGTGGGGAAGTCACGGGTGTGAACAATCCGTGCAGCACTGAAGCCACTGGGGATGGGCGTGCCCGCTGGCCCGGAGAGTCTGGAGGGTACCGACAGCACCAACGCTGGCAGGGAACTGGGCTCTTTATTACGTTCAAGGGGTGGAGGCAGAGCCAGGGTGGAGTCCCATTTAAAGGTCCACGATCCGTGTGGCAGGTGAGCAAGGGCCGACGGCCCTGAGGAAGCTGGTGTCGGGCCGGGCTGCCTGCCGAGGGCCAGGCTCCGAGAGCGCAGCAGGCCTACCCGGGTGTGAAGGCACTGAGCCAGGACCGACAGCCTGGGGTTATGTCGCCATGGGTTCCGTGAAAGTGGCTCCCTTTTCCAGCCTGCAGGGAGGCCTCCGTGGGCGACGTGGTGTTTCTGGTGGATGGCAACGTCAGCCCGCAGCATGCCCGCAGTGTGCGGAACTTCCTGCAGACCATGGTGAACGGCTTCAACGTCAGCGGGGATGCCGTCCGGGTGGGTCTGGCCCAGGCCGGCGACGTGCCCCGCTCAGAGTTCCTGCTTGCCACCTACCCCCGCAGAAGCGACGTTCTGAAACACATCCAGCGGCTCCAGTTTCAGCCTGGCAGCAGGAAGACGGGCCTGGCCCTGCGGTTCCTCCGAGACCACCACTTCCAGGAGGCGGCTGGGAGCCGGGCCCACCAGGGCGTGCCGCAGGTCGCCGTGGTGGTCAGCAGCGGCCCGGCTGAGGACCCGGTTCGCGAGTCCGCCGAGGCCCTGAAGAGGGCAGGGGTCCTGCTGTACGCCGTGGGCATCCGAGATGCGGTGCAGGCCGAGCTCAGGGACATTGCCAGCCGTCCCGAGGAGAGGTTCGCCGCTCGCGTCCCCACCTTTTCTGCTCTGGGTGGTCTGGGGCAGAAGCTGCGGAGAGAGCTCTGTGACACGCTGGCTCAGACAGCTCTGCCTGCTGACCCCTCTGCTGACCCCGTCGCTCCAGGTACAAAGACCGCCCTTCTCACTCTCGCCGGGGCGTCAGGGGACGCACGGCTCGCCCTCGCCTCACCTCTTCCACCACCCTCCCCACTTTGTCTGCCTGTGTGCACGCTTCACTTTAAATTCGTTTTCACTGAACCAACCGTGCATGCGCTCTGCTGTCCAGTCACCAAGCAGACACTTGGCCGCTCCTGCACGCTGACGCTCCCTAGGCCCACTCCTCTACACCGATGTACTCTAAGTTCACTTCTGTATATTGACATACTGTAAGTTCACTTCTGAAAGAAGAATTACTTGTAACTAGAATATTACTAGTCCTAGATTAATTTACCCATAATGCCTGAGTAGAGGACAGAGAACATATGAAGGATAATAGGTTTCCCCCAAAATTTTTCTTGTTTTGCTGTCAGTGTGTTGGTGGAAAAGGATGCTTAGGAGGATGAATTTAGGGGACGGAAAGATCCGTGTTAAAACCCCAGTTCTCCATTTTCGGTGTCAGCGTGGACCAGTCATTTTACTGTCCTGAATCTAAATGTTCTTCCTGGGCTGAGAGCACTCGCCTCAGAGCTGTCGCAAACATGAAGAGGGTTGTGCCTGTAGAGAACCTGGCCTTCTCCTCGCTGGGCAGACGCACCCCCGGGCCGTGCGAGGGGGACTAGAACCTAGCCCGCTCCTCGCTGGGCAGACGCACCCCCGGGCCGTGCGAGGGGGACTAGAACTTGGCCCGCTCCTCGCTGGGTGGACGCACCCCCGGGCCGTGCGAGGGGGACTTACCGGTCATCTGTTTTGTACTTTACTGGTGACAGGGCGTAAATCGGGCAAGTATTTTTAAAGAGATTACTAAACTCCATAATTAAGCATACAACTTTGAGCAGAGAAAGAGAACAGTGCTTGCCAGTCCCCCAAGAACTCGCCAAGGAATAGAGCCCTCATTACTTGCTCATTATTCCAGTATTTGTACATAGGGCAGGCGAGCTGGGGGAAGTGCCAAACTTGTGACCAGTTGGTGGAGCAGGTGTCCAGTGGTAGCGTTGCATTAGGTTTACGGGGAAGATTTCTGTACGTAGGAGTAACAATTACTGTTTGATTGGCGGCATACCGTCTTCAAAACTTGTTCTCATTGCTTACCTGACCCATCCTTTGAACTTTGTTACAGAGGGCGATTAGTATTACTTGCATTTTCAAAGATATCACAAATGAGTTATTATTTGCATTTTCAAAGATACCATGGGTGAATGGCAGAGCTAGAGACTTGATCCCAGATCTTCTAAAGTAGGCTGGTTCCTCTAGGCACATGCGGTGAGTAGAGAAGCAGAGCCTGAGGCAAGGATTTGGATATGCGGGACTCCTTAAGGAAATACTTTCCAGGAGTGGACCGCAGTGGTGTGGGGAGAACAAGAGAGAGGAGGAGAGGGAGACAGGAAAGAATGCCTCGAGGCTACGGCTCCATGAAGGGGAGCTTTAGCTTGATCCTGCAGGGACGCTCCAGGGTGTACGTGGTGCTCAGAGCTATCTCCACCCTCAGTCTGCATCAGGCAAGGCTCTGGGCTCTTCCACACTGTGAGCAAAGCAGCTGCAGAAGCTGGGGCGACGTCTCCCGAAGAGCAGCCCACGAAGGTGGCGGAAGGAATCCGGAAGGGTCGGGCAGAGCACTGACACCTCTGCCCCAGTGGGCCGTCTCCCTCCACCCCAGAACAACCCCGTGAGTGCTGCAGAGACTAAAGGGAGAGCGGTAGCCAGGCCCCAGGCCTGTTAGAGCTGTGAGGGGTGCCCGAGGCCTCGGACGCACTCCAGCTTGTGGCCTGCTGGTGCTACACACTCCCAAAGATGAGTTTTCGTCCTGGGAGACAGGAGTTGATGGCTTATTTTGACTGGGAAGAGGACAGTCCCGTTCTCTGCATGCGGTGAAAGTCACAGAAGTTTACTTCCTCTTAATAAGAGTCAAGGCGTTGTCCAAGTGCGTTTCAGGGTTGGAGGTGTCAGTAGAGCATGGCCGAAGCCTCCGAAGATGACCGGGCGGCGGGGTGGAAGGGCTCAGGGGCCTGTCGCTTCTCGGAGCATTGGGTGTAACGGAGGGCAAGAGAAGGCGTGTCCCCGTCACTGGGTGATTTTCACAGAAAGGGACCCCTGAACTGGGCCTTGAAGAGTGGCTGGAGTTCTCACTGGGACAGCGAGGGGACATCCTCCATGACGTTCAGAGGAAACAGCCCCGATCTGGGAGTCCAGAAGGCCGGTTTTTAAAATCCCTCCTTCGGCGTTTTGTAGTTACGTGAGGACAGATGAGGGCCTTCACTTCTTCACGTCCGTGTCCCCATCTGCCAGCCGCATGATCGCACCCACCTGGCCGGACGGCATGCCGAGGGTCAGTCAGACCCAGCGCGTGAGAGCCCCAGCTCAGAGCAGCTGCTCCGTGGTGGTGGATTTCTCCTGCTGCCTCTGTGGGTCGAGGGACAGTGGGAAAGTGCTAAGTTTACTACAGCAGACCGTGAAGGCAGGCCACAGGGGGAAGAGACACGTGGTCGAGTCCCTCGTGGGCACGGAGAACCGCAGGCACCGCGTGGTGGACTAAGTACCTCTCCCTCTCACACTGCCCCACACGCTGTCTGTACTCGGCTTCCCCTAAGAGCTTGGTCTGATGTACCTTCTCCTCTGTTCCCTTTCTCTCCTGACCCGTGTCCTCTCTACTCACAGAGCCCGGCAAGGCCTATGCAGACGTGGTCTTCCTGGCTGACACCTCGCAGGCTACGTCCGGGGCCAGTTTCCAGTGGATGCGGAGTTTCATCTCGGGAGTGATCCGCGAGCTGGAGGTCGGCAGGGACAAGTACCGGATTGGGCTGGCTCAGTATGGCGGCCAGGGTCACACGGAGTTCTTGCTCAGTACCTATAAGACCCGGGAGGAAGTGATTGCTCACATCAACACGCACTTCGTGCTCCGCGGGGGCCCCAGGAGGACCGCCCAAGGTCTGCGGTACCTTCATCAGACCCTCTTCCGGGACGCAGCAGGGAGCCGGCTTCTCCAGGGCGTCCCCCAGTACGCCGTGGTCATGACCTCGGGCAAATCCGAAGACGACGTTTGGGACGTGGCACAGATCCTGAGGGACAGGGGCGTGAAGGTCGTGTCTGTGGGTGTGCAGGACTTCGACAGGAGCGAGCTAGCGGCCATGGGGTCCCCGGACCTCATGTTCGAGCTGCGCGGAGGGGACGGGGTCAGGCAGCTGACGCGGGAGGTGAGCGTGGCGATCCACGGCGTCGAGGAGGCCGAGCTCACAGCCCAAGCCCAGGAGGAGGCTGCAGTAGGTAGGTTTGGCGCCCGAAGCTCTCAGCATGGAGGACGGTCGGGTGAGAGCAGAGAAGGGGCGTGATGGGCTCCTCGGGCTGGGCACAGCAGAGCAGACAGGGGCGAGGGTGTCGCGGGCACATGCCTGGCAGAGGCTGACTGAGGTCCCCGTGACTCTCCGTAAGGAGTCACCTGAAGGTCAGCGGCTGTAATTACCCCTTGCTCCTGTGCTGGACAGCTCACCTGGTCTGGGCTTGGTCATAGATTCCGACTTGACTGGGGTTGACCGGTTTAGGCTTGGCTGTATTCCACACACCTTCCGTCTCCTCTCGGGGGTCATCCGGCCAGTCTGGGCATATTCCTTTTATGGTTGCAGAGATGCAAGAGAAAAATCCAATTGCTTAAGCATTTCTCAGCCCACTGCCACATCATCGGCTAATATTCCGTTAGCGAACCGAGTCATACAAAGGGTCCTGAAAAAGTTCATGAGAGATATGTGTTAGAAAACTATGGATGGATTTCAAAATGTTCTGCACCAAAAATAAACTTGTGCGGTAATTACATTTCCCCACAAACCTCTTGGAGTCCCCTCTAGCTACGCTGACATCAGTGCAGTGGGAGAGGACACTCCTTTCACATAGATGAAGGTAGGAGGCCAACACTTCTAGACAAAAACCTAGTTGCCACGGACCTCTTCCAGGAGAAAGCGCTCAGGCCTCTCTGCTGCGCGTACGCAGCTTCTCCCTGAACGGCGCGGTCAGAACGCGCACTTTTTCTTAAGTTACCTGTGGTGAAGCGTCCCTTGGTCCCCACGACTGCAAGTGGGCCCTCCCCCGTTTCTGCATTGTCACCGCTCTGGCCTGACCTCTCAACGCTCAGTGCTCATGCTTGGGGGTCCTTGCAATTTTATGGACAGAAAAGACAAGCACGAGAAATAAGAGGAAAATCCAACCAGAGATAGTGAGGGCCTGAGAAACACCTAGCGGGCATTAAACAGAAGCAGAACAAAAGGAGAACATTCTAGAGCACATGGCCTTGCAGCCGTCCTGCTGGCGCGAGAAGCAGCACGATTTCAGTACACAGGGGTGAGGAGAGAGGGCACGCTCAGTGAGAGGGAGAGCATGAGTAGGGCAGGGGTGAAACGGGCCGGGTGGCTGCAGGCGGCTGTGGAAAGACTGAGCCGAGGATCGGGATGAGGGTTTAGAAGTGGCAAGGGGTGAGACTGGAGTAAGTGGGGTGGACTCTGTGAGGTGCCGCAGCTAACTGGAGAGTTGCAGGAGGAAGGCCGGCTTGGCCGAAGCGCTGTAGGCTGCATGCCAGATGGCACCTAGACGCAGAGGGACTTGCAGGCTCAGCTGCCATCACTGGGGACAGTGTCTGGGCCCGAGGGAGGCTCTGATAATGAGGGAGGGGCGTGAATCCTGGAAGCGACTTAAAAGGAAAAGACCAGCCCTTGGTGTCTGCAGGTGAGGAAAGCAGTCAGCCAGCTGGAGTTTCAGAGAGGGTTCTAGACTGGCCAAGCGAGGGGCAACACTTCCTTTTTAAATCGAAGGCCGTTATGATTTTTAAAATACCAGAGGACCATGGGGGAATTCAGGACACTAGGAGGACCAAGTGGAGTCCAGAGCTGATGCGTCGTCCCCCACTCTGCCCTCTGAGGCTCGCCTCCCGATTCCCAGTTGTCTGCGCCCTGCTTTCAGCCGGCCCCGCGTGTGGTTCCGGCTCTCTGCGGGGAGCAGAGCTGGGCCCTGTGGTGTGTGGACAAGTGGCTTCCCTGTATTAGGCGCTGCCTCATCAGGAGGGAGACACGGGACGCCTCTTGGCAGGGGCCCACGCTTCACTGCTGCATCTGCGGCGCCTTGAAGGGAAGGCCTTTTGCACAAAATGAAAGAGCCAGATAGCCCCGTATTTGGAGAAAAACTCTTCACAGGAGTCCGCGACATTTCGTGCCGCTCTGCGGGAGTGACGCGACACTGGCCTGACACACCTTAGTGGTCGCAGTTGTCCCCGCCTTTCTCAGAGAAGGGGAGATGATCAAATCACAGAGATTTCAGGCCGACAAAAGGGAATCGGCCCGGGCCCTTGGAAACTAGAAAAATGAAGTACCACTAGCCAAGATTCAGACGCTTCTAGTGGACTTAGAAATGAAAGGGATCTGAAGGCCCTTTCTTGGAGTACCCCTATGTCTCCGTATTTTCTAAGTGGCATGTACATTTGTTCATGGGAGAAACTTTGAGACAGACCTCTGTGGTATTCCTTGACCGTCAGGCCAAGTAAAGGTCTCCAGTAAATTCTGCCCTGCGTCGAGGAAGTCAGTGTAGTATCACCACGCATGTACTGACTATGCCGCGTGGAGGAAGTCACAGTGTAGTATCACCATGTATGTACAGTATATCCCGCGTGGAGGAAGTCAG
>NW_006208670.1:44918-45206 GCF_000334495.1 Tupaia belangeri chinensis | reverse complement strand
AGTCAGTGTAGTATCACCACGCATGTACTGACTATGCCGCGTGGAGGAAGTCAGTGTAGTATCACCACGCATGTACTGACTATGCCGCGTGGAGGAAGTCAGTGTAGTATCACCACGCATGTACTGACTATGCCGCGCGTGGAGGAAGTCAGTGTAGTATCACCACGCATGTACTGACTATGCCGCGTGGAGGGAGTCAGTGTAGTATCACCACGCATGTACTGACTATGCCACGCGTGGAGGAGGAAGTCAGTGTAGTATCACCACGCATGTACTGACTATGCCGCG
>NW_006208670.1:24854-40995 GCF_000334495.1 Tupaia belangeri chinensis | reverse complement strand
AGTCAGTGTAGTATCACCACGCATGTACTGACTATGCCGCGTGGAGGAAGTCAGTGTAGTATCACCACGCATGTACTGACTATGCCGCGCGTGGCTGCGTTTAACTTCCGTATTGAACGGAGCGCAGTCTCTAGCCCCTGTCCTCACGTAAAGCCCTTCTTCCTGCCTTGTCTGTCTGTCTGCAGTGTGCCCCACCGCCATCCCGGCCGACGTGGTCTTCCTCGTGGAGGAGTTTGGCAGGACTGGGCGATCCAATTTCCTACAAGTCGTCGATTTCCTCAAGACCGCCGTCAGCTCTCTGGACGTCCGCCCCGACGTGGTGAGAGTCGGCCTGGTGTTTTACAGCGAGGAGCCGCGACTGGAATTCTCGCTGGGTACGTTTCGGAGCCCAGCGGGAATCCTGGCGCACCTGGACAGATTAGCCTACCGGGGCCGGAGGGGCCGGACGAGGACGGGTGCCGCGCTGGACTTCCTCCGGAGAGAAGTCTTCGTTCCCGAGAAGGGCAGCCGGCCCCACCGGGGCGTGCGGCGGATCGCCGTGGTCATCACGGAGGGCTTCTCGCAGGACAATGTGTCCAGACCCGCCTCCCTCCTCCGCAGAGCGGGGGTCACCATCTACGCCGTGGGGACCCAGCGCGCCGCGGAGAGAAAGGATCTAGACAAGATGGCCTCGTACCCTCCTTGGAAGCACGCCATGCCCCTCGAGTCCTTCTTGCAGCTCTTCAGGGTGGAAAGCAAGCTCACAAAGCAGCTATGCCCCGAGACGCCCGTGGGCACGACGGTCTCCATTGCCGGGGCGGCCGAGACCCCGCCGAAAGGTAGGGCCTTTTCCGCATTTCGTCTCTCGTCCCACTGCAGATCTTGGCTGCGTTGGGGCTCACGCCTGCCGCCCTTACCCCAAGCACAGGAAAAATTGGAGTCAATTTGTTATAAGCAGAAACCCCAAAGTTATAAAATCTTTATTTTGCCTTCATAGTATAAAGTGAAGTAAAAAGTGAGGAAAAGATAGAAACGGTGATTTTGTCAGTTCTGTGCTCTCACATAGTCACAGCGGCGCTATGTTGGCCATGTGTACCGCGGTAGACGTTCTGCTAAGCACTTGACAGTGCGACAGGCAGATGCTGAGCTCCGTCCACACTGGGAGAGACCGTCTCAGCCTCTCTCCTGCACCCCACACCCCACTGTCCAGGCCTGGCAAGAGTGCACAGTGCACGCAGCGTCCAGGGCCCTCGGGCAGCGCAAGACCCTGGCTTCATGGACCTCTTGGGCCCAGACTGTAGGGGTGGCCCAGAGATGCCACTTCCTACACAGGGGTCCTCAGACTCTGGGCAGCCATCTCCCTGTCACCAGTGGACGCCAGGTTCGAGCGGGGTCCATGCGAATGCCTTATTTTCCCTTCTGTCTTCAGGATTTGACAAATACCTATGATAGGGAGAGATGGCCCCCCTCTGTCCCTCTCAGCAGGACTTCCCTCCGGCGTATGCCCCCTGTGGTAAGATTGCTAGATGAGATAAAGGACGTGGCATTAAATTAGTTTTATTCAGGTAAGCGACACTTGTTGCTTTAGTGTAAGTGTGGACCATGGCACTTGGATCTCAGTTCCCCCAAATGAACGCCGGAGCTGGGGCGCCCGACTCCCACCTGTCAGTCTGGAAGACATGAAGACGCTCTTAATTCTTTTCTGGGTCAAGAGAATCCAGAGATTAATAACACAAAGCGAGGCTGCCCGGGTTAAAGGGGGTGAGGAGAAAAGTATGTTTTCTTCTTTTCCGAGCAATTTGCTAGGTGACAAGCATCAAACACGAGCAACCCTAGCCCTAAATTCGTAACACTCAGCTCTGTGCTGTTTACATGACTGTACTTACTGCCTACAGGGGCGGGCTCGGGTCCTTACTGAGCAGGTGTTAGGGCCCTCGCTAGGACACTGAGAAGCAAAGGTCCCGTCTGCTGTGAGTGGAGGCGGCGGATCTAATGCAGAGCGGCTTTGCCCTTGAGACAATTCAGGGTTTCAAATACGTTCTGGCTTTTACTTTTAGATTGTTCTCAACTTCCCCGTTTGAGAAATGTCAGGTTACATTTACCTCATATCTCCCCCTGCCACCGGGTATGTGTGCTAGCGAGAGAGAGAGAGAGAGAGAGAGTGAAAAATCCCCCCCCGGGGGCCATGACCACACCGTAATCTCTTCTCCTCCATTCTCCCCTCGGGATCTTGGACACGCACGCACAGGCGCCCGGTGTGAGTTTTAAGCCACTGGGTCCGGGACTCGAACTGCAATCAGCTGCATGGGAGTCCAGTGATGTAACCATTGTGGCATCTGCTGCTCCCTTAGCTCATATCTTACGTGGGGTTCATCAGAGACAGACTGAAGCAAGTGACTTATGTGGGAGGTGAGCATGGGAGGCTGGCAGGAAAGCAAAGATTTGACAGTGGGTAGGGAGGGCAGGCGGCAGGGGCTGGGGGAGCCTTCAGCTCGGTGTTGAGGTGCCTGGGGCTCAGCTCTGCGGAGTCCTAAGGAAAGCTGCACGGATTCCCCTCTGGGTTGTCCTACACACCGAGCAAGGAGCGGGGTATTGATCTAGCCTTGCTGGTCGTTGGCTGGCGGCTGCTTCCACACTCACTCCCAAGCATTTTGCTCGGTCTACACAGTAAGCTGATCACCTCCCGGAAGAACGCCCCAGGTGGGGTCACAGGTTGGGGGACTGTGGTGAGACTGGGAGCAGTACTGTGTAGGCCGATCACCTCCCGGCAGAACGCCCCGGGTGGGGTCACGGTTGGGCTGTGGGAGACTGGCATCGATACTGTGGTTTCCGCCCTTCTGGCCTAGATTGTGTCCTCATCGGAAGGGCAGATGTCTACTTCCTTATCGATGGGTCGGGCAGCATCTACCCGGATGACTTTCTTGACATGAAGGCGTTCATGAACGAGATGATAAAGATGTTCCAGGTGGGGCCTGACAGAGTCCAGTTTGGCGTTGTCCAGTACTCAGATGGCATCCAAAGCAAGTTTACCCTCGGCCAGTACCCCAGTGCGGGGCAGCTGGAGATGGCCATCAGAGACATTCAGCAGGCCGGGGGTGGGACCAACACAGGGGAGGCCTTGGATCACATGACGCAGGTCTTTGCGGACACTGCTCGGGCCGGCGTGACGCGGTACCTCATAGTCATCACTGACGGCAAGTCTATGGACCCCGTGGCTGGGCCTGCAGCGAGACTCAGGGACGGCGGAGTCAGCGTTTACGCCATTGGAGTGAGAGATGCCAACACCACAGAGCTGGAGGAGATCGCGCATGACCAGGTGTTCTTCGTGCACGACTATGACATCTTGAAGGACATTCAGAAGGACGTGGTCCAGCTCATCTGCTCGGAGCGTAAGGCTTTCTCTTCCGAGTATCTGCCCCCCCACCCCGTGTATCAGGACTAAGCTATTGAACAGGGTTCATTCTCCAAGAGTGGGTCCCCTGGCTGGCCAGGGAGTGTTGGACACACTCAGTGACCGTCACCTAGGAGCACCCTAACTGGCCAAATTTTACACGTTTGTTCTACGGCCGTGTGTAATTTGACACGTGCTGGGCTGCAGAAAACGTCCTCCACTGACCTCCAGTTTCTCTCTCTCCTTTTTTTTGTTTTTCAAGTTTGCTGCAATGGTGTGTACTTGCTGAAGAGGGGTGGGGGAAGTGAGGAGCCCCTCCGCACCCTCGCGAGGATGACCACACCGCAGCCCCTTCTCCTCCATTCTCTTCTTGGGGGTTCGGGCATGCACACATGCCCAGCGTGTTTTTCAAGTTGCACATTTGGGATTCCAGTTGGATTCCGTGTGGAACCTGGCTGCCTTAACCTTTATGCCACTTCTGGCCCGACTTCTACTTTGTTTAACAATATTTCCATGTCATACATATAGCACTGCAGACCCCTGGGGTTGCAGTCATCGGGTTCGGACTCCGAGTGAATGCATGTCCCGCCCCTTTCTCACCGCAGCCTGCACGAAGAGGAAGGCCGATATCATCTTCCTCATAGACGGCTCGGAGACCATCTCCCCCGCGGACTTCGAGAAGATGAAGGGGTTCATGGAGCGGATCGTGAACAAGTCTGACATTGGTGCCAACGGGACGCAGATCGGCCTTCTGCAGTTCAGCTCGATTCCCCGGGAGGAGTTCCGGCTCAACCAGTACCCGTCCAGGGTGGACATCCGCAGAGCCATCCGGAGGCGGGGCCTGCAGCGAGACTCAGGGACGGCGGAGTCAGCGTTTACGCCATTGGAGTGAGAGATGCCAACACCACAGAGCTGGAGGAGATCGCGCATGACCAGGTGTTCTTCGTGCACGACTATGACATCTTGAAGGACATTCAGAAGGACGTGGTCCAGCTCATCTGCTCGGAGCGTAAGGCTTTCTCTTCCGAGTATCTGCCCCCCCACCCCGTGTATCAGGACTAAGCTATTGAACAGGGTTCATTCTCCAAGAGTGGGTCCCCTGGCTGGCCAGGGAGTGTTGGACACACTCAGTGACCGTCACCTAGGAGCACCCTAACTGGCCAAATTTTACACGTTTGTTCTACGGCCGTGTGTAATTTGACACGTGCTGGGCTGCAGAAAACGTCCTCCACTGACCTCCAGTTTCTCTCTCTCCTTTTTTTTGTTTTTCAAGTTTGCTGCAATGGTGTGTACTTGCTGAAGAGGGGTGGGGGAAGTGAGGAGCCCCTCCGCACCCTCGCGAGGATGACCACACCGCAGCCCCTTCTCCTCCATTCTCTTCTTGGGGGTTCGGGCATGCACACATGCCCAGCGTGTTTTTCAAGTTGCACATTTGGGATTCCAGTTGGATTCCGTGTGGAACCTGGCTGCCTTAACCTTTATGCCACTTCTGGCCCGACTTCTACTTTGTTTAACAATATTTCCATGTCATACATATAGCACTGCAGACCCCTGGGGTTGCAGTCATCGGGTTCGGACTCCGAGTGAATGCATGTCCCGCCCCTTTCTCACCGCAGCCTGCACGAAGAGGAAGGCCGATATCATCTTCCTCATAGACGGCTCGGAGACCATCTCCCCCGCGGACTTCGAGAAGATGAAGGGGTTCATGGAGCGGATCGTGAACAAGTCTGACATTGGTGCCAACGGGACGCAGATCGGCCTTCTGCAGTTCAGCTCGATTCCCCGGGAGGAGTTCCGGCTCAACCAGTACCCGTCCAGGGTGGACATCCGCAGAGCCATCCGGAGCGTCCAGCAGATGAACGAGGGCACCTGCACCGGGAAGGCCCTCAGTTTCACTCTGCCTTTCTTCAGCGGTCCGAGAGGGGGCAGAGCCAGCGTGGCCCAGTACCTGATTGTGATCACGGACGGGGTTGCCCAGGATAACGTCGTCCCACCAGCCAAGGCCCTCAGGGACAGGGACGTTGTGATCTTTGCCATTGGGGTGGGCAACGCTCACCCAGCTCAGCTTTTTGAGATTACAAATGACCAGGACAGAGTATTCTGTGAAGACAATTTCGAGTCCTTGAAGATACTGGAGAAGAAAATCGTCGACGAGGTGTGCAGCCCGCCAGGTGAGTGAAGGAGCGTCCCTAGCGGAGCCACGTGCCTGTCACAGGCATTAGGGGCACATTGGCTCTTGATACTAAACCCCCGCTCCTTCCAGCTCGGGGTGGGGGAGGAAGATCCGTGTGGTTCCCTCCCCGGGGATTCTTTCCATCATTCCCATGGTTGCCATGGCGTTGGTCTCCGGAGACCTGAGGCATGCCAGAATCTTCCTTTTATTCCCGTACACAGTTGCAACCAGACTGGAATGTGCTCAGTGCACTCCGCATTGGGGTTTGTCCAAAGGCACGGGGAAGAGCAGATGGCATTGGTTAGTGGTCTCTCTCCCGGAGGGAAGCACATGGCTTTCCTATGAAGCTCTGTATCGGGGTCCCGCGGCTTCATTCCCAGCCTGCCTCCATGAGGTCATCTTCAATCCCATTTTGTCCCCTCAGGCTTTTATCTGAAAGAGCAAGGCCCAGAGACAGGGATCTCTCCTCCCGACAGTCCAAGTCTCCTCTTCCTCCTTCTCTCGCGGGCACTTGTCTCTCAGGGCGTGGTCTCTGTGGGAGGCCCTGTGTACCTCCTGCCCGCATGGCCCCACCGCCATCAGCGTAGCTAACCTGTGTGGTGAGTTAGCGTGCCAGGGCTTCATACGAGAGCATTAACCCCACGCAGCCCCACGGCGTAGGTACGACTTCGCAGATGAAGCCCTCCAGGCACATGGGCTGTTTGGCCCAGGCCAGTGGCAGAGCTGAGACCTGAACTTGAGGCAGACTGGTTCTAGAGTCTGTAATACTGTATTGCCTTTTTTTTTTTTTCTTTTAAGAGAGATTTTAGCCTCAGGGCATGTGCACTCACCAGAGAGACAGAGAGACAGAAAATGAGAAATCACCCACCCAGGGGGAATGGCCACGCCACAGTCCCTTCTCTTCCATTCTCCTCTCGGGATCTTGAACACACACACGTACGCCATGTCCCCCATGTGCGAGCTATTTCTGGTGTGTGAGGCTCCGCGTCTACCCGGTCACAGCCTCCAGTGCGGGAGGTGCTATTGCTGGGTACCTGCCAGCAGATGTGCAGGTGTGAAAAGCAGGGGTGGAGGGGTGGGAAACAGACGAGAGGCCACAGGGGCAGGGCTCAAACTCCCCAGCAGTCCGGTTAGAGCAGAAGCCCAAGCACCTACTGCTGTGTGTGCACCTGGTGTGGAGCCTGTGTATGAGAGACCGGGGTGCGTGGTGTGGAGCCCATGTGTGTGGAGGCCGGGGTGCATGATGGGCGCGTGGGTGTGTGTGAGAGGCCGGGAGGCGTGGTGTGGAGCCCGTGTGTGTGAGAGGCCGGGGTGCATAATGTGGAGCCCGTGTGTGTGTGTGAGAGGCCGGGGTGCATAATGTGGAGCCCGTGTGAGAGACTGGGGTGCGTGGTATGGGGTCCATGTGAGAGGCCGGGGTGCATGGTGTGGAGCCCGTGTGTGAGAGACCAGGTGCGTGGTGTGGAGCCCATGTGTGTGGAGGCCGGGGTGCATGGTGTGGAGCCCGTGTGTGTGTGTGAGAGGCTGGGATGTGTGATGTGGAGCCCGTGTGTGTGTATGAGAGGCCGGGGTGCGTGGTGTGGAGCCCGTGTGAGAGGCCGGGGTGCCGTGCACCAGCCTTCCCTTGGGAGGCTGAAGCTCAATTTCCAAGGACTGGGCCGAGATCCCTGTTTCCCACGCGCTTTGCCGCATGTCTGGCCTAGAGGACCTGTAGCTTATCCGAGTCAGGGCGAGGGGCAGGGCAGGCACCCCACAGATCATGGTGCTCCACGGTCCCTTCTGCTCTCCCCCGTCCCGGGGCTCCGGGCATGTCTGTTCACACTCCACGTGTTTCACAGGCTGCCGGACCCAGGACTGAACTGTGTAGCCGGCCATGTGGGATTCACTGCCTTAGCCACCAGGCCACAGAGCTTACCCCCATCAGCTTCTAAAGTTCAATTAAAAAAAGAAATTGTCCCGGCGTGTGTGCGCTCACCAGAGAACAACCAAGAATCAGAGGAGGGACAAGCAGCCCGATGGCGTGTGGCCATGCTGCGGCCCTTTGCCCCCCGGTCAGGACTTGGGGCAGGTAGGCACACACACTCGGTGAAATTTTCAAGCCTCAAGGTCTGGGATTTGATCCAAATGGTACAAGTTTTTTGTACTTTTATGCTGACAATAAGATCCCTCCATGTGAAGTCTGGCTCCTTAACCACCAGGCCAGGGAGCCAACCCTAAAGTTCAGTGTTCTAAAACATTAATATTAGTATCTTTGCTTATATTATCTAGAGAATATTACTACTTGGTAACAGCCTAGGTGAATTTGGAAATCATTTGTGAAGAATATGCATGTACAATTATTTAAAAAATAATCATAGATTATGGGATGTCTTACATTAAGTAGTTCAGATTTTTTCAATGTCCAATTCCTAGTTTTTTGTTTGTTTATATGCAGATAGGGATGTCCTAGAGGAGAAAACACACCAGATTCCTGTTTTTCTTTTCAGTTCATTTCACACGATGTATAAGTTAGACTTTATGTTGATCTTCATCTTTATCTTCAGGCTTTTGATGAAATTAGCTAGACACTTTAATAATGGCTGGAACCTAATTAATGATAGACTTCTAGAATCACGAAGCAGAAAAAGACCTTAGGGGTTACCTGGCAAGGTTCAGTCCTCTCCAGTAACAGGAAATAAATCGTTCCTTGTATTTGTCAATTACAGGCAAAAAGCCAGCTGGGAATATCCCTGGAGGAAAAGTGTAAATTAGAAAGGTTGGAATAATGCACCATACTGGGAAAGGAAGTTTCTCTTTTCTGAAATGAGGGCTTTTGCACAGGTGGGACCCCCATCTCTGAAAGCTGCTTTGTGCATGTGAGTTAGAGCTTTCAGAATAGACAGAACCCCCAGCGACTGTGCACGAAAGGAGAGGAACGCGTTCTGCCCCGGCACGCCCAGAAACACGTCTGCCTGGCTAGCAGGAAGTGTCATGTTTTAGGGGATGGAGACTCCTGGCTCACTTCTGACTCTCGGGCCCTCGGGAAACTTTATGCTACTGGCTATGACTTTCTTCCGTAGTGAAGGGTTCTCCATCTAATTATTTCCCCCAAAATTACACCCTCAGATCTGCAGTTTCGTTTTTACCGAGGCTCGGCCGAACACTCCTATGCTGATGGTTGAAGGAAATGTCTACATGCTCTGGCTTGCTCAGCTAGCCCTAAGTTACGCTTTTTAAGAAGTAGTAATAGTGGCCCCCTTTGGGTTAAATTGCGTTTTCATTTATTCATCCACATTTCAGCCCAGATGTGTCCGTGGCCATCAGCTTATGCACCCTTAGGGGCATTCTGAGAAGGGTCTTGTACCGCTTTGAGTAGAAGGTCTGAAATGCCAATGAGCCTTTGAACTCTACACACAAACTTTCTGGGAGGGCTTACATACTTTTAGGCAGAAGGAAGAAAACGGGGAATGGTTTTCAGTCCCCACCTCTTATTTTCTTCTTGTTCCTCTCCTTTTCCTCTTCGTCTTCCTCCTAATCTTCCTCCTCCTCCTTCATTTGCCAGAGCACACATGTGCTTGCCAGAGAGACACAGAGGGGGAGAGGGAGGAGACCCAGGGTGTGGGCTGCTGCAGTCTGCTCTGTTGCACTTCTCTATCCCGCTGAGCTTTCGGACCTGCACGTACATGTGGCCAGTGTGTTTCCAGGTGCCGGGGCCAGGATTCAGACCCTGGTCTGGTTCCTTTAACCACTAGGCTGAAGACCTGGCCCAGTCCTGCTCTTTTCTAACGTGCATCCACACCCCTGAAACACACACTGTCTGGATATACACAGACAGTGAATGAGGGAGGAAACTTCCAAGGGAGAAGAAAATGCTTATAGCAACTGCTGAAAAAGACTCCAGGTTCATTTATAGTTCCTTCTTTATTCATTTGTCAAACATTAAACGAACATCTGTATTAGACAATGGGAAAATAGGAATGCATAGCTCCTACTCTCAAGGAACCCTTGCTTAGTGGGGAGAAGGCCAATAAAGTAGTGTTGAACATATGGGGCATTTAATAGCTTAACTTGAAAGGGGTGGAGACAGAGTCACTGCTTCTAGGGGGACGCTTACAAGAATCACTGCTTCTAGGGGGGCACTTATACTGTTACCTGAAAGATACGTACAAGTTAACCAGATTAGGGCGGTAAGATGGGGAAAGACATATCAGACAGAAAAAAACGGGATCTAGAGAGGCATAGAGATATTGAAGAGTATGCATTGCACCGGTTAGCTTTTGCTGTGTAACAAGTAATCCCAAAACTTAAATAGTCACCATTATTTAGCTTAAACTTCTATGGGCTGGCTGGGCTTTTTTACTTTCAGGGATGCCTGACTGTTACCTTCTGAGCTTAATAATGCCTCTGTAGATGACTAACTTAATTTTCTTCTCTTCTTTCAAAGGATGCAACATAGACCTGTCTGTAGGAATTGATATCTCAACTACCTCAAGACAACTTCATAATAAGCTTCAAAAGCTACTCCCAGAGCTGATGCAGCAGTTGGCTTTGCTCTCTAACACCAGCTGTGGCACTCCTGAGCAGCTGACTCCGAGGTTCCGATACTTGGTACCCGGCTCAAGTGGCCAGCTTACTTTTGACTCAGGCTTTGAGAAGTACAGTGATGAGATCATCCAGAAATTCTTGGTTCACCAGGCTGCCAGGAACAGCTACATGAATGTGAACTTTCTGCAGTCCCTGGGAAATAATACTGTCCAACTTTCTACTGCTAAAGTGAAGGTAATAAATGCTGGGAACTCATGCCATGGAGCCTTCAGGCAGGGTAGGATGGATAAGGCTTTTGGCATTGAGGTCAGTGACACCTCTCTTCACTGGAGATCCTCGGTAGAGGAGAACTAGACTTCTGCCCAGTGAGAACTGATGTTTTCCTTCACTAACACACATTTATTGAGCCGATAGGCTCTGCCGAATCATGCCAGTAGCTGCAGAAGAATAAAATCCCTTCCTCAAGGCATCCGCAGTTCCGTGATCTAGGTGGTTCCAAGGCCCAGACTCGTTCCAAAGCCAACTCAGATGTCTGAAGACTCTTGAGCTTTTCAGTGACTCACCGCCATTTGGAGTAGGCCCAGTGTTTTTCAAGTTAGCACCTCGGGCTGCTTTTAGTGATGGCTGGTGGATCCTCAGTGCAGCCCACACCTCAGACCCCTTCCTCGCTGTCTGCTGCCTCTGAATGCCACAGCCAGAGGAGGCCACGGAGGTGGAGCTACTGCATGGGATGTGTTAGCACCGTGTTAAATTCTGGGAAAAGGCATCTCAAGTCTTTGTAGCTTGTATTTAGTTTCTCCTTCACTCACATATCTAGTACTTTTTTTTTTACCAATATTACTAATTTTGAATACAATTTTTTATGGGTAACGGAATACATTTTAATTGTAGACAGTGTATTTCAAGCATGTAACAGGAATAGCAATAACCAACCCACTCATTTCTCCACACACGTGCATAGTCAAAAGCTCCTGTTCACATTTTCGTATTTTTCCTTTGATAAAGGTGGATATTAGTGAACAGGTTAAATTAGCTCAGATAGTTTCTTTCAGGGGAAGAGAAGCTGAAATAAAATTGAATATGTAATAGAGGGACAAAAAGGGACAGGTGAGAAAGCACAGGGTGGGGGCCTGCACACTCACAGAGCTCGCTCTTGCGGTTTTTAGAACTGTGTGATTTACGGCACCCGCGCTCTGTCCCTTCCCTTCCCTTCTCCCCCTTCCCTTCCCTTCCCTTCCCTTCCCTTCCCTTCCCTTCCCTCCCCTCTCCTCCCCTCCTTGCTCTCTCACCTTCTCTGCCCCTCTCTTCCTCCCCCTTCCTGTATTTCCCCTCTCCCTGCTCCTTCCTTCTCTCTCTCCTTCTTTCTCACTTTCCCCTCCCTCTTTACCTTCCTATTTTCCCCTTCCCTCTCTTTCTCCCCCTTCCCTTCCCTTCCCTTCCCTTCCCTTCCCTTCCCTTCCCTTCCCTCCCCTCTCCTCCCCTCCTTGCTCTCTCACCTTCTCTGCCCCTCTCTTCCTCCCCCTTCCTGTATTTCCCCTCTCCCTGCTCCTTCCTTCTCTCTCTCCTTCTTTCTCACTTTCCCCTCCCTCTTTACCTTCCTATTTTCCCCTTCCCTCTCTGCCTCCCTGAAAACCCTCCTGCCCCCCCCCAATGCCCGCAGGTCCTGATGGTGTTCTCAGATGGACTGGACGATGATTTGTGGAGACTGAAGAGAACTTCAGAGCTTCTCCGGGGCAGCGGTGAGTGCCAGGTCACCCAGGGCCCAGCCTCTCTCTCAACAATGCAGGTGGCACTGGACCGACCTCCAGGGGCGGGGCGATGCCCACCCTCTCTCTGTATGAGACGAAGAGATGAAGAGGTATTCAGGGCTGAGGGACCAGCTACCCCAGGCACCCCGACTCTGACCTGTCCCTGCCCGAGACAAGACCATCCAATCACCAACGCAGTGTGGCCTTTTCTTTTCTTTTCTTTCTTTCTTTCTTTTTTTTTTTTTATTATTATTCGTACATTAAATCGCTGTACATCACTCAGATTGTGAAGAGGCGTTACCCAGCGTGATTTACAGCTCAGTCCAGCCCAGCCGAGACTATTACCCATCCTCGTCAGCAGATAAACCTTCTCTGTGTCCCACAAGTCTCTTACCTCTCCATCCCCCCAGGTTTCCTTCAGGGTGGGCTTGCAGGGGCGTCTCCTGCCTCAGGGTGAGAAGCTGCCGAGTGACCCTTAGGGCTCTCGGGCCCACCTATCTCTATTTCCTGGACTCCCCAGAGTCAGCCTGGAGCTGCGCCCCACTCTGCACCCTGCCACTCCCTGCGCTTGGCTCCCTAGTCTGCCCTCCTTCTCCATCAAGGGCTGCCCTGGTCTCAGCTCTGTGGGTGTAGAACTCAGGAAATGGTGCCCAGTACACAGGGGACGCGAGGCGGGGCCTGGCCCTGGCTGGGTGTGGCGTGCACTCGCCCTTAGCTGTGTCCCTGTGCTCTGTCGCTCGTTAAACGGGGAGCTGGCTTGTCCCATTTTATGACCCAACAAGCTCTAAAGCCAACTCAGGATAGACCACCAGCGACGTGCCGTGTCCCAGTCTCCTCCTGCAGAGCGTGTTCAGTATATTCAGCTTGCTCTCAGCCGAACTTACACACGGACTGCCCCGGGAGTTAAATCGCACCCTTTCTGGGAGGGATCTGGGAGCACGGACAGGATACTGTAAACCTTGCTCGTGTGCTAGGTCAGCGGTTTTCCTTCCGATTTATTTTATAGAACTTTTTGCCTTAGGGTGTGTGTGCTAACCAGACAGAGAGAGAGAGACAGAGACAGTAAGAGGCAAAGTGACAAATCACCCCCGGGGGTTGGCCACTCCACAATCCCTTCTTTTCCATTCTCCTCCCAGGATACTGGGCACACACACTCATGTGCCTGGTGTGAGTTTCAAGCCACCGGCTCTGGGACTCGAACCTCAGTTGGCCATGTGGGAATCTAGCCATTTAACCATTATGCCATCTGCTGGCCGCAGTAATAACTTATTTTTAAAGAATAATTAAGAATATGTCCTCAATTTGAAACCATAAGATTATCAAATAGCTTGTGACAATAGCAAAGAAAGCCGACTTGTGTGCGTGCTAAGAATTTACGGTCCAACTGTGGTTTGAGTCTCGGACCCTGAGGCTTAAAACTCATGCTGGGCATGTGTGTGTACGTGCCCAAAACCCTGAGAGGAGGCAGTCCTGCTTTGTTTAATTCACAATTTGAAGATCTGCTTTGATTAATTCCCAATCTGGAAATCTTCCTACCTGTTAACAAGTAGGAAGTAGAAGAAATGTCATCTCTTTTTCTTACCATATCTAATAAAAGTCTTTTTTCCCCATTTTTTCTAATTTTTTTTTTTTTAATTAAAATTTTTTTTTTAAAGTTTATTCCCTCCAGGAGTGATAGAGGTGGCAGACAGACACACACGGAGAGAAAGCGGGGGGTGGTGGTGGTGGTGGTGGTGGAGACAGACAGATGCCCCAGTGGGGTTCCTCCCCATTGCCCACCCCAGTCTCAGCCGCCCCAAACCATTCATTGACCACACTCGTGCCTGGTCTGTTCACAGAGATCCCAGGACACGAACCTATAACCTTTCCCATGTGGGGAGTCATCACTGTGTGAGTGATCAGTCACCCCCAGGGCGGATGGCCATGCTGCAGTCCTTTCTCCTCCATTCTCCTGGGATTTTAGGCACACGTGCCCAGCACGATTTTCAAGCTGCCGGGTCTGGGACTTGAACCACAGTCAGCTGTGAGGGAGTCCAGTGGCTTAACCACTGCCACCGCTGGCTTCCAGAACTAGTTCTGATTTTAACAAACACACAGTTTGAGACAAGTGAAGGATACGGGAGGCGAGCAATGACAGATGAGCGTCTAGAGCTGGGACAGGGATCCTTCAGAGGACCCTGAGTAACTCCCCCGCCCGCTGCGCTGCCGTTGTGCAGGGCTCTCTGCACTTCTCATCATCAACCTGGGGGCGCAGAGGCTGGAGGAGCTGCAGGAGCTGGAATTCGGCCGAGGGTCTGCCTATAAGCAACCTCTGAGCGTCACGCTGCCAGGCCTCCCGAGCACCTTGCTCAAGCAACTTGTAAGTACTTTTTAACAGCCATACCTAACTAGGTCCTATTAATTATAACAGCTTTTAAAAACGTGGCGGACATTTTGCCAACAGAGATAAAAATGCTCCATGTAAATAGATTCTGTGTTTCAGGTCACGATTGTCGAACGGGCATGCTGCAATAGGTACCCCGAGTGTCCTGGAGAAGAGGGTCACAGAGGTGACGGCGGGAGTCCTGGGAGGAAGGTAAGGGGTCCTGGGCGCTCACCCGGGGCAGACAGGCCCTTCAGGGCCCACGACGCCTGGCCCATGTTAGGCATGCTAGAAGCCTTTCCGACTTCACCCTCTAAAGACCTTCGAGAGAGACTTTTTAAAGGCCTGACCGCGTTAGTTACTCTATAAAGTCTTAGTTCTGGTGGACTCAGACTGGAAGTAGGGGCTCTCAGGGAGGACAGCCTGTGTCTGTGGGTGTCCTGCTCTTTGGCCTCCTCCATTCTCCTGGCCCAAAGCTTAGGGCATCCTGCTGCCTCTCCACGTGTTTCTTAGCTGCCTCTGAGAGCCGTCCACGGCGTTTGTGTGGCAGGCCCCGAGCCGTCCCAGGACGCCCGCCTTAGGCGCTTCGGTCCTGGTTTCTTACCTCCTCACCTCTATGTAAGGGCTTTCTTGCAGCGCGTGGGCGGCTCGTCTTCTTTAGAGAGAGGACAGTTCTCGGATTCTCCGTCTTAGGCCCAGGCAGCGAGGTGCCGTGGAATCAGTCTGGGAACGTCCTTCTCTCCTCTCTTGCAATAACCCAGTTGAGAGCGCTCAGACTGGCACCCACAACGCAGCCCCCACAGGTGTGTGTTCCTCTCCAGCTCTCCGTGGTCTGCAGCAGGAACCCCTTCCTCAGTAGCAGGCGGACGCGGCCCTGGGCCGAGACACCTGCTCCGTGGGAAACCTCTGTCGTTTCCACCCCTCGGCGGACTGCATGACCTTCTGCTCTCTATCCAAAGCATCAGCAGCAGGGGCCCTTCGCTTCTCGTAGAAAGTGCGAAGTTTGTGTTCATTGTCCACTTCGGCTGGGAGGAGGGACTCGGCTTCCTTGTGAAGCAGCTCGCCGCCTCCGGGCACCACGAGAGAGAGGCCCAGCTCCCACTCAGCTCAGGCCACACTAATGTAGAGGCTGCTTCACAAAATGCACTTGAGCTAAGCGAAGGGGCCGCTTCCCCGGAGTTACCCTCATATAGAGACTTTTGGGACTTAAGCCCCTGTGTCTGCTTGACCCCAAACAGCTCATATTCCTTTTTTTTTCTGCCATAGAGCATGTGTGCTCGCTGGAGAGAGAGAGGAGGACAGTGAGAAGACACCCCCTGGGGGGATGGCCACGCCACAATCCCTCCTCCTCCATTCTTCTTTGGGATTTTGGGCACGCATACACACGTGCCCAGGGTGGTTTTCAAGTAGTCAGATTCAGAACTCAGACTGCGGTTGGCCATGTGGGAGCCCCGCACCTTAACCACTACGCACCTGCCGGCCCCGAATCTCTTTCTCTACAGCTCATTGCGCTGCCTGCGTGGGTTTACCTGAAGGGAACTCACAGGTCCCACCGTGCACCAGCCTCGCTCACCCACCAGCTCGTCAGCTGTCCAGCGTCTGCTCTCTGCGCAGCTGTGGACCCTCATTCCTTCCCAATGTTCTTTTCTGTAGAAAAACTGAGCAAAGACAGGACCCTAGTTTTATGCAGTGGTTAATTTGCATCTTTGTTACCTGGGTTAGCTGAAAAGAAAATGGCAATTTAGCATGGTTAAGGGAGAAAACCTCATTCGATAGGAAGGGCGGCTAAGCTCCTCCTTCAAGGGACGGAAGGAAACTTACCGTGGGTGTGATCACAAAGCCACGTGGAAGAGGGCTCCCAGCTGGAAGCTCTGTGCCATCTTTTTTTTTTTTTTTTTTTAAATTTTTTTTTTATTTTAATTTTTTTTCCATTACAACACAAAAATGTATTTTCCATCCAAAAT
>NW_006208670.1:12300-24415 GCF_000334495.1 Tupaia belangeri chinensis | reverse complement strand
TTTTTTTTTCTATGTTTGTCCCTCTGCCCTTTCCCACTCTCCCATTACACTATCTCTGCTATATACAGTTGTCTTCCAGAAGAATTATTGAAAAAGTGATACATGCAAGTAAAGGGAGAGGGGCCACGAGTTCCAATTATCAGCTCATAGAGTTTTTACCAATAGGGAACATAGATTCTATTCCGGGTTGGATCAAGGGAGGGTCTCCTGCAGATCCACAAGTGTAGGTGAGTCTCCAGGGAATGCAGTTTCAGGAAAGCAGTTCTGGTACGCAGGGATGATTATTAGCTGATGCGGCACAGCAGTCATCTTGTAGTTACCAGGAATGGTGTTGTGGGCATCTGCAGTGTGAGTTGTCCTCAGGCATCTGGCTTCCCCAAGAATGACAGAGTAGTTCTTGTTCTTCCCCAGGCAATGCAGGGCTGGCAACCATCATCTTCTCACTGTCCATAGGCAGAGAACATCCTCCCATACAATATACTTCTAAATTGGTTTAAGAGAGCCACAGTTTTTTTTTTTTCTGTTGCTTACAACTGCAAGCTCTTCATCCTTGTTCTCGGCCTCAGCCTGCCGCCTGCAGTCGACGGCCACGCGCAGGCCCGGTGGCCACTCGCAGACGCAAACTGGGTCATCCAGTGCCAGAGAGGCAGGGGGGACCAGGGCCCCGGAGGGGGCCCGGCCGTTCGGGCTCTGCGCCATCTTGAAGGGTGTTACATGAGGTGCTTGGAGTGAACTTTTAATGATGTCACAGATTGATCTTTTCAGTCTAGAACCACAGGCGGTATCTAAATTGCTTTTAGAAAAAAAATGAGTCGTGCCTTAGCGATTTCCACTCTTCGTGTTCTCTCATACTGTCAGGGCAAGGACCGGGAACCCTGGACAGATTGTGTCTGTAACCCAGTGACTGCGTTTTGAGGGCCAGCGGTTAATTTTTGACTTTTCGGCCCTTCCTGTTAGACTTCCGTGATTTGGCTTATTGACTTTATGTCTGTGGTGATTACAAAGAAAACTGGCTCCCAGATCTTATTGACCGGTTTTGAATTACATAGAAATATCAGCTATAAAGTCACAAACCAAATGTTCCTTAAAGGAGATGACCTGTGTGTTTAGGTTTGTAAAAAGCTAAAAAGAGAGAGACTAAGGCCCTGGGTCACACAGAAATGACCGTCCCCGTACGTGACATGGGTGGTAGAGGGACTAAGCCCCTGGGTCACATGGAAATGACTGTCCCCGTACATGATATGGGTGGTAGAGGGTCTAAGGCCCTGGGTCACACGGAAATGACTGTCCCCATACGTGATATGGGTGGTAGAGGGACTAAGCCCCTGGGTCACACGGAAAGGACTGTCCCCGTATGTGACATGGGTGGTAGAGGGTCTAAGGCCCTGGGTCACATGGAAATGACCGTCCCCGTATGTGAAATGGGTGATAGAGGGTCTAAGGCCCTGGGTCACATGGAAATGACCGTCCCTGTATGTGACATGGGTGGTAGAGGGACTAAGCCCCTGGGTCACACAGAAAGGACCGTCCCCGTCATGGGTGGTAGAGGGTCTAAGGCCCTGGGTCACATGGAAATGACCGTCCCTGTATGTGACATGGGTGGTAGAGGGACTAAGCCCCTGGGTCACGCAGAAATGACCGTCCCCGTACGTGACATGGGTGGTAACGCTTTGCTTACTGATACTCTAGAAAACAAGAGGTCCAAGTCCTGTCTTGAGAATAACAGCTTTTTTTACTTTTTTTTCTTTTGAGAAATTTTTGCTATAGGTCACATGCACTCAAGAGAGACAGAGAGAGACAGAGAGACAGAAAGTGAGAAATCACCTCCTGGGGGCATGGCCATACTGCAATCCCTTCCCCTCCATTCTCCTCTCAGTATTTCGGGTACACACGTGCACGTGTCTGGCATGAGTTTTAAGCCGCCAGGTCTGGGACTTGAACTGTGGTCGACTACGTGAGAGTCCAGGAACATGAACATTGTGCCATCTGCTGGTCCTGGTTTCCTTTACTTTTAATTAGCATTTATACTGGGAAAGTTAATTTTCTATGCTGTCAAGATATATAGTGATTAAATATAAAAAGTAAGAACAATAGAAACTAGTCTTGGTTTGGATTTTTGCATCAGAATGGGTTAAAAAGATACTTTGAGAAAAGAAAATTGTTTGACGTTCTGACTCTCAAGACAAACAGGCATTTGAGTTTTCACAGTAACAAAGCCCTGGAAGAATTACATGCATCTTTATAATTCTCTACACTGTGTCCACTCTCTGGAATCTTACCAGTAAGTGCTGGTGACACGGAGGTACATAGTGGGTCACTGCCACTCTCTGGAATCTTACCAGTAAGTGCTGGCTCACTGGGGGTCGTGACGCGTCTTTGCATGTGAAACAGGAAAATATGGCACAGCTTTCCTGACGATCTAGTATCACTAACAAGTTTTATATCACATAGATTCGAAGACTTAAGAATTTCGAGTCCTACTTATTTACTTAAATCTCTTTTCTTCTCAGGGAGAGAAGGGCTTTAATGGGTTGCCCGGTCATCCTGGTGATGAAGGTGGATATGTAAGTATCAGATCTCGTTTCTTTCCTTCGGAAAAATATGGCAATATGGGTCAGATATGAACCACACTTAATTGCCTTCAAGTCGTGAATGTTTTCCCCCTCTATGCCATTCAGAGTGGGTTTATATCTATTTAAAACCACCATTTATAACACGCGCCAGTCACTAGAAGTCGTTTAATGAAGAAGTGTCATTGTTTTGGTTTCTGTTTCCATTCAACATTTTTTATATTAATTTCATTCATGATCGAGAATGCGTGTATGTGAGAGAGAGATGGTGGGGACAGGCGTCCTCGACAGGGTCTGTCACGCTGCGATCCCTTCCCCTCGACCAAGCACACACGTGCCAAGTGCATTTCAGGCCAGCAGAGGGCGGGATGCAGACCACGTGGTCCGTGTGGCTTTCAGCACTGTGGTTCAGTTTGCTGCCACCTGTCCCGAGACTGGGCTCGGCTGTTTGGGCATCAGTGAACGTGACACAGCTGACGACGTGGTCTGAGTCTATTGTGCTTGCATGTAAGAGTAGTTGTTACCCATGAGCTAAACTGCAAGTAATCTGACTGTTCTTAAACTACCCGTGTGGGAATGAATGCATGACCTCCAAAACGTATGTGTTAAAATGTGTTTGTGGTTGTCACAGTATTAAGAGAGTGGAAACTTCCTGTACTGTGGTACTAAAAGGTAGAGCTTTCGAGAAGTGACTAGAGTTAGATAAGGTCATCAGAGTGAGGCCCCACGATTGAATACGTGTGACTTTTCAGGAGGGGACAGAGACCTGAAGACACATGCTTTTGCCCTCGTGCCGTACGATGCCCTGTGCTACTGCGGGCTCTGCAGAGTCCCCACCAGCAAGAAGGCTGTCAGCGTGCAGCCCCTTGACAGTGACTTCCAGAATTATGAGCTGAATCCATCTTTATTCTTTAAAATAAATTACCCAGTCTGGCATTCAGTTATAGCAACAGAAAAATGGATGAAACATCACGTTTCTGAGTGGTTTAGCAAAATGAACAGAAGAGATCCCTGACCATTCACATTGCAGATCACTCAGACCCTTCCTGGCTGGCTGGGAAGGTGACAGAGTTATAGTTAACCCCTGATGGTTTGCACATCGCCCTGAACACCCGAGGGATGTGCCGGGAAAGGGAAAGTTATTTACCATGGGATTGTCAGTGATGAAAAATATCATTACAGAGAGAAATGAGAGCCAGGGAACTGAAATCTGAGAGGGGCCATCTTCATTATGTCACTTAAATACCACAAGGATTTGAAATTACCATGACTTTTGGCCCATTCTGAGTTATGAAAAAACCACTTTGCTACAGATACCTATTTTAAAGCTGATTTGTTTAGGGCTTGAACCTCACGGTTAACCATGTGGGATCTACTGCTTTCACACTGTGCCACCAGGGGCCAGCAGATGGCGTAATGGTTACGTCGCTGGACTTCCATGTGGTCAACTGTAGTTCGAGTCCCAGACCTGGTGGCTTAAAAGTCACACTGGGTGCATGTGCATGCGTGCCCAAGATCCCAGGAGAGTGGGGGAAAAGGGATTGCAGCATGGCCATCCCTCTGGGGGGGATTTCTTGCTTTCTGTTCCTCTGTCTTCCTGGTGAGCACATGGGCACTATAGCAAAACTCTCTCTTAAAAAAAAAATGGAGATCTTGTTATGGTGTGTGCTAAGTTGTATCCTTAAGAAGCTACCAGGAAACAGAAGGGCAGTTGGGTGAGCCAACGGAGCAGGCTCCAGGGGTGACAGACGATCAGTGTGCCTTAGCCACGTGTAGGATTTCTCCCTAGAAGAAAAACGGTAAGTAGTGATTTATTCCTTGTGGGACCACCAGGATGCCTCTATCCAGTTTTAGCTGTCTGAAGTAAATGTCCAAACACATTTCTGTTTGATTCTATTCTGAAGCTTTGCCCACGCGCTTTACTGAATCGGTCAAAAGTATAGCTAGTCCGGGTTCATGCACTTTGGTGTCTTCGGTGCAGGCAGTTGGTAAGTGAGCCACCTGCTACCTTGTGGTGACCTGCTCAGCTCTCCGAGGACATGAAAGTAACTGCAAGGCCTCTCTGCGACTTCAGTCGTGACAATGGTCGTTACTGTCGGATCGAATCGTCTGGGGCTCACAGAGATGCTCATTCTGTCTTCATGTGTATTTTTATTTCTCAGGGAGAAAGAGGTCCCCAGGGTCTTCCTGGACTCCGAGGTGACCACGGCTGCCCAGGTGCGAGGGGACCCAAGGTGAGCGTGGCCATGAGCTCTGCAATGTTCCCCTTTCTTGGCTTCACCCCTTGAGTTAGGAAACTTCATTTTTCCACATAGTTATGGAGTCTTAACCCTTCAGGTGCTCCTCAGATGGAAGGTTCTGACCACACTGACCGTGTTCAGTATACTCTAGCGAGTCAGTAAGTCAGCTAACGGGTCCTGCTCTTCCCAGCAGCCCGCCCATGCTGCTAGCTGGTGCGTTCTCATTTCCACTTGAAGAGCATGCTCATCATCGTGCCAGGCCATGCTGTCCCCTGGCCAGCCCTAGCCCTGTGTGAAGAGTTGCAAGGTCCAGTTTCCCCCAGGAAGGGCCTAGCAGCAACGGCGGTGCAGTTACGCCCGCCAGGTTTGCCGAGAGGCCATCTTCATTTTGATCTCGTCAATGTCACACGTGGTTGCCTAAATGAGACAAGGGCTTAAAAATCTCATTCAACTTCAATTCTTGTTGTTTCTTCTTAACTTTAGGGAGCAAGAGGATTTTCAGGAGAGAAGGTAGGTAACCTCCTCTCTCTTCCTCGATCACGGAGAGCACTTTCTTTGGGAAATGCAGTACTGAGTCTAATCACTTCTTTGAGTTAGATGAGCCTTAAAGTTTTCAGACCGAGGAACATGTAAGGTGATTTAACGGCCGAAGTCCATGCTCACGGACGACTGTAAGATGCGTATTTCAGGTGTGATGTAACCATCACACCGTCTGCTGGTCCCACCTCCCGTGTAATTCTAGCCCAAGAGTTTGGTGTACTGATCTTCAGGCACCAACTCAGTTATACTTTAGTTTTAAAACATTTCCGAAACTTGGTTTCCTTGTGTGGATAGTTGGAATAAAGCAGTTCTTCCATGCACACTCAGTGTGCGTTGTCTTCATTCTGCCTGCGACATTTCTGACTGGCTGTCCTCCGAAGATGCATTATAATGCATGTACTGTCATTTCAACTTAGATGACAGAGTGAAGACTTAGAAATGGAGCAGGGGTCCCATGTAGCTGTTCATTTTTACGCTTAGCAGCAAGTTAGCCTTAGTTTTTCTGTTTCTTTTTAAAAATAATTTCCCCCAATGCAGACGTGTCTGCACACCCATTTACTTTCTGTGGATCTGTGGGACTCCAGGCTCCGTTACGCGGTTTAACGCAGACGTATTCGCCAGTCTTCTTAAACTAAGGAGGCGTGATGGTGCAAGGGCCACCTTAGCACATTACAGCCAAGGGGGTGTGTCGCTGAGTCCCGTGAGAGTTACTCATGCCCAGAGCAAACATTGACGCCAAGCCTTTCACATTGCTGAAAACTTTTGAGGGCTTTTCTTTGTAGTATTTAGTGCCTGAAACTGTCAGGAGAATCAGTGAGTGGTCCTAACGATTGCATCATAAAGAAGTAATCATGGCTTTGTGCTCAGTGGACGCACGGATAGATGGCATTTCAGTAGGTCTGGATTCTTCTAGCAGCTGAAAACAACATCAGCAAGGAAGCTACCACAAAAGCTCACATACAGCTGCTTCCCTCGCCTTGAGCCTGTGCTGTCTCTGCTTCACAGGGTGACTTGGGTGACGAAGGTGCGGACGGGCTACACGGCGAACAGGTACAGAACGTCCAGTCGGTGCTCCCCCCACGTCGGCGTTTCCACTCTCAGAGAGATCGGTCCAGAGATCTTAGCAGGAGTGCTCAGCAGTGTTCAAAGTCGATCTGTGTGCTTCCTTAAGATACTAGGGCCCCAGGAACGTTACTGTAGCCGTCCTCGCCCGTATGACACGTGACTGCCCAGTGCTTTCCCATCTCCCGTTAGTCTAGCGGCTGCACGTTGTTATTGTGACTGGTTTACGACCCAGAGCTTGCCTAGCTTCACTCAGATTTACTGTCGCCGACACCTCCCTCTCGGTATCATCGGAGCCTGTCAAGAACATGAGAAGCTCTGGTGTCTCTTACCCAAGGCACAACTTCTAGAAGTCCCTTTAATGAAGGCTGGCCTGTAGCCAAGAGGTTAACAGAGCTGGAGCCACGTGGCCAACCATGGTTCTAATCCCAGCCCTGGTGGCTTGAAAAACACACCAGGCATGGGTATGTGCATGCCCGAATCCCGACAGGAACAGAAAAGGCCTCGGCCCATGCCCCATGGGAAGGGTACTTTCCACCTTGCTCGCTCTCTCAGTCTCACTGTCTCTGTCTGGTGAGTACACGTGCCCTATAAT
This sequence comes from Tupaia belangeri chinensis, assembly GCF_000334495.1. Taxonomy (NCBI): domain Eukaryota; kingdom Metazoa; phylum Chordata; class Mammalia; order Scandentia; family Tupaiidae; genus Tupaia; species Tupaia belangeri. The sequence continues at coordinate 17,408 of NW_006208670.1, read as the reverse complement.
TTTAAAAGAGAATTTCTGGGGCCCGCAAGTGGTGTAGCAGTTACATCACTGGACTCCTACATGGCTGACCGCAGTTCGAATCCCAGACCTGGCGGCTTGAAAATCATGCTGGGCTGTTGTGCACGCGCAAGATCCTTGGAGAAGAATGGAGGAGAGGGATTGTGGCGTGGCCATCCCACCTCGGGAGGTGGTTTCTCACTTTCCCTCTCACTGTGTCTGTCTGCCTTGTTCTCTCTGGGGAGCGCTTGTGCTTTAGGACAAAAATTTCCTTTGAAGGTCAGTTCATTTTGGACTCTTGGTTTTCATCTCCCTGGAAATTTCCTTATTTTACTCTTTTTCTAGAAAGATATTTCATTGGACAAGCAATTCTGTGTTGATGGTGCTGGAAATGTAATTTTATAATCTGCTTTCTTTTGTCTTATCTTTCCTTGTTGAGAAGAAGTAATCTGTCAAAATAACCGTCCCCTTTGTAAGCAACGCTTTGTGAATATTTATCAGGCTGCTTAGAAACTTCCCTGTAGATTTAGTTTGGGGCAGTTCCAATATGTCGCATCCAGGGGCAGATTCCTTTTCATTTATGCTGCTGGGGACTTGTTAGGCTTTTGCATTTGAATATTTATGCCATATGTAAATTTTAGAAAATCTTTAGAAAATTGTCATTTTAAAGTTTTTATGTTTCATATTTTCTCAATAATCTTTTATGGAAACCTAGTTAGAAAATTGTGAGACTCTCACTCCGCCTTCACTGTCTCTTAATTTCTCTTTCACACTTTCTACTTCTCTGTCTCTACAGTCCAGTCTGTATAATGTCTTCAGTTTCCAATTCACTAATTCTCACCTCAGTTGCATTTAAAATTTTATCCATTGGATTTTTCATTTCGGTTAGATTTTTCTCTTCACGGAATTCTACTTCATTCTTTTTCAAATCTACTTGGTCATTTTTCATTGCTTGTTGTTTTACTAATTCTTTTACTTACTAAAATATGCCAAGCATTTTATATTTTGCATCTAAGAATGCCAGTATCTGTAGTCACTATGGGTCTGAGTTTGTTCTCTATCGTTTCTGCTGGCTTCTCCTTCGTGGGGTCTCCCTCATGTGGACTGTGACTTCTGATCGAAGCTCACTTTAAAAATGCTGTGTACTGAGCCAGTCAGTGGTGTGGTGGTTCAGGCAGCTGCATTTCACATGGCCATTGTCACAGTTCTAGTCCCTGGCCCTGCAGCTTGAAAATCATGCCAGGCCCACATGCATGCACGCCCCAACACCCCAGAAGGAGAAATGGAGAAGGGATTGTAGCATGGCCATTCCCCATGGGGGTGCTTTCTGACTTTCCCCCACTCTCTGTCTCTCTCCACTGAGTGCATGTCCCACTAGCAAATTAAAAAGAAATGTATTTACTTCTTCCACAAATGAGAGAGAAAGACAGACAGACAGAGAGACAGGCAGAGATGGCACCCTCCAGGAGTCTGGACACTGAAATCCACCAGCAGCTCCAGCCGGCCCCAGACCACGGGCTTGCGTGTGCCTGGCATGCTCTGCCCAGAGACATCTAACGTGAACCCAGAATGTTCCCATGTAGGACGGCCTTAGAGTGTCATGTTTACTCCTGCACCACCATCAGATCCCAGCTGAAATTCGTATTTGATGAACCTGTATCAGTGAGAAGTCATTCAGGTCAAAGCGGAGGCTGCTTGCTTCTGCCATGTTCCCAGTGGCCCCATATCCCAGGCCAGTAGAAATAAATTGTCAGCGTAAGGTTTTACCACATGCGCGCGCGCGCGCACACACACACACACACACACACCTCATACGAAGTCCCCAGAACAGCCAAGAGCTATTACATCTCTGGATTCCTGCCTTCTCTTTATCCTAAACTCCAAGATAGATCTTTCTCTTTGTCAGCTCACGAATGTATGTGAAGTATATTTTAACTTCTCGGAAATTTTCCATCGTTTTTCCGTAGGAGGATTGTTCAGGGTATCTAGTCTATTACATTGTCAGAGCGGTAACGAGACTTTCTACTCTTAGCTAGAACACAAAACTACGTGGAAAAAGGCTTTTGAGGTAACTAGAATAACTAAGATTTGATGTATGTATATTTGTTTTTCTAGGGTGATCGTGGAGTCCCGGGGTTATCTGGAGAAAAAGGGAATACGGGAAACCCGGTAAAGTATGAGTCTGCTCTCTCACTTCTCTCCTGCGTAAACTGCCATGGGTGGTTTAGTCTTAAACTGCGGGAAAGAACCCTCTAGAGGCTTAGTGATTAGCTTAAGCGTCAAGGTGATCAGTGGCGGATGGCTGCTTGGAAGCTCCCCTGAGGCCTGGCTTTGCTGTTAATGAAATGAAAGGTGTGAACGCGGTGACCTGGCCCTGGGCTCTGGAACGCCCGTCAGCCATCCTCGGCTCCACGAGCTTTCTGTGGCTCCATTGCCAATGAAGAGTCTCACCTGCAAGGCTTTCGACCGCATTCTTCACGAATCTCGGTGAGGTGTCCTACTTAGCCAAATCGACCCAGGCATTGCCCCTGAGTATTCCTTATGCCCTCTGCATTCTTGCCAGATGCCCTTCCTGGAAGGCCCTTCCCTGCTCTGTCTTCTGTGCCTTTTGAATGTCTCTGCTTCGACATCTAGCACCTCTTTCCTCCCATGATGGCTTCTTTGACCATGTCAGTCTGTAGCAATCTCCTTTCTCTATATCCTTGTAACTTCCTCTGTTCGTACTATCTCCTTGGCAGCGACCACACACTGCCTCACGCTAGTAGATGTACTTCTGTACAAGGGAAGGCCGAGGTCTGGCACATGCACTGCGATTTCCCTTCTGCACCCATGGCAGACATTACTAATCAAGTATGGAATCTAGCACGGCTGCAGGATCCATTGCAACACACTACTGTAGCCAGCTGCTGTTGATTAATAGGACTAGACATGGGGATGCTTCTTTGTGCTCCTGGTGCTTCCCCCACGGATGCACAATCAGTGGTGGGAATTAGTTTCCTGGTAAGTGAAAAAGTTTTTGGTGTAACTAATGTAACAAACATTGTATATGTTTTAGCTCTCTATTTCTTTCTCTGCTGTTCTTTTTCTAGGGTAATTGTGGAAATCCTCTATTTTCTTTTTCTTCAGATAACCCTGGGATTCCACAGTTATCCTGGGGGGGGCTATAAAAATACACACACACACACACACACAAACACACACACTTTTTGTTACCGTAGTCACACCAAAAACTTTTTAAAAGTAGTTTCACATTCTAACCAATAGTATCAGTCCTTTTCCAAAATCTGATACATTTCCAGATCACATTTCCTTAACACTGGAGAGCCTTCAGTTTCCTTCAATGTAGTTAAATTCAGTAACAACGTATCAGTGTTTCTAACCCGGGGGACATTTTGCTAGCTATAAAGAAGCGTTTGAAGATGAATAAGGCATGGCTGTGACCACGGAAGAGCTTACTGGTGGCATAGGAGAGCAAATCTGCATGGGAAGAGCTGTGCCCCAGGACAGGGTCACATGAGGCTGCAGGGATGGTGCAGATAAAGAGTGGACGCAGCACCGTGGCTGGGATGGGAAACGAAAGGTTGACTTCTCTTCATCTGGTCATCATAAAAAATGGGTTGGGTGTTTATATTATACAGATGTGATTCTAGAATGGGGAGTAAAGTGAGCATAGGCTTTGTGTACATGGAGTGGCTTCCAAGGGAGGGACCAGCGTCAATCCTAAGTCAGTATTGAAGTACTAACCCACAGCTAGGAGTCTGCCCCTGAGGGGAGAGCGTGGGGCAGAAGCAAGAGGGTCTCTAACCAGCCTGTGCCATACGAAAGGCTTCATCGAGAACGTAAAGTGGATTGAATTTAAAGGGAAACCAACAGGTAACCATGCAGTGAGGGCCGAGAGGGCAACCTTTCTCACTCAGGCCCGTGGCATTAAGCGGGTGCTGGGGTGCAGAGGACTCTGCATTTCAGGCCCGTGGGAGATCACAGCCGTCTCACCTGCTCTCTGCGAGAGGGAATGCAGGGGAGGCACAGGGTGGGAAAGGACGTGGAAGACTGAGAAGAACGCAGGATTTCAATCTAACACGAGCGGAAGATAAGATGGAAAATCGAGAGTGCAAGGAAATTCTGAAAGGGTGAACTAGAGTGAATTCGATGCCACGTGCAGGAATTGTGCTTTTGTCTTCTGGGTGTGCAAATGCTATTGAAGGTCTCCAGGCAAAGGAGACTCATTTGAGCCTGTAAGTTGGAAGACTGCTCTGGAAGCCAAGTGTCTGGGTCAAAACTGAGAAACTAGGACAAGTCCCATGGGCTGGCGGAAAGGGAGCCAAAGCACAGGCCAGCTGTGTGGTCTGAACCCTAGCCCCGCACTTGACAAACACGCTGGGTCATCGTGCTTGCTCTGAGTCCTGGCACGGCGAGACCATGGAGGAAAGGGCTAGTGTCATGGCCACGCTCCACTGGGGTGCCTCCTCCCTCCCGTCTTTGTCTCTCTGTGTCTCTCTGGTGAGTGCACCCTCTCTGGCAAATACAAAAATACGAGGAACTAGAATTTAGGGTAATAATTGTAATTCAGAATAATAGAATTTTAGGCTTTGAACTAAGCATGTTAATTCATTGTTCTATTGAATCCCTACAATAGCCTTCTAAGTTAGGCACACCTGCTTCAGAAGTAAGGAAACAGATCTTAGAAAAGGTCAAGGAGGGCCCAGCAGGTGGCGTGGTGGGTACGGTGCTGGACTTCCACGTGGCCGGCTGCAGTTGGAGTCCTGGCTATGGCCGCTTGAGGATCACGCTGAGTGTGTGTGCATTTGTGCCCAAATCCTGAGGGGAGAATGGAGGAGGAGGGATGTGGCACGGCACCCCTCAGGGGTGGCATCTCACTGTCCCTTTCTCTGTTTCTCTCTGGCAAACGTACGCACCCTGTGGCAAAAACCTAAACAATGAAAATGAAAGTCAGGCACTGTGCTGTGCACCTCGCGGCCCTGTGCGGTTTCTTCGCCACTCTCGGTCCGCTCTGCAGCCTCAGGAGCTCTGGAAGCGTTTTGCCTCCTTCCCCCCTTCTTCCCGAGGTCCATGGTGGGGAAGGCCTCCTCCCTTCTTCCCTACCCCTGGTT
>NW_006208670.1:0-12285 GCF_000334495.1 Tupaia belangeri chinensis | reverse complement strand
CTACACGTGGTTTCTCTGTGGAGCGTCAGGGGAAGGCAGGAAGGTCAGGGGTTTGATAGGAGGTAGGCCTGGGTCCAACTCCAAGCCCTCCTGGTCTCTCCTGTGCTAATGGATTAATTCCTGAGTTCTTAGGGGTTAATCTAGGTCAAACATACGGCAGGTTTCTCATAAAAGATTTTTTTTTTTTTTATTTCTCAGCCTCACCTCTTTGGCAGCAAATGCTTTAAAGTTTAAATACTAAGTTGTCTTTTAGTTTGATTTTTAATTTCCCTCTTAATATTCTCTTTCTCTTAGGTAATAGGGGATTTTGAAGACTGACATTTCTTTTCTTTGTGATTTAAGGGTTTGGCAGGACCACCAGGACAACCTGGGGAGCGTGGCGATCCTGGGTTCCGGGGAGACCCTGTGAGTGATGGTTGGGAGCTTCTGCTGTGTGGACCCCAGGGAGTTGGACAGAGAGCAATTACGCGGTGATGGGGCATCTGTTCAGCCTATGTTAGCGCTCAGATAAGATATGTAAAGGGAAGCCCTAGCTTATAGAACATTTAGGTGCTTTAAGAGGTCAAAATTTTCATTGCATTGGGGTCTGGGCTCACTGACTAGGTCCAGAAAAGCAGAAGAGCTCACTTTGTCCTGCCCGCCCTTTGTCCTTTCCTTCCCCTCCCTCTCTCTTTCTTCCTGTAATGTTTTTTTTTTTGCTGTTCATTTGAAATAAGCAATCTTGTTTTTGTTCTTCTCCCCCAGGGGGATCCTGGAGTTGATAGTTATATCCAAGGCCCTAAGGGAGAACAAGGAAGACGAGGGCACCAGGTAAGATGGCTCACTCACAGCCCTACGAACCCACGTGGCTCTGCCTCTGTCTCCCGTATCCTGGCATCCAAGATGAACGCTCTGGGCTCGACCTGCCTACGGCCTTCCAGCTTCCAACCTTCCCAGTTCCGTAACGATCCCCACATCCCGCCCCTCGGCCCGTGCTGACTGACTGACTGACGGGGCCTGGTGTTGTGCTGGGGCCAAACGCTTGTCTAGGTCTAGTGACCGGCAGGGCGGTGCCGGAGCACAGGAGAAGGGCGTGTAGACCTGACCACGCCGAGCTCTCGGGAGCCGGTGTAGAGCTTTGCGTTCCTAGACATGAAAGTGCATGACCCTAAACACGGCTGCGGCCCAGGTGCCCAAGTCCTCTCAGTCTCTCAGTACTCGCTTTCAGGAAGGAGGTCTGCGGAGCGCAATGCTGGCAGGGGACAGGAACTTCTTTTTGCTTTGTGCTCCGATTTTGCATCTTTTAACAAAATGGCAGGACATCAGCTCCCCTCCCTGGCTCATGGCTAGTTAGCGCCCATTTTCATGTGTCTGAACAAAATGGCAGGACATCAGCTCACCTCCCTGGCTCATGGCTAGTTAGCGCCCATTTTCATGTGTCTGGGCCCGAGTTAAACCCAGTTTGTAACGAGGTCATTGTTTACGTATTTATTTAGCAGTGGTTCACGGGACGGCGTTACAGCACACACGATGCAGTTTCCCATCAGAGCATCCGTAGAGTGGCTCAGTCATACATGTGACCAGCAGTCATTTTCCACCTCGTGTTTGCAGTATGCGCCGTGAGCGTACTTGTTCCTCTTTCTCTGACACACGCGTCCTCTGGGTGATGCTCCGAGGCTGCAAACGCTCCGTTTCCCAGCGGCCTTTGGCCCAGCGTCTCCGGCGTCTGCTCAGATCACGGCGTTACTGTGCGGGCTGCAGGTGCTGGCTGCCGTTGGCGATGGAATGCCGCTCTTACTTTTAAATACTTAATGCCGATCTTACTTTTAAATACTTCTCATTATCTCAACACCCTTCATGAGAGAGTTTTCGCTGTAGCCTTTGCCCAGAAAAAGTAGGTTGTAATGTTTTTTAAGGAAAAGTCAGTAAGGGGCCAGCGAGTGGTGTGGTGGTTGGGGCTCTGCCCACCACAGTTCAGGTCCCGGACCTGGTGACTTGCTTTCTCACTTTCCTTCTGTCTCGCTCTCTGGTCGAATTAAAATAAATGAATGAAGAAAGAAAATTAAATAAATAATTCTGTTAGCAAAGTCGATAAAAGCAACATTCACTGTAGAAATCTGAAAACACAGAAAGGCAAAATGTAGAGAAAATCTCCACCGTTCCGGAAGCCGAGGAAATGGCTAGTTTACCGAACTTTCTGCCATGGCTCTTCCTTTCCTAGAAGAAGCCTGGTGCCGGTCCCATGGGCTTTATTAAAAATGTTCTAGTGTGCCGACGGAAATAACCAACTCTGCAAAATGACTAACGTGGTTTATTTCTAGGCGCGAGTTTGCAAGACCCAGGTTGGAGGGGAGGCAAAGCACGCCCCTCTCCCGGGTGATCAGGTACCGGGCTCCTTTTGTTTGACTTTGAGAGTGAGAGAATTGAGTGAAGAGCTGTCCACTGGCCTGGCCCAGAAAGGCGGACACGTGGAAGCAGGGCTTGTAGGTTTGGGGAAGGAATTAGCCGAGAGTGTACTTTACCAGAGATAAGGGGGCTTGTAATCAGTCCCAAGACACAGCCCCGAGACAGGATGTTGACGAGTCCCGTTATCAGTGAGTCCAATGTTCTGTAAAGAACTGGGCGGATGCCCCATTACAGGGACACTATGCCAGGGACAGGGTGTAGGAAGGGTTCTGTTATCAAACGGCCGAAGGGGCCTGTTAATGTCTGTGGCTGACTCTCCCCAGGCCCCCTGGAAGGGGTTTTAGAACTAGGAAAAAGCAGTCAGACTTCTGCCCTCAAGTGTGTGTTTAAAAAAATTGGGAATATTCATTTCTTCGTGTGTGCATTTGGAATGAATTACGTGCACAGTTTAGCATACTTTAAAAGAGCAGCGTCACAACACCGTTTTGTTTTCACTTTGTAAACTTCTGATAAATACAGTTTCTATTGTCACATACTGTATCAGTGTTTCTACTGTAATTGAACAAGGACGTCCCTCATCCTGTGGGATGTCTCACTTACTTCGGGTTTAAGCTGTTACTTTAGCTGCTGGATGGGAGGCTTTGCACAGATGTCTCTGTTTTCGTGTGTCCCAAGTCTTCCCCATTTAGATGCCCTACTGAGAGAGTGTGTAATGTCCCCAAACGGTTGTGGGTCCCACATGGCTTCCCTTTCTCCTGAAGGGTGGACTCATTCTTTCTTTGGTCATCACTCATCTTCCCATTTCTTTTTTTCTATAAAAAAAGATTTATTAATTGTATTTATTACTATTACTATTATTATTTAAATTTGACGAGAGAGAGAGAGAGGAAGTGAGAAAGCAAGCCATCAGGTCTGGGACTCGAACCGTGGTTGGCCATGTGGGAGTCCAGTACCTCCACCAGCACTCTACCTGCCAGCCCCTCGTCTTCCCGTTTCTGGCCCTGTAGAGGTGAGAGTGACTGGCCCGCCCCTGTGTGCAGAGGCACTCTCCTGCCTTCTGTCTCTGTCCCTCAGGCCCCTCCTCACCCAGGCAGAAAGGAGTGTGCCAATATGTGAAGTAGTGTCTGGCCTGCTGGCCAAGGAGTGACTGCTCGCCTAGCGAGGTGAGCTCCGAGGGGTCGCCAAAGGAACAGTCTTTGGGGGAAGATGCCTACTATATTGTTATTCTGAAATATCAGAATTTAATGCTATCTTCTTCTTCTTTGTACTTTCTAAAAATTTGCTAGAGGGCACCTGTACTTGCCAGAGGGAGATGGGGGTAGAGGTGTGGTGAAGAATCCCCCCGTGGGGTGTGAGCCCACTGCACCCCGTCTTCATTTCTCCATCCTGTCAGGATTATAGGCAGGCCTGCCCACATGCCCAGAGTGTTTTCAAGCTGCAAGCGCTGGGATTTGAACCATGGCCAACCGTGTGGTATCTACTCCCCTAACCACTAAGCTAACGGGCTCCTTGAGGAGCACCACCAGGAGAAGTTCCCGGGCCCCTGGGAACGTCCTTTATCTATCCAATATGGTGGGCCTGTCGCCGCACACACTTAGTGAACCTTTGGGGTGTGCTCAGTGTAACTAAGGAGCTAAATCTTTTATTTTATTGGACTCAACTTTGGTAGATTCATGTTGCTAGTGACTTCTGTGGACACCAGAAACCTGGCCGACCAATGCAGATGCGTATGCGTCTACACTGACCTTCCTCTTACCGCTTCCTTTTCAGGGACGTTCCAGTTTTGATGGACCTCGGGGGGAAACTGGAAGTGCCGGCCCTCAGGTAGGTACAATTGTTGGTGGAGTTCTTTCCCTGCTTTGTGGGGTACGAAGGAAGGCTGGGGTGAAAACTGGGTTGTTTCCTTTCCTTAACTCTCCACTTCCCTTCTGTTTTTAGGGGCCAAGAGGAAGACAAGGCCTGCCCGGGTTGAAGGTCAGTGCTTTCTGGAAGGGCTGCCCCAGCTCTGCTTGTTTGGCTGCTCTAACGAGTTCTTTCCAGGTCAAGAGGGGTGCTGACTGGGCTGCCCGAGGTTGCAGGGGAATCACGGGGCAGTTTCCATGTTCTTTTCATGAAGAAATATTTATATGGTTCTCTGTCCACTTCCCGACTTGGCTACAATACAAGGGAGCTTCAAAAAGTTCTCAGAAAAAGGGACTTAAAGTACAAGTCTACTCTGGCGCAAGATTTTTGAAATCCATGCATTGCTTTTCATCATACACATTCGCCATGAACTTTTTGTAGACTCCTCATATTTCGTTTAGATTGAAAACAAGCTCACGCCTCTGAGAAGGCCTCCTACCTCTGATACAGTGACTATCCCGTCTGAAAAAGTGGGACCTCCTACAGGGTGTAAGGTGACCTCGGTCTGCAGACGGAGGAGAAAGATTGAGCTTTGGCCTTCACAGAAGACAATGGTGTGGTTGACGGAGACTGGAGGGCGTCTCTGTGGAGGTCTGTCTTACCAAGTGATCATCTAGCACTTGAAACCACGCTAGCTGTTCATTTTCCACCTCATGAAAATTCCGCAGCTCCTCAGGGGTTCTGAGCAGCACCGGCTACTCTGTATCTACAAGAAAGGGCCTAGAGGCTTAGCACCGAGAAGTGACTTGTCAGAGGTCCCGTAGCTACAACCTGGCGGCGCCAGGACTCAGACCCAGTGTCTCAGTGGACCATCTGCCCTTTGAAGTTGCTGTCTAAAGCACGTCCGTTTCCTGTAGGCTCGCTGACTCCGTCTGATCACGTTCTGCTAGTATTTTTTTCTAGTAATCTCGTGAGTTAGGGAAGGAGGAGAAACGAAATAGTTTCCTATTGATTTCTTACAATGCTGGATAAAGAGCTAACTTCTTACTCTGTCCACTCATTTTTGAGAAACTTTTCCCCAAACCATTCTTGAGGTATGCCTCTATTCCCGCTCTTGGTCAAGTTAACTCACTGTGCACATGCTGACGAGGTAAATGCAGCTCACGGCTTTATAACTTTTGTTTTCTCGAGTCACTCTTCCCCCATGTGTCTTTTACTAGTGAATCATAAAACTCTTCAACAGAAATGATAACCTTCTAGGACACGCAAACACACAAGGGCCGTTTCTCTACACGGCCCTCCTGAGCCCTCGGTCTCGGCCCCACTCCAGACTCATTGCTCTCTGGCTCTCAGCACTGTTGACCTGCTGGGGTGCACTTCGATGGCACCCTCTCAGCTCAGGGGCGAGATGAGCGTGCATAAACTGACATCTTTAACTGGAAGCTTCTCTCTCTGGCATATCGTAATCTTGATGAGATCCTAGAGTTGTTTACTACTCCCCTTCTTATTCAAGTTTTGATTTTTAAATAAGAGATAAAATCATAACTATTTGCAGAGTTCAGAGTGAGCTGGGATTGTCCAACATGCCAGTGGTTTGCTGGTTGGCCCAATGTGGGAGCAATGGCCATTCCATTATATTCTGAACCTTTAACTCACTAAAGGTTGGTCACTCCCACTGGAAGAATGTAAGAGCTGCGGAACTCCAAATTACAGCATTTCTTGAACTTTCGGAAAATAAGGCTCATTATTTTCTATAAAACTGGATTTGATTTTTTAAGGTGCATAATATTAAAATAGAATTTTAAATATAATTTTATTTGTGAAAAAGATGATATTTATGACAAACAAACTGATGCATGGTGTTTTGGTAATAAGGTAAAACTTTGAGTTTATTGTTCATGATAAAATTAAGACACCATTAATTCAAAAAAGTCTATAAACCTACCAACCTGCTACAGTGACACTCCTGTTTGTGCATTCCCTTTATTGTATAAATAATGAAGGATATTCATAGTGTGTATACTATGCTATTGATATTTTGCTTGTCTATGTTTCCAAATCTCCCACTATCATTTGAATACATTACATTTTACTCTATAAGTACCAGCATTTACTAACCTAGCCCCACACTGGGCATTTAGGTCATTTGTATTTTGCTAGGTCTCGTGATCAGGGATGTAAAGAAAAACTGTGTTGTCGTTTCTTGGTTTTGTCCTGTTTCCTTGGCTGACATCTTCCGTGTACAAGAGGAGAGTTAGAATAACTCCTGTGAGTGTTGCACTGCGAATGTCACTAGTGTGATGTCCGCGTTATTTAATCCGGCGGTTTTGCTCCTGTCGCTGAGACATTGGAAGACGAAGGTGGGGAAAGGCAGAGTCTGGTTTTCCGTTTCCGCAGTGTGAGTGTGAACAAGACCTTCCACAGCCCCTTCCAGTTCCATCTCCTGCGTGGATCGGTCACAGCCAGGCAAATCTTTCTTGAACCTTCCTCTTCTGCCTCTCAGGCAGCCTCTCGCAGGGAAGGCTGTCGTCCGTAGGAACACCACAGCTGCTTGTGAACTCACTGCTTATTCCTATTGACAGGGTGTACGCGGAGAGTCCGGGGAACAGGGTCGCCAAGGAGAGATCGGGCATCCCGGCTCACAGGTTGTATCAGAGAACGCGGGCTTCGTACTGAAGGGTACTTGTCTGGAATTGTAGCTGCACTGTTTGATGGAAAGCTAGCGTAAATCAGAGCGAGGCTGTACACCTTCCTTTCGGCACCCCCCGAGCTGCCTTCTGGGACCGCTAAACCACCTGGCTGTGCCCGTTGGCCTCTGTGTCCTCGATAATGCCTGGAACGCCGTCCCGACTCGCGGTCCCGGGGGCTGGGGCGGCGAGCTTCTTAGTGTCCCCGTTTATAGGGGAGAAGCGGGGAGGGGATGGAGAGTAGGAAACCCAGCCAGGCCGACACAGCGGTCAGCGCCAAGCCGGGGCCCAGCTCGGGCAGTCTGCCGGGAGAAGCCGAGCTCGCTGCCTCTGCAGCTGTGGGTTCAGATCACTCCACTGTCCTTACTGGTGAAAACCTCTCCTGTCTGTCGGACGGGATCACTAGGAAGGTGTTAGTGAGCACAGGGCACTCTGCTCGTGGGTCTGGCTCATTCACGCCTCAGGCCTCGGGTTCAGCCTAGTCGGGAGCTGCGTTATCCAGGGACAACCAGGACCTTGGACTTCCAGCCAGGTCTTTTGGCATCCCCTGAGTGTAATCCAAATCTGTGACCCCGTGTGTCCCCTGGGTCACTTTCTGTACCTTTCTTTTAAAACATCAATTGTTTCCAGCTATCCTTAAAGGGGAGAACATCAAAGCAACACGTTTTACTAATATATTAAATCACTCTCCCCAATACAATTCTGTGTCAGATGATAATTTGGGTTAGTGAGGGTAGAAATGGATAATTGAAGTGTGAGCAGCAGTTACATCGATTGGGCCAGCAGATGTCATAATGGTGATGTCACTGACCTCCCATGGAGCTGACCTCGAGTCCCAGACCTGGTGGCTTAAAACTCACACCAGGTGCGTGTGTGTGCGTGCCCAAACTCCAGAGAGGAGAGTGGAGGAGAAGTGGTTGCGGCATGCCCTCCCCCGGGGGTGATTTCTTGCTTTCTGTCTCGCTGTCTCTCTGGTGAGCACACTCACCCTATAGCAAATTTGTTCTCTTGTAAAAATAAAAAACGGAAATTACATTTATTGAATGACAGAAATATGATCTGAACTCAGTGGGGAACTAGAAGGTACACATACTTCTCTCTCTCTCTCTCTTTATCACTGGCTTAATCAAATCCAGTTCTTGCCGCCATGTTGACCCTGCCTTCCCCTCCCCATCCACTTCACTATGCTGTGGGGTGAACGGGAAGTTGCCCATGCTGGGAAACAGCGAGATCGTCAATAAAAATCTTTCTCCAGTGCTCAGCTCCCTGGGATGTGGGTGTGATGGTCAGGTTAATAGATGACGGTCCCTACCTCACCTAGGAGAAGCCTGATCAGCATTTCCAACTGGAGCTGCTCAGAAAAATGAGAAAAAGCAATATAAAAAATCAGCAAAGTAAAATAGATTGCAGAGAGAACGGGCAGCCCCCGCAATGCAGTCAGCGAGGCTAAGCTATCTGAGTGCACTATTGGTTCTTGATGAAATCGATAACATGAGCTCCTGTCCTTAGCTTTTTTTTTTTTTTTTTTTTTTTTTTTTAGGGGTTTTTTCTTTAGGGCACGGGTGCCTGCAATTGCTATAGGGCACGTGTGCTTGCCAGAAAGACAGAGAGAGACAGAGAGATAGAAAGCGAGAAATCACCCCCCAGGTGGGATGGCCACATCACAATCCCTTCTCCTCCATTGTCCCCTCGGGATCTTGGGCACGCATGCACATGCACCCAGCATGAGTTTAAGCCACTAGGTTCGGGGCTTGAACCGTGGTCAACCACATGGGAGTCCAGCGACATAGCCATTACACCAACTGCTGGTCCCGTCCTTAGCTCTTGTGTGTATGAGAAAGAGGTTAAAGTTTTCAGAGGAAATCAATATCTTAGTTACCCTTTTCATTTCCCTTTTGGGATTTAAAATTAGTTGTGTGAATTAAAACATAAATGCAGTGTTCTCAAATTTTAATGTTCATTAGAATCAACTAGTGAGATTGCTAAAAATATAGTTACTGAGGACGCACACCTGTGCTTCAGGTATGAGTTGGGGTGGGTAGGTGGGGTGCTTCAGAGTGACCATGTTACCTGATAAACAGAGCTGCGAGGAATCGGGGTACCTTAACCAAGTCCCTTGGCTTGGGCCCACAGTCATCCAAGAGGGCTTTGTGGTTACGTGGATCGAATGGCTCTACAAGTAATAACCGAATGAAAGCCAGTCCCGTCGTCAGTGGTTAAGGGAGCAGGGTTCCACAGGTTGATCCTGGTTTTACTTCTGGCCCCTGTGGCTTGAAGAATGCACAGGACACATGTGTGTGCATTTCCAAAATGCTGACGGGAAGGAGGGCTGGAGGAAGAGGGATGTGGGTGACCATGCCCCACCGGGGACTCCCTCTTCCTCGGGTGAGCACATGCTCTCTGGCAGTAATGCGTAATTAACTGAATTGTAATTTCATCTTTGGACCAGGGACCAAGAGGAAGTCAAGGCCCACCTGGAGACTTGGGACGAGAAGGCCTCCCCGGTGCTAAGGTAGGTTTGGGGACTGGGCCTGCAGCTCAGCTGCTCATTGGCCAATGCTCCCTTCATCGTCCTGAAAATAACAAAGCTCCGTCGTTTGCTGAGACCTGTCGGTATCAGGAATTTCAGGAGCTATAATCAGATGGCAGTAGACGTTCACCAGCTGCTCGCCCTTCCACTCGGTGCACAGTGGACATGTAGTGGCCACTGAGCTAGGCGTCTGAACCGCAGAGGCATGTGACACGGACTCCTCTCACAGCACTGTGGGACACAGTAACAGCCCCGTAGCGGGAGCACACATAAGTGATCTGCCCCTCACAAATAAGCAAGCATGCGTTGCTATCTCAGTGTTAGAGAGAAGGAGACAGGGCCGGGGCTCACACCATGTGTCATTCACACAGTCGGCGTGACCTGGCCTCCCACGCGGGCCTTTCTGGTACTTCTGCACTGGAAGGGTCAGACGATGGACACGAATGACCAGCGTGGCTTCCCGAGGACAGGAGCATCTGAGTAACTTAGAGGCCTGAGAGCGTGATTTCAGTTAGGGACGGAGGTCTGCCCTGGGAGACTCACAATAGCAGGTTTAGGGTGGTCAGTCATAGCCCTGTCTGTTCTCTCCCTGACTCAGGGAAACCTAGCCTCAGTGAATTGTATTATTTTCAGTATTACTTTAAAATACTATTTGAAGTGGGTAAAAATCAAGGTTTATAATCTTTTTTTAAAATAGTTTTTTGCTAATGGATGCGTGTGCTCCCCAGAGAGACAGAGACAGAGAGTGAGACATCATCCCCCAGGGGAGATGGCCATGCTGCAATCCCTCCTCCTCCATTCTCCTCTTGGGATCTTGGGCACGCACGCACATGTGCCCGGTGTGAGTTTTAAGCCGCCAAGTCCAGGACCCAAACCACAGTCAACTATGTGGGAGTCCAGCGACGTAGCCATCACGCCATCTGCTGGTCCCGATTTTTGCCTTTTCTCTTGCTCAGATCACATGTCCAGCCCTAATGTACGGATAATTCCTCCAAATCTGCGTGTGTTAGGTGTGTGTTCTTGCACAGAACATCCTGCTCACCCACCCTCAGTCCTCGGCCCAGTGTGTACGTGTGTATATGAGGCATTTCATGTCGGAGGATAACATTTTTAATGTTAAGCATTGAAGACTAAGCTTGAATCTCCAGGGTGATTTATGAGCACGTTGTCGGCTTCAGGCCGTTTTGATAAGAGGAGAGTTTACTCTGTGGTCCTGGTGGTGCTGACCATGGTCTTGTTGCAGGGGGATCTTGGGCCTCCAGGGCCAGGCGGTTCACCAGGCAAAGATGGGCCCAGAGGAATGAAGGTAAATGTCAGAGGACGCACCCTTGACGGCAGCTGGGGGACCCTTGGTCTCTCCTTACACAAGTCCTCACACCATCATTTCCGGCCCAAGTCGCTGGTTGCTGGTGTTGGTGTTGATGGGTGAACAGAGAAGAAGGAGACGTGGAGACAGAGACAGAGAGACGGGTCACGTACGTTAGTAGGCAAAGGCGCAGCAACAGATCGGTACTCGCACGGATCTGTCCAAAGCCCCGATTATGAACAGTTCCGCACTTGGTGCTGCGTTCCTGATTGGCTCAGTTTTGGTGCCAGGTTTGTGACTGTATGCAGTGAGCTACATTTAACAGAGCCCAGAGGAAGGATTTTCCTTAGACCGTGGGGTGACACTGACGAGACTTGAACAGAGTGACTGTGCATGAACTGCAAGGAGAAATCTAATTTTGTCTTTCCATTTATTCTGAAAGGGAGAGCGTGGCGTAGCTGGTGAAAGAGGCCCCCAGGGTCGGCCAGGACCGAGCGGGCACCCCGTAAGTCCAGTCTGTTCCCACTTCCTGATGGACATTTTCGTTTGCTATTTGTCCTTGTTTCGCATGAAATGATAATATTCTTGCTGATTTACACTTGGGGTTGCAAATACGACAGGATTACTAGGAAATCTCAATAGTCAAAGAGTCTGAAAATTCTTTGTATAAAAAATATGCCAAGATGTCTGGAACGGCTTGTGCTGCCTCGTCCGAAGACGGGAGTGCGAGGCTCTGTCGTCTGTGTGACGAAGCTATTTTGTAAGCGTTGGAGTCTTTCAGAAATGCGTTCAGTGAAACAAACTTTCCAGGACAAAAAATAAGACAGCCCATCGTATTTGCAAACTTTTAAGGGTACGGGCTCGATTATCCAGAGCATAGAAAGAATCCTCGCAGACTGAGGGTCATGGAAGATCTACTTGGGCAGTAGCACTCTCCGAGACAGGTTGACCTTAGTCCTCAGTCTGAGCACGAGAGAAGCTGGTCCTTTTACGGTGAATTTCAGTCTACCACATAACGGGGTGAACCGTGTGGTACGCTATCTCCCCACCGCTGTGCTTCTGAGCTTTCCTTCGTGGGTAGTTGGGAAGGACCTGCAGTGTCGTGCTCTGTTCTTTTTCCTCACTCAGTGCTGAAACAGCAGTTGTTGGCTAGGAGAGAAAACAGAAACAGCCTGAGAACCTTAACCTGAACTGTGGACAGGGAAAGCGCAGAATGCAGCTGCTGTCAAGTGGAACATGAGGCAGATAATGCTCTGCATCTACACTCTGAAAATCCAGATGGCGAAGTTAATGCTTCTAAATTGTACTGATTAAAAATAATACAAAGCTTGCGCCTCCTCATCTCTCCCCGAGACGGCCTGAGAGGATTGCCTTTCTTCTTTCTTTTTTTTTTTTTTTCTTTTAAAAAATTTTATTATTATTATTATTATTATTATTATTATTATTTATACATTCAACCACTATACATCATTTAGATTGTAAATCGACCTTACACAGCATGAGATACACCTCAGTCCAGCTCGGTTGAAAACATG
>NW_006208669.1:377926-402970 GCF_000334495.1 Tupaia belangeri chinensis | reverse complement strand
AGGTAATAAACCATATCTGAGTCCCACAAATGTCTTACTTCTCTATTTTTTTATTCCCATCTTGATCCTGTGTGCATATTGGGGTCACCCACCCAGGTGAGTCTGAGTCCAGTAGGTTCTGCAGGACTGATTCAGAGAGAATGAATGACATCTACCTGAGATCTCCAGAGAGCCAAACCAACCAAACAGGAGTTGAGATATTAATGTGTTTGGTTACTTGTCTGATCAATTTATTCATCATTAATTTATTTAATATGTTAACAAGCCATGTGTCTGTCAGACTTAGCTTGCAGGTTAAGTGGACTATTTAGTGATGAGAGCAGACATTCAGTTGGATGAGAGTGAAGAAGGAATGGGAGAAATAAAATGATTTCAGTCAAATTAGAACATGTGCATGGAAATTTGCAGTTTGTGAAGTAGGAAAAGCAGAATCAGAGTTGTGATGAGATGTTCAATGACTTTCAGGCCTGTTAAGGAATTTCTGAAATGAGTGTATTTGTGCATATTTTTTTTTGAAGGATCCAGATGAATGAGTTTCTTATAATTCATACCTTGCAACTGTAGTTCATGAGACATACATTTCACGGTTTCTTTTTTCACATTGGATATTCACATAAAAATTTTATTCTCATGTTAAAATGGGAATACTGAAGGGGAACCAGCAGTTTGCGTAATGGCTATGTCGCTGGACTCCCATGTGGTCGACCGCAGTTTGCGTCCTGGACCCGGCGGCTTAAAACTCACGCCGGGCGCATGTGCGTGCATGCCCAAGATCCTGAGAGGAGAATGGAGGAGAAGGGATTGCGGCGTAACCAACCCCCCCTGGGGGGTGATTTCTCCTTTTCTGTCTCTCTGTCTCTCTCTGTCTGTCTGGCAAGCGCATGCGCCCTATAGCAAAAAACCTCTCTCAAAAAAAAAGGGAATATTGAAGAATTTTTACTAACAACTATTTTCTGGCTTGTCAAATTAAGTAGGTTTGTGAGTCTATTAATGTTTTACTTAATTTCAGTTCAAGTCACTGTTTTGTTTTATGTTCTGTATATATTTATTATTTTGATTTTTTCTTTTAATAATGAATTAACATTTTAAAATAGAAATTTCAGCTCTTCCTTTCTTTTTGAAATATGTTGTCTTTTATGATTCCAGACAAATACTATGACCGTCTTTTCTAGATCTGTGAGAAATGTCTCTTGTAACTTTATAGGGATTGCATTAAATACATGGATTAATTTGGATAGGATTGCCATTTTGGTAATGTATTCACTTTTGTCTAATTTGCTGGAGAAGGATTCTGTAACTGTGAGTTCATGTATTTTCCTCACTGTGAAATAATTTGGTGCTATTTTCTCCCTTCTACTCTGTCCTCCAGTGTGGGAATAACATGAAGAATATTGCAACTAGGTTTATTAAGAAGAGTTTCCTTAATTTTACAGCCGGTACAGTGAGGGGCAAACAATTCTCTAAAACTCAGAATGTTCAGATGTTTAGCTACTATGCACCTAGTCTTCTCTAGGCAGTGGGTAAGGGCTGAGCAGTAATTGAAAAGTAAGGTAAAAGAAAAAGAACGTAGAAAACAGAAATAGGAAGAAAGAGTGATGGAAAAAGAAGAAAAGAACTACAACAAAAAGAGAAGAAAAAATACATCGCAGAAAATAAAGCAGGGTTAAAAACGAAAAGTGCTTGGCACACAGCAGAGACAGAGATGGAGATGCCTGGATGGATTCTGGCCTAGGAGAGAAAAAAAATGCAAGAGACAGAGAACAAGAGGGAGAGAGAGAGACTTTGCTGACCTGACTAGCACTTAGGTCCTAAAGGGAGCTGCCCTGGCTGGGGGGCCTTCACAGCCATAAAGCTGGACCCAGGAGGGACAGCAGAGGCAGAGGTGGAGATGCCTGTATGGATTCTGTACTAGTTGATTGAAAAAGAGACAAATTAGCAAGAGAAAGATACAAGGAAGGGGATAGAAAACAGTTTTCTTAAAAAGAGAAAAAAAAAAAGTTGGAAGAGACAAAAAAGAACAAATGGGAAAGAGAGACATTGCCTACCTAACGAGCGCTGGGTTCTGGAGGACAAGTGTCATGGCTGGGGAGACTTCACAGAGGTAGAGATGGAGATGCCTGGATGGATTCTGGCTAGCACTGCGGTCTGCAGGGGCCTAACTTTTTCGGGTTGTATTCTGCCTATGGAAAAAGAGAACGACAAGAAAAATAAATCTAGCAAACAAACAAAAAAATTACATTTGGCAACTAATGTCATTAACGTTAGAGTAGAAACAAATATGAAAGTGCAGATTTTCATGTATGTGTATGTCCTTGCTTCCAGTATTTCTGTCATAAATGTAGACTCTCATATATTAGTGTGTTTGATTACTGTAATTTGCTCATTAGAATTCTGCTCTGTTATTCAGCTCAGGGTTGACATTGCCTACTGTAGTCACTGTCAAAAATTCATGATCAGGTCCAGACTCATTGTTGCAGCCATAGCATACCAGACAACAGAGCTGGAAGCCATGTAAGGGCTTCTGGCTCAAGTCCTGAGTCCAGTCAGTCTGAAATCTTCCTGCTTGGGTGTGTGTCCAGGAGCTGGAGTACTGAAAGAATAAGGATGGAAGTCTCAGCATGCCCACATCCCTGTAGAGGGTGATTCTCTCTATATATGTCTGTGTCCCTCTGGCTCTCTCTTTATCTCTCTCCTTATGTGCTGCAAAATATTCTATTATGAATAAAAATATTTTATCAGCTACCTGAGTCAAAATGTTGTGTATATGGAAAGGCAAATTTAAACAAATAGTTGAACCAATATGGCCTTAGAGTCAAAGATAGCCTTAAATATGATGGAGTGAACATTTCTATCATACATTGGATTAACTATGACAGTATTTCTTGTTCATCCTGTTCATCTACTTGTTGAAGTATGGAAACTTAGTGTCCATATGGAAGAGTGTTTATTCACTGAGATGAAGGATTTGTGTGTTTTACACTGTTTCATTAAATATCCTCCTGTTTCTCCTGGTAGCCTTCAGTGCTGGCTGTAATTGCAACTCTTTGGAGTGCTTAAAGTGAATGATCACCCCCACCCCACTTTTAAATTTTCCCACAACTGCTGAAGGGACAATGAATGAACAAATATCATTATGATAAAATAGATGTTTCCTTTGTGCTCAAGATTATCTTGGAAATTTGTGACCAAAGGCTGAGTGAATATATTGAATTCTTGTCATGGTTGTTTGATTCAGGGTCACTAGTTTCCTGTAAAAACATTGATGCCCTTTTAATTTCACCTAGTTACCTTTAAGAAAACATTAATGCAGTCACTTTATCTTGTATAATTTATTAATTGTTTTTAGTTTTACTATATGTTGAGTGCACTCACCAGAGAGAAAGAGAAAGAAAGCGAAAGTAAGAAATCTCTCCCTATGTGGAATGGTCACCCTACATTCTCTCCCTCTCCAGTCTCCTAAGGATTTTGGACAAACTCGCAGATATGACCAGCATGATTTTCAAGCTGCCAGGTCGAGGACTCAAACCATGCAGTTAGCCATGTTAGATCCACCACCTTCATTTCTACACCACCTGCTGACCCGTGCCATTTAAATTTTAACTTGTGGTTGGGGAAGTGTGCTAATGACCTCTGGAGGCAGGAGAGTTGACAGAGAATGTGGAAGAAAAATAAAGTCATCACACTTTCATCTTGATCTCTTGAGAGCAGCAAATCAGGAAAATGTCCTTTTCTTTCCAGACCAGTGTCCATGAGGGAATTCAGGTACTAAGAGGTTGTATTTATAAGCAGGATATGTACTTAATGAGTGGGTGTAAGGAACTGTACATATTTCATCATTGACCCTCAAGGAGTACAGCATTGGGCTGAACAAGACATAGTTGATGTTTTCTGAATCTCCAGTCTGGTCAGGAGACCATGCTTAATTCATTGTGTCTTGTCTGGGGACAAATCTTCAATCTCCATCATCAACTATCCAGGGCAAAATTTATCCTTCCACAAGAAGACTGTCCTCTCTGAAATGCCACACAGGTGAGTCTGGGGGAGTGGTAGGTACTGCAGGAATAGTTTAGCGAGATTTGATGCCATGGACATGTACCTGAGGTCACCTGGGAGCCAAACCAGCCTAGCAAAATCCATGAGATTGATGCATTTAGTTACTTGTCTGACCAAGTTATTTCTCAGTAATTTATTTAATATGTCAACAAGCCATGTGTCTGTCAGACTTAGCAATGCAAGCACCATTGTGGAAATTTAGCGATGGGAATAGACATCCAGTTGGATCAGGGTGAAGATCGAATGGGAGCAATAAATGATTTCAGTCAAAGTAAAAAGTGTCCACAGAAATGTGCAGTTCAAAAAGTAGGAAAAGTGGAATCAGAGTTGTGATGAGATGTGCAATGACTTTCAGGTCTCTTAAGGAATTTTTGAATTGATGCCTTGGAAAACATGTCAGACATGTGTACATACACGCCCAACATCATGAAAGAAAAGGGGATTGTGGCATGGTTGTTCTTTCTGTTAGGTGAGTTCTCACTTTCCTTTGCTTGCTCTCTCTCTCTGTTTGTCTGGTGAGTGCATGTGCCCTATGACAAAAATTAAAAATAAAAAAAACTATTTGAAAAATCACATTAAATTCCATAAATGGATACAATGATCATTTGTGACTAAATAAGGAAGTGAATTCTGTAGAATACATGATCTACTGGAACAAAGAAGTGAGATAGGAAGTCCTAAGCAGAGATGCCACTATGAAAGCCTAGAGGGGATTAGATCCATACAAAAATATAGACAATAACCTTGAGACTAAAACATACTAACTAGGACATTTCAACTATGTGAGTAATACCTGTTCATGTGAAGTTAGTCATTTTATTTTCCTCTTTTCATGGAGTCACCAGGAAATGGAACCAGGAAATGATACACAAATTTTACAATTTCTTCTCCTGGGACTTACAGAAGAATCAATATTGCAGCCCTTCCTATTTGGGCTTTTCCTCTCCATGTACCTGATCTCTGTGTGTGGAAACCTACTCATCATCCTGGCCACCATCTCAGACTCCCACCTGCACACCCCCATGTACTTCTTCCTCTCCATCCTCTCCTTCGTAGACATCTGTCTCACCTCCACCACCGTCCCAAAGCTGCTGGTGAACATCCAGACACAGAGCAAGGTCATCACCCATGCAGGCTGCATCACCCAGGTGTTCTTTTTCCATTTCTTTATAGTGTTGGATGACTTCCTCCTGACAGTGATGGCCTTTGACCGGTATGTGGCCATCTGTCACCCCCTGCACTACTCTATCATCATGAACCTCTGGCTCTGTGGACAACTGGTTCTGGCATCCTGGATTATAGGTGCCCTGTATGCATTATTACAGAGCCTAATGGCATTGCAACTGTCCTTCTGTATACGTGTGGAAATCCCTCACTTCTACTGTGATCTTAGTAAGCTGGTCCATCTTGCCTGCTCTGACACCTTTATTAATGACATGGTGATGGATTTTACATCTGTGCTGCTGGGTGGTGGTCCTCTTTCTGGGATTCTTTATTCTTACTCTAAGATAGTTTCCTCCATTCGTGCAATCTCATCAGCTCAGGGCAAGCACAAAGCATTTTCCACCTGTGCCTCTCACCTCTCAGTTGTCTCCTTATTTTATTGCACAGGCCTGGGTGTGTACCTTAGCTCTGCTGCTACCCACAGCTCATACTCAAGTGCAAGAGCTTCAGTGATGTACACTGTGATCACCCCCATGCTGAACCCCTTTATCTACAGTCTGAGGAATAAAGACATAAAGAAGGCCCTGCAAATACTACTTGGGGGGAAGGTATAAAAAATGCAATTTTTCTGGGACAGAATAAGCTGCTCTGTTTGCAGGCATCAATACTTCCAAGCTAGTAGAACTTCATCCTCCTAGGAGTTCCTGCAGTTTCCATTCTTTTTATTTCAATCTCTTTGTATAATTTTAGTTAGCCTTTAAATTAAGATTTCTGTTCTCTCTGATAGTCAACCGATTTCCTGTTGTCATTTTCCCACTTTACCAAAATTATTTCCAACCTCACATCAAATTTATTAGGAAATTCTCACTCAATGCATGGGATAGTGTATGTTTGTAGGAATAATTTCTTCTCACATGGCTTAAGTCATTGTGAATAATATTTAGTTTGTTTTACTGAAGCAGCAGTACTGAGTTGTACTCCTTTCAGGAAAAACAAAACAAAACAAAACAAAACCGTGCAGAAAGTAAAACCATTGAAATACTTTAA
Organism: Tupaia belangeri chinensis; assembly: GCF_000334495.1. Lineage (NCBI taxonomy): Eukaryota > Metazoa > Chordata > Mammalia > Scandentia > Tupaiidae > Tupaia > Tupaia belangeri. Next base: position 396,706 of record NW_006208669.1, on the reverse strand, counting down.
GGGAGAAAAATATTTGAGAGTACAGTTTTTCACTTTTGGGTCCATTTTTTCATCACATATTAGGATTTTAACTGTTCTTATTGATAATGTGGACTTTGGTATCTAGTGTGCTTTGTAACTGGTCAAAAGTTTTAAAAGTTTTTAGAAATAAATAAATACAAAATTTTTTTAAACAGAGGACTTTACAATCATTTGTCTGTTAATCTTTTCTTCTCTTTTCTCCTTCTGAAGAAGCACCTCCATCTTTGAACTTCACGTTATGCTTGCTTCCTCCTTTGCCCAGAGTAAACAGAGTGATTAACAGTATTACTGTATTTGGGACCAGCAGTTGTTGTAATGGCTATGTCGCTGGACTCCCATGTAGTCGACCGCAGTTTGAGTCCCGGACCAGGTGGCTTAAACTCACACTGGGCGCATATGCCTGCATGTCCAAGATCCTAAGAGGAGAATGGAATAGAAGGCAATGCAGGGTGGCCATCCCCCCTGGGGATGTTTTCTGTCTCTCTGTCTCTCTCTATCTATCTGGCGAGTGCACGCACCCTATAACAAAAAAACCTCTGTAAAAAAAAGAAAAAATAATAAAACAGTCTTACTGTCTTTGTTAACTAGCCTGAAATCTTTTTTTTTTTAGATGTTCCTTAGCAATGTAATCTCCAATCACCAGACCCCCACCTGGAGCCATGGGGACCATTAAACTAAGGTCTGGAGAGTGCCCTTAGAAATTATTAACCTGCTTATTATGGTATTCCTTCTGGAAGAAGAAATGTAATACACTGTAAAGTTATATGTGATTCAATGTAATATAAACAAGATTATGATGAGCATAAATAAATTAAAAAAAGAAATGATTAACCTGCTTCTGTAACTTCTGTACTAGCTTTCTTTTTTTCCTTTTTTTTTTTTGGAGAGGTTTTTGCTATAGGCAGCATGCGCTCACCAGACAGACAGAGACAGAGAGACAGAAAGCGAGAAATCACCCCCTAGGGGGGATGGCCACGCTGCAATCCCTTCTCCTCCATTCTCTTCTCGGTATCTTGGGCACACAAGTACACGCGCCCGGCGTGAGTTTTAAGCTACCGGGTCCGGGATGCGAACTGCGGTCGACTATGTGGGAATCCAGTGACATAGCCATTACGCTAAGTGCTGGTCCCTGTAACTGCTTTTGCATAGGAACCCAACTCCCTTTCCTCTACACTACCCCCCTCATTTTCCACTGTAATCACCATGTCAAACAAGAAATGCTTGTGATTTTTGCCTTTATAAACATCCTTCTCCTTTCACTCAGGGCTGTGGGGTCTTTGAGAGACATGAGTCCTTCCACAGCTGCCAGCAATAAAACTCCAATAATTTGGTCATGACTGGATGTCCTCTAATTTCTTGCTGATTTGACTACAAAGTTTGGAGGCTCCAGTGAGATTATATCTATCGGTACTTGGGTGAGGCATCCAAGGAGTGCAGCCTCACTTGGGTCAGCTGCCAAATACCTGAAGATATTCTAGGGGAGGCACCACCTGGGACTTTCCAGGGCCCCAGAGCCACCTTTTTGATTATTAACAGCTAGGCTGGAGGTGCTGACTGCTTCTTCAAAAATTGTGGAGTTCTAGCGAAATCAGAAAAGACTTCCAGAGGCATCTTCCTGTGATATTGTCTCTTTGTTTCTTCTTTGGGACTGGTCAAGTGGTGAGTATGGGGTTGGCAAGGGAAGTTGCCCCTAATGGGAATTCCAGGGCCATCTAGATGCAATTAGAGGAACCTCTACTTGGATTCCACCAAGACATTGGTGGAATCAATTGTTAGATGGGCTACCTAGCAATTGAGGCATTGCACTCAGTTGCTCTTGTTACTCAGTCTCCAGACTGGTTTACCTGGAACTGACCAAGGGATAGTGGGCATTAGGTCCTGTAGTTATTTTCTTTTTTCTTTTTTTGGAAATGTTTTTACTATAGGGTGTGTGCACTCGCCAGAAAGACAGAGAGAGATAGAAAGCGAGAAATCACCCCCAGGAGGGATGGCCATGCTGTAATCCCTTCTCCTCCATTCTCCTCTCGGGATCTTGGGCACGCATGCACACACGCCTGGTGTGAGTTTAAGTCACCAGGTCTGGAACTTGAACCGCAGTCGGCTACATGGGAGTCTAGCGACATAGCCATTATGCTAACTGCTAGTCCCAGTCCTGTAGTTATTGTTGCTCAGTCTGCAGATGGGTTTTCCTGGAACTGATTGAGGAATATCTTCTCTTTATGTTTTCTCCTATTTCAGGATCTGGTAGAAGGATTCCCTTTTGTGAGTTCATTCTGTCTCTACTGTCATTTTAAGGAATATTTCTCAGTGGGAGGGAATGTTTTTAGCCTCTTGTGTGAATGGTGAATGAGTGTGTAATTGTGTTTGTGGCTCTACGGTTTTGGCTACAACTACACTCCCTTCTCCTCTAGTCTCTTCTCAGGATTTTGGCACATCTGTATATACACCCAGCATGATTTTCTTTCTTCTTTTTTTTTTTAGAGATTTTCACTATAGGGTGCGTGTGCTCGCCAGACAGACAGAGAGAGACATAGAGACAGAAAGCAAGAAATCACCCCCCAGGGGGGATGGTCACGTCGCAATCCCTTCTCCTCCATTCTCCTCTTGGGATCTTGGGCACACACGCACACGCGCCCGGTGTGTTTTAAGCCACCGGGTCCGGGACGCGAACCGCGGTCGACTACATGGGAGTCCAGCAACATAGCCATTATGCTAACTGCTGGTTCCCCACTCAGCATGATTTTCAAGGCACCAGGTCCAGAACTTGAACTGTGTAGACAGTCATGCGAGTAGACAGTGATTTAATTTTTACACCACCTGCTGGCCTGGATTTTATTCTCATTATTAAGATATAGCAGTCTCTCTCTCTCTTTATCTCTCTATTTTATAGCAGTTTTTGCCTTAGGGTGTGTGTACTTGCGAGAGAGAGAGAGAGAGACAGAGACAGAGAGAGAGAGATAAGGTGAGAGGGAATGTGGGAAATCCCCACCCCAGGGGGATGCCCACACCACAATCCCTTTTCCTACATTCCACTCCCATGATCTTGGGCACACATGCATTCATGCCTGGCATGGTTTTCTTCAACCCAGTGGCTCCAGCACTCAAACAACAATGGACTATATGGGAGTCCCTTACCTTAACTACCACATCACCTCTGGGTGCTAAATGACAATTCTTCATGCATGTCATGAACATAAAACTCCCAAATGCTTCTTCACAAGTATTATGAAACCAAGGATTATAGAACTACACATGGCTGTGTAGCATGCAAACACAGTTCTCTCCCTTAGTGAGGAGGACATACTATCAGGTTCTGGAGATAGCAACAGCTGTGTCTCCACCACAGTCTATGCTTTGGAAATCCAAGGGGCTAGTAAAGACAAGTTACTTCGTTAGACTTGGAGAAATGTTTATTTTTAAAATTTTATGACTTATTTATATTCAGTCATTGTACATTTGTAAGGCGTACAATATTTTTCAAGGTATATGCATGTAGTATGTGACAATTAAAAAATATTGATTTTTGCTGTAGAGCACATGTGCTCACCAGAGAGAGATATAGAGATAGAGATAGAGAGAAAAAGCGAGAAAGGAAAAGTGAGAACTCACCCCCCCAGGGAGGATGAGTATGCTGCAATCCCTTCTCCTCCAGTCACTCTCAGAATTTTGGACCCTCAAGCATACATATCTGGTGAGATGATCAAGGCACTGAGTCCAAGATTCAATCTGTGCAGTCAGCCATGTGGGATCCAGCACCTTAACTTCCACACCACCTACTGACCTGTGACAATTAAATTTTAAGTCATGGTTGGTGAAAGGCAAATGACCTTTGGAGGCAGGAGAGTTCACAGAGAAATGTGGAATAATGACTGGATTCACCACACTTTGAACATGGTCTCTCAAGAACACAAATCAGTAGAAAAATTTTTTCTTTCTTTTCAGACTAGAGTCCATGAGGGAAATCAAGTACTATGAAATTGTAGGTATAAGGAAAAAATGTACCTACGGAACATATAAAGGTAGCTATAAATATTTCCTCTATAATTTTCCCTCAAGGAGTATAGCCTTGAACTGGACAAGACATAGTTGATGATTTTGAAGTATCTGGCTAAGGGACCATGCTTAATTCTTTCACTGTGTCTTGTCTGGGGACAGAGCTTCAGTCTCCATCACCAACCATTCAGGGAGAAAGTCACCCTTCCTCAAGAAGGCTGTCCTCTCTGAGAGCCCACACAGGTGAGTCTGAGAGCCTGGTAGGTACTGCAGGAATGGTTCAGAGAGAATGGATGCTAAGGACGTCTACCTTGGATCACCTGAGAGCCAAACCAGCCCAGCAAGAGTTGAGAAACTGATGTGTTTTGTTACTTGTCAGCCCGTTATTCATCATTTATTTAATATGTTAACAAGCCATGTGTCAGTCAGACTTAGCAACACAGTCATCATTGTGGACAATTTAATGATGGGAATCATTATCCAATTGGATGAGGGTGAAGAAGGAATGGGAGAAATAAAAATTATTTCAGTCAAATAAGAACATGTCCACAAAAATTGGCATTTAAAGAAGAAGGAAAAGTAGGATCAGAGTTGTGATGAAATGTGCAATGACTTTTGGGTTTCTTAAGGAATTTTTGAAATTATGGTATTTATGCATTTTTAAATTATTTTTGAAGATAGAGATGAATGGATTCCTTGCAATCCATGTTTTCTAACAGTATTTCATGAGACATACATTTTAGTTTCTTCTTTAACATTGGTCAGTCACATAATCAAACGTCAAAATAGGAATATTAAAGAGTTTTTGCTTACAACTATTTTCTTGCTGGTGAGGCTGAATAGGTTTTTTTGGATCCGTTAGCTTTTTACTTTTTTTGCAAATCATGCAAGTCTTTTGTTTTTCTTTTCTGGGGTCTTAGTAGTTTGTATTCTTTTGATTTTTTTTAATAATGAATTTAAGTTTTAAAATAAAACAGTTATAATAGTATTGAATTAATTTATATATATATATATATACTCCAAGAGGAGAATGGAGGAGAAGTGATTAAGGCATTGCCATATACCCTGGGGGTGATTTCTTGCTGTTTTTCTGTCTCTCTGTTTTTCTGGTAAGTGCATGTGTCCTATAGCAAAAATCTCTCAAATAAAAAAAGAAAAGAATTATGTATTGTCAAATTATGTATATCATTCTGAGCAATATTTATAGTGTTATTAAAATAACTCTCTTGGGTTGTGTTTTGTCTATGGGAAAAGAGAACAACAAGGAAAAAAAACTAGAAACCAACAAAACACTTTACATTTGGCAACTATTTACATAATGTAATTTATAGTTTGGAAAAATCTGAAACTGCAAATTTTCCTGTATGTGTCTGTCCTTGCTTCCAGTACTTCTATCTGAAATGTAGACTTTAATATATTAGTGTGCTTGATTACCCAAAATTTACTCACTAGAATCCTGTTGTGTTATTCTACTCAGAGTTCACATTCCCTACTGTAATCATTGTCAAATATATATATTTTTTAGCCTTACAAAATACAGGTATTAAATATTAAGACTTGGGAGTTAAAATAACTCCTGGATCCATGGGCTGTAGGATAGATGTTCTGTTTACAGGCATGATGATGACATTAATCTGCTGTACCTCGCCATCAGCACTCTTGGGTGACTAGGTATCACTGTCAAATATTGATGATCAGGTCCAGACTGTTCAATGGAGCCAGAGCATACCAGAGTACAGAGCTGGAAGCCATGTGTGGGCTACAGGTCAGGTCCCAAGTCTGGTCAGCCTAAAATCTCACTGGATGGGTGTGGGCCCAGAATCTTGGAGGGCTGGATGACTGAAGAGTCATGTCATGCCCATATCATGCAGAGGTTGTTTCTCTTTACTTCTCTCTCCTCTCATGGCCTTTTTCTCTCTCTCCTCATGTGCACTAACACTTTCTATCAAGGAATTAAAAAATCATAGATTTCACCTACCCAAGTCAAAATGCCCTGTATATGGAAAGGCAAATTTAAACAAATAGCTGAACAAATACGGTCTTCGAGTCAGAGATAGCCTTTAATATGATGAAATGAACATGTGATCATACATTGAGTTATCTATGGACTGTGTTTCTTGTTCACCCTGTTCATCTACTTCTGAAGTCTGGGAAATTGATGTCCATTCAGAAGGAATTAAAGATGGATTGATGTGTTTTATGTTGTTTCATTCAATATCTTCCTGTTTCTCCTTGAACACCTCCAGTGCTGGCTGTGATTACAATTCCTTGAAGTCTTTAAAACTAATTCCTTCCCCCTGTTTTAAATTTTGCCACATCCACTGAAGGGGCAGTGAATGAATAAATATCAGTATCATCTAATATATGTTTCCTTTGTGTCCAAGATTCTTTTTGAAATTTATGATCATAGGATGACTCACAAGGGTTTGAATTTCTGTCCCAGTCATTTAGTTCTGGGTCACAAGTTTCAAGTCAAAACATTCATGTCCTTCAGATTTCTCCTAGTTACCTCTAAGAAAACATCAATGCCTCACTTTTCCTTTTATTTATATATTTTAAAACTTTTGTAATAGGTTGAGTGTGCTCACAGAGAGAGAAAGTGTGAAAGAAAGGGAAAGTGAGAAATCACTTTTAAGGTAAGAGGGCCACAGTACAATCCCTTCTTCTCCACTCTCCTTGCAGGATTTTGGACCCAAACGCTCACAAGCCCAGTGCAATTTTCAAGCCACTGGTTCAGGCCTCAAACTACGTAGTCAGCCATGTGGGATCCAGCACCTTAATCTCCATGCCACCTGCCGACCCATGACAATTAAATTTTAGCTCATGGTTGGTAAAAAGTGCTAAGGACTTTTGGAGGTAGGAGAGTTCACAGAGAACATGTAATAAAGATAAATTCATCACACTTTCAACTTGGTCTCTCGAGAACAGCAAATCAACAGGAAAATTTTCCTTTCTTCCTGGATCAGTGTCCATGAGGGAAATCAGGTATAAGAGGTTGTAGTTATAAAGAGGAAATGTACCTAATGAGCAGATATAGGGAGCTATAATTGTTTCCTCTGTCATTGTCCTTCAAGGTGTACAGCCTTAGGTTGGACAAGACAGAGTTGATGTTTTTAGAATCTTTGATCTGGCTTAGGGACCATGCTTAATGCTTTCATTGTGTCTAGAGCTTCAGTCTCCATGATCCACCATCCAGGGAGAAATTCACCCTTCCCCAAGAAGACTGTCCTCTCTGAGAGCCCATACAGGTGAGTCTGAGAGCCCAGTAGGTACCGTAGGAATGGTTTAGAAAGAATGGATGCCAAGAACATCTACCTGAGATTACCTGAGAACCAAACCAGCCTAGCAAGGGCTGAGAGATGAATGCGTTTGGTTACTTGTCTGACAAAGTTATTTATCACTAATATGTTTAATATATTAACAAGCCATGTGTCTGTCAGACTTAGCAATGCAGGCATCACTGTGGGCAGTTTAGTGGATGGGAATAGACACCCAACTGGATGAGGGTGAAGAAGGAATGGGAGATATAAAATGATTTCAGTCAAATAAGATCATATCCACAGAAAGTTGAAGTTGAAGAAGTTGGAAAAGTAGAATCAGAGTTGTGATGAGATGTACAATGACTTTTGGGTTCTTAAAGAATTTTTGAAATTAGTATTATTTGTGCAAATTTCTGTATTTTTTGAAGGATCCTGATGAATGGGTTGCTTGCAATTCATACCTTGCAATTGTAGTTCACGAGACATACGTTTCATAGTTTCTCCTTTCACATTGGGTGTTCACATAAAACATTTATTCAAAGGTCAAAATGAGAATATTAAAGAGTTTTTCATTACAACTATCTTCTTGCTAGTTTATTTGAGTAGTTTTGTGAGTATGTGAGCTTTTTACTTAATTGCAGATTATGCAAGTTTTTTGTTTTTGCATTCTTGGATTTGAGTATTCCTTATTCTTTTTACTTTTTTTTTTAAATAAGGAATCAGTATTTCAGTCTCTACCATAGAGGGCAGACAGTTGGTATATTATAAGTGATTCAGTGTAATATAAAGAAGATTACGATGATAAATAAATAAATTTAAAAAGTAATAAAAATAATGAATCAAAGCTTTTAAATAAAAATTTCAGGATAGCATCGAATTATTTTCTTTATTGATAGATATATATTGGGTGAATGTGAAAAATTAATAGGTTTTATGTTATCAAATCTCATAGTCTGTCATATCATATCACCTATCCACCCACATTTTTATTACCGTTCAAAAATTTTTCTGCATCAGTAGCACAAATAAATTCCTTCTCTCTCTCCATAATGCAGGTGCGTTCACCTGAGAGAGAAAAAGACAAAGAGACAGAGCAAAGGAAAGTAAAATATCACCCTCTAGAATGATGTCATCACTGTAATCCCTTCTGCTCCATTTTGCACTTGCAATATTGGGCACATATGCACACACGTGCCCAGTGTGCTTTTCAAGTCACTGGGTTTGGGACTATGAGAGTAATACCTATTTATGTGAAATTAGTGATCGTATTTTCCTCTTTTCAGTGAGTCACCATGGAACTAGGAAATGATACACAAATTTCAGAATTCCTTCTACTGGGACTTTCAGAGAAACCAGAACTGCAGCCCCTCCTATTTGGGCTCTTCCTCTCCATGTACCTGATCACTGTGTGTGGAAACCTGCTCATCATCCTGGCCACCATCTCAGACTCCCACCTGCACACCCCCATGTACTTCTTCCTCTCCAACCTGTCCTTTGTGGACATCTGTTTCACCTCCACCATCATCCCAAAGATGCTGGTGAACATCCAGACACAGAGCAAGGTCATCACCTATGCAGGCTGCATCACCCAGATGTTCTTTTTCTTAGTCTTTGTAGCATTGGATGACTTCCTCCTGACTGTGATGGCCTATGACAGGTATGTGGCCATCTGTCACCCTCTGCACTACACGGTCATCATGAATCCCTGGCTGTGTAGAATGTTGGTTCTGGCGTCCTGGACCATGAGTGTCCTGCACTCCTTGTTACATAGCTTAATGGCATTGAGGCTGTCCTTCTGTACACATATGGAGATTCCCCACTTTTTTTGTGAATTTAATCAGATGGTCCACCTTGCCTGCTCTGACACCTTTCTTAACGACACGGTGACCTTTTTTGCATCTGTGCTGCTGGGTGGTGGTCCCTTCTCTGGGATTCTTTACTCTTACTCTAAGATAGTTTCCTCCATTCGTGCAATCTCATCTGCTCATGGGAAGTACAAAGCATTTTCCACCTGTGCCTCTCACCTCTCGGTTGTCTCCTTATTTTATTGCACAGTCTTAGGTGTGTACTTTAGTGCTGGTGCTGCCCACAGCTCACACTCAAGTGCAGCAGCCTCGGTGATGTACACGGTGGTCACCCCCATGCTGAACCCCTTCATCTACAGTCTGAGGAATAAAGACATAAAGAGGGCTCTGAAAATAGTCTTTGGAGGGAAAATGTGAAAAAGTTATTGGCCTGCAGCTGAAATAATGCCCATAATTGCAAATTGTAAAGTCTTGGTGCCAACAGTTGTGATTCTCTGATCAGATTGTGAAACTACATGTCTATACAATTGAAGTAACGCTGTATTTAGCTTTCTACACTCTCTCATATCTAGCCCATTTTTCTTTAATATCTTTATCCTTTCTCAGCAATGTTATTCCTAGAGGTGTATCATTATCATGGTTCTTAGCTTCTGAAAGAATCATTATCTCATAGAATGAAATGCAACTCTCTTAGGACCAAGAGTTTGTGTAATGGCTATGTTGCTGGACTCCCATGTAGTCGGCTGCGGTTCGAGTCCCAGACCCGGCAGCCTAAACTCATGCGGCACGTGTGCATGTGTGTCCAGGATCCCGAGAAGTGAGTGGAGAAGAAGGGATTGCAGCATAGCCAACCCCCCCCACCGGGGGGGGGGGCATTTCTCGCTTTCTATCTTTCTGTCTCTCTCTGTCTTTCTGGTGAGAACACATGCCCTATAGCAAAAACCTCTGGGGGAAAAAAAAAGAAAGAATGACATGAAACTCTTTTTAAACATTATTCTATTTATTATAGAATTATTTTTATTTAATTTAATGACTATTATTTTATTTGACCCGAGAGAGAGAAAGAGAGATAGTAAGAAAACATGCCACCAGTTCTGGGATTCAAACCATAATTGCCCACATGGGAGGCCAGTTCCTTAACCACCATGCTACCTTCTGTACCCCTATATGCGACTCTTAAAAGGAATGTATTCTCATATGATGTACATAATCCTGAGCAATTTTTGTATTTTACTCAAATAACTTTTTGGGATTTTATTCTGCCTATGGAAAAGAGAACAAGAAAATAACAACTAGAAAACAGAAAGAAAAGCACATTTCATTTGGCAATTAATGCCATTACTATAGAGTATAGAAAAATCTGAAACCGCAGATTTTCATGTATGTGCATGTTCTTGCTTCTAGTATCTCTATCTGGAATGTAGACTTTAATATATTAGTGTGTTTGATTATCTGTGATTCGCTCATTAGGACCTTATTCTGTTACTCAGCTCAGAGTACACATTGCCTACTGTAATCACTGTCAAAAGTTGATGATCAGGCCCAGACGCTGTGATGCAGCCGTAGCATACTGGAGTACAGAGCCGGAAGCCAAGTGAGAACTCTGGTTCAAGTTCCAAGTCGAGTTAGCCTGAAATTTCACTGGATGGGTGTGTGCCCAGGATCCAGAGGATTGAAGGACTGGAGGAAGGGAGTCTTAGCCTGCCCATGCCCTGCCAAGGGTACTTCTCTCTCTGTATGTCTGTTGCTCTGTCTGTCTCCCTCTTGTTCTCTTTCTCCTCACATGCACCAACACAACACATTCTGTTATAAATAAAAAAAAATTATCAGTTACCTGAGTCAACATGCTTCATATATGGAAAGTTAAATCTAAAGAAATAGTTGAACAAACATGGCCTTAGACTCAGAGGTAGACTTAAATATGATGTAGTGAACATTTCAATCACACACTGTATTAACTATACATCCTGTTCATCTACTTGTTGAAGGATTAAAAAATTGGTATCCATGTGGAAGGGTGTTTATTCATTAGGGTGAAGGATTGACTGGTGTGTTTTATGCTGTTTCATTAAATATCTTCCTGTTTCCCTTTGAATACTTCAGTGCTGGTTGTAATTACAACTCTTTGAAGTGCTTAAAATGAATTATTCCCCCCTCCTTTAAATTTTACTGTAACTGCTGAAAGGAGAGTGAATGAAGAAATATCTATATCACACCATGTGTTTCATTTGTGCTGAAGATTCTCTTTGAAGTTTGTGATCAAAAGATGACTCAAAAGAGATAGATTTCCTGTCCTGGTCATTTGATTCAGGGTCACAAGTTTCCTGTAAAAACATTTATGTCCTTTCAATATCTCCAAGTTACCAAGACAGTCACTTTTTTTTTTTTTAAGTTTTGCTATAGGTTGAGTGCACTCCCCAGAGAAAAAGAGAAAGGGAAATTGAGAAATCACTCCCTAGAGACATGACCACACTACACACTACAATCCATTTCCTCCAGTCTCCTTAGGATTTTGGACAAGTAGGCAGGCATGACCAGCATGATTTTCAAGATACTGAGTCTAGGACACAAATTGCAGTCAGCTATGTCGAATCCAGCACCATAACTTCCATAGCCTCTGTTGACACATGACAATTACATTTTATCTCAGGTTGGTGAAAGATGTTAATGACCTTTGGAGGCAAGAGAGTTCACAAAGAACCTTGAATAAAAACTGGATTGATCACATTTTCAACTTGGTCTCTTGAGAACAGCAAATCAACGTGAAAATTTTTATTCCAGACCATAATCCACAAGGGAAATCAAGGACTTAGAGGTTGTGGTTATAAGGAGGAAATGGTCCTAATGAACAGATATAGGGAGCTGTAAATATTTCATCTGTCATTGTCCCTCAGGGAGGATAGCTTTGGGCTAGACAAGACATAGTTGATGATCTTGGGATCTCCTGTCTGGCCAGGGGACCATGCTTAATTCTCTTATGGTGTCTTGTCTGGAGACAGAGTTCAGTCTCCATCATCAACTATCTAGGGAGAGTCACCCATCCACATGAAGACTGTCCTCTCTGAGATTCCACACAGGTGAGTCCGAGAACCTGGTAGGTACTGAAGGAATCATTCACAGAGAAAGGATGGCAAGGACATCTACCTGAGATCACCTGAGAGCCAAACCAGCCTAGCAAGAGCCGGGAGATTGATGCATTTGGTTACTTGTCAGACCAAGTTATTTCTCAGTAATTTATTTACTATGTTAAGAAGCCATGTGTCTGTCAGCAATGAAGGCATCTTTGTGGTCAATTTACTGATGGGAATAGACATCCAATTGGAGGAGGGAGAAGATGGAATGGGAGAAATAAATGATTTCGGTCAAATTAGAAAGTGTCCAAGAAATTTGCAGTTCAAGAAGTGGGAAAAATAGAATCAGAGTTGTGATGAGATATGCAATGATTTTGGGTCTCTTAAATTTTTGAAATAAATGTATTTGTGCATATTTCTGTATTTTTTGAAGGATCAGATGAATGTATTGCTTGCAATTCATACCATACAACAGTATTTCATGAGACTTACGTTTCACAATTTCTTCTTTTACGTTAGGAATTCACACAAAAAATTTATCCAGAGGTCAAAATGGGATTATTAAAGTTTTTACTTACAATTTTCTTGCTGGTGAGGTTGAATATGTTTGTGGATCTGTTTTCTTTTTACTTTACTGCCAATTATACAGGATTTTATGTTCTTTTTAAAAAATAATACATTAATGTCCCCTTTTTTTTATTGAATAGATATTTTTGTGTCTTTTAAAAAATTATGAACTCTTTATAAGTCAAATGATGTATAGTGATTGAATGTTTTAAAAAAGTTATAAGAATGATAAAAATAAAGTAAAATGAAATTAAAAAATTATAAACAATCGTGTTAAAATAAAGGTCCATGTTTAGTTGTCTATGGAAAACTTAGCAACAGGAATTTAGGCACCATTTCTACATGATGATTTGATCTAAGATGATTTGATCTTTGTAGAATGGTCTTATATGCATCTCTTCCTAATCAACATGGCTGAGGACATCAGCAGGTCATTGTTTGGTGTGTGCATTAATATGTGTGTGTGTTTGTGTATGTATGTGTGTGTGTTTTGTAGAACATGAGCAGACCTCAGAACATGCTTACCTGAGCTCTTAAATTTCAAATTGTGACCCTGCCACTATGACACCTGCTGGTCCCACAAATTGTGCTCTTATAATACAAACATTTTAGTATTTACCAACAGATAAAAATTTGGAGAGATCTATTGTGATCCATGGAAGACCTTTGAAATAAAATACTGTGTGATTCCAGTTAACTAGGATAGCTGAAGTAGTCAAAACCATAGGAGCAGACAGCAGAATGGTGGTTGCCAGGGGATTGGTGAAAGGGAAAAAGAGAGTTGCTTTTCAATGTATATAAATTTACAGTAATTGGGAAAGCTGGTGGCATGGTGGTTAAGGCTACTGAATCCAACATGGCGGACTGCACAGGCCAAGTCCAAGACCTGGTGGTTTGAAAAAGATGCCAGGCATGTGTACATGCATGCCCATATCATGAAAGAAGAGGATATTGTGGTATAGTCATTCTACTTGGCAAGTAATCTCTCTCTCTCTTTCTCTGCCTGTGTAGTGAGTGCATTTGCACTGTGACAAAAATTTAAAAAAATCTAATTGAAAAATCATGTTACATTCTATAAATGTGTACAAAGATCTTTTGTGAATAAATAAGTAGGGAACCAGCAGTTAGCGTAATGGCTATGTCGCTGGACTCCCACGTAGTCGACCGCGGTTCGTGTCCCGGACCCGGTGGCTTAAAACTCACGCCAGGCACGTGTGCATGCGTGCCCAAGATCCCAAGAGGAGAATGGAGGAGAAGGGATTGCGGCGTGACCATCCCCCCTGGGGGGTGATTTCTCGCTTTCTGTCTCTATGTCTCTCTCTGGTCATATTTTTAAAATAATAATAATGGTGCCAGTAGGTGGCATCATAGTGGGCATGCTGGAATCCCACATAGATGACTATGGTTCGAGTCTTGGACCTGTCTGGCGAGCGCACGCGCCCTACAGTGAAAATCTCTCCAAAAATAAATAAATAAATAAATAAATAAATAAATAAATAAATAAGCTAATTCTATAGAATACTTGATCTATGGGCACAAAGAAGTGAGATAAGAAGCCCTAAGGCAAGAACGCACTATGAAAGCCTAAAATGTTTTAGATCAATACAAAAATATAGAAATTAAGTTTGGGACTAAAATAATTAGCTAAGGGATTTTAATTTTGTGAGTAATATCTGTTCAGTGAAATTACTCATTTTATTTTTCTCTTTTCAGGTAGTCACCATGGAACCAGTAAATGATACACAAATTTCAGAATTCCTTCTACTGGGATTTTCAGAGAAATCAGAACTGCAGCCCCTCATATTTGGGTTTTTCCTCTCCATGTACCTGATCACTGTGTGTGGAAACCTGCTCATCATCCTGGCCACCATCTCAGACTCCCACCTGCACACCTTCATGTACTTCTTACTCTCCAACCTGTCCTTTGCTGAGATATGTTTCACCTCCACCACTGTCCCAAAGATGCTGGTGAACATCCAGACACAGAGCAAGGTCATCACCTATGCAGGCTGCATCAGTCAGGTGTTTTTTTACATAGTCTTTGCAGCATTGGATGACTTCCTCCTGTCTGTGATGGCTTATGACCGGTATGTGGCCATCTGTCACCCCCTGCACTACACGGTCATCATGAACCCCTGGCTCTGTGGAAAGCTGGTTTTGGCATCCTGGATCCTGTGCGTCCTGTATTCCTTGTTCCATAGCTTAATGGCATTGCGGCTGTCCTTCTGTACTCATGTGGAAATTCCCCACTTTTTCTGTGAACTTAATCAGGTGATCCACATTGCCTGCTCTGACACCCTTCTTAATGACATGGTGATCTATTTTGCAGCTGTGGTGATTGGTGGTGGTCCCCTGACTGGGATTATTTATTCTTACACTAAGATAGTTTCCTCCATTCGTGCTATCTCATCAGCTCAGGGGAAGTACAAAGCATTTTCCACCTGTGCCTCTCACCTCTCAGTTGTCTCTTTATTTTATTGTACAAGCATGGGTGTGTACCTTAGTTCTGCTGCGACCCACAGCTCACACTCAAGTGCAGCAGCCTCAGTGATGTACACTGTGGTCACCCCCATGCTGAACCCCTTTATCTACAGTCTGAGGAATAAAGACATAAAGAGGGCTCTGAAAATAGTCTTTTTATAGAAATTGTGAAAAAAATAAATCCACACTAATGGCCTGGAGGTGAAACAATGCCAATGATTGCAGGGTTTAAAGCCTTGGAGCTAACAGTTGTGATTCTCTGATCATATTGTGAAAATACATGTCTGTACATACTAAGTATCACTGCATTTAGCTTTCTACACTGATTTCCAGCCAATTTTTTCTTTATTATCTTTCTACTTTCCCAATTTTGTTCCTATCCTCGTATCAGAAATGCTTTGAAAATATCATTGAATCACAAAATGATGTGCAACTCTTTTTAAAAAATATTCTATTTATTAATGAATTATTTTTAATTTTATTATTATTATTATTATTATTTTTTTTTTTATTTGATTTGACCAGAGAAAGAGAGAAAGAGTGAGAATGTAAGAAAGCATGCTGCCAGTTCTGGATCTTGAACCATAATTGGCCATGTGGGAGTCCAGTTTCTCAACCACCATGCCACTTGCCTTAAATATGCTAAAGTGAACATTTCGATCATACATTGTATTAACTATGTACTATGTTTCTTGTTCATCCTGTTCATCTACTTGTTGAAGTATGGAAAATTGGTGTCCATGCAGAAGGGTCTTTATTTGTTGGAGTGAAGGACTGACTAGTGTATTTTTTGATGTTTCATTACATATCTTCCTGTGTTTCCTTGAATATTTCAGAGCTGGCTGTAATTACAACTCCTTAAAATGAATTCTTAAAATGAATGACTTCCCATTCTTTCATATTTTGTCATAACCACTGTAACAGACAGTGAAGGAACAATTATCAATATTATCCAATATATGCTTTTTTTGTCATCATGAATCTGTTCTAAATTCATGAACAGAGTTTGAATTTCTGTCCCAGTCGGTTGATTCAGAGACACAAATTTCCTATGAACATTCATGTCCTCATATTTTTGCTAAAAGAACACCAATGCAGTCACTTTCTAATTTTTATTTTTATTTATTTATTTAGTTAGTTTTGCCATAGGATAAGTGTGCTTGCCAGAGGGAGACTAAGAGAATGAGAGAAAGTGAGAAATCATTAGTCAGGGTCAATGGCAGCACTACATTCCCTTCTCATCTCCTCTCAGGATTTTGGACACACACACACACACACACACACACGCACACACACACACTCCCAGTGTGATTTATGAAGCCACCTGGCCTGGGAATAGAACTTTGCCTTCAATCATGTGGGATCTAGCACCTTAACTGCCACACCATCTGCTGACCCATGACAATTAATTTTTAGTCATGGTTTGCAAAAGGTTCTAGTGACCTTTGGAGGCAGGGGAGTTCATAGAGAACATATAATAAAGATAAATTCATCACTCTTTCAACTTGGTCTCTTGAGAATGGCAAATCAACAGAAAAATTTTCCTTTCTTTCCAGACCAGTGTCCATGAAGGAGACCATAATTGGCCATGTGGGAGTCCAGTTTCTAAACCACCATGCCACTTGCTGTCCCACTATATGCAACTCTTAAAATAATGTATTCTCAAACAATGTATAAAATTCTGAGTAATTTTTGTATAAGGTTACTAAAATAACTTTTCGTGTTGTAGTCTGCCTATGCAAAAAGAGAACAAGAAAAAACGAGAAAACCAAATAAGTACATTGCATTTCTTTTTAATTTTTATAATATTGTTTATATTACATTGAATCACATATAACTTTATAGTGTATTACATTTCTTTTTCCAGAAAGAATACCATTCATATTAGTCAATACAAAGGCATTAAAATCCCCATCATCATCCAATAGCTTTTCTTTTTTTTCCCAGATTATTATTATTATTCCAATTTTTTAAACATTCAATCACTATTTATCATTTTGCTTGTGAAAAGACTTTATGCAACATGAAATACTTCTCAGACCTGTCCAGTTGAGAATACTATACATGTCATCATCAACAGGTAATAAATCATATCTGAATCCGACTAATGTCATGCCTCTCTATTTGTTCTTTTACTATCCTTCTCCATACTCTTCTCTAAAAAGCACATTACATTTGACAACTAATGCCATTAATGTAATTTAGAGTCTAGGCAAATCTGAAATGGTAGATTTTCATGTAAGTGTATGTCCTTGCTCCCAGTATCTCCATCTGAAATGTAGACTTTAATATATTAGTGTGTTTGATTACCTGTAATTCGCTCATTAGAATCCTGTTCTGTTAGTCAGCTCAGAGTTCACATGCCTACTGTAATCACAGTCAAAAATTGATAGGCCTGAACTCTGTGGTGAAGCCATACCATCTCAAAGCATGGAGCTGGAAGCCACATGAGGACTCTGGTTCAAGTCCTGAGTCCAATCAGCCTGAAATCTCAATGGATGGATGTGTGGTCAGGACTGGAGTGCTGGAGGACGGGAGGAAAAGAGTCTCTATATACCAGCACCCTGTGAGTGTGCTTTTCTCTCTGGATGTCTGTCTCCTGAGTCAAAATGTTTTGTATATGAAAAGGTAAATCTAAACAAATAGTTGAACAAATATGGCCTTGCCACTTGCCTTAAATATGCTAAAGTGAACATTTCGATCATACATTGTATTAACTATGTACTATGTTTCTTGTTCATCCTGTTCATCTACTTGTTGAAGTATGGAAAATTGGTGTCCATGCAGAAGGGTCTTTATTTGTTGGAGTGAAGGACTGACTAGTGTATTTTTTGATGTTTCATTTTTTTCCAGACCAGTGTCCATGAAGGAAATCAGCTGCTAAGTGATTGTAGTTAAGGAGGAAATGTACCTAATGAGCAGCTATAGGGAGCTGTGAATATTTTATATGTCATTGTCCCTCAACAGCTTCAGGTTTGTGCTAGACAAGACATGGTTGATTTTTCTAAAATCTCCAGACTGGCTAGGGTACCATGCTTAATTCTTTGTGTCTTGTTTGGGGACAAAACTGCCGTCTTCATCACCAACCAACTGGAGAGACATTCACCCTTCCACCAGAGGACTGTGCTCTCTGACACCTCATACAAGTGAGTCTGAGAGCCTGGTAGGTACTACAGCTACCTTCAGAGAGAATGGATGCTGAGGACGTCTATCTGGGGTCACCTGAGAGCCAAACCAGCCTAGCAAGGACCGAGAGATTAATGCTTTCGGTTACTTGTCTGACAAGGTTATGCATCATTAATTTATTTAATATGTTAACAAGTCAAGTGTCTGTCAGATAACAATGCAGGCATCATTGTGGACAATTTAGTGATGGGAATAGACATCCAATTGAATCAAGCTGAAGGAGGCATGGCAGGAAACCAATTACTTCAGTCAAATTATAACATGTGCCCAGAAATTTGTAGTTCATGAAGTAGTAAATGTAGAATCAGAGTTGTGATGAGATGTGTAATAGCTTCAGGATTGAAATTTTCAAAATGAATATATTTGTACATATTTCTTTATTTATTGAAGGATCCA
>NW_006208669.1:371852-376467 GCF_000334495.1 Tupaia belangeri chinensis | reverse complement strand
GTCTGAGATTCTATTTTCTGTATGATCTAGTCTGCTTTTAATACTTTCAAGGGAGATTTTGACTTCCTGTATTATAGCCTTCATCTGTAACAGGTCCGTTTGATTCTTTTTTATAGTGCGTATTTCCTCTTTTAGATCAGAATAGATTTATTTTGATCTGTGGAATATTTTTGAAATAAAATGCTGAGCGACTTTATTAACCAAGGTATCTGAAGTAGTCAAAGTCATAGAAGCAGTTGACGGAATGGTGCTTGCCAGGGATTTGGTGAAAGGGGGAAACATAGTTGTTTTTCTTTAAAAGAATTACTTATTTTATTAATTAATTTATAGAGAGAGGAGAGAGAGAGAGGAGAGAGAGAGAAAGGAAGAGAGAGAGAGAGAGAGAGAGAGAGACTGAGGAGAGAGAGAGAGAGCCACCAGGTCCAGGTCTTGAACTGCAATCAACCATGTGGGACTCCAGCACCTTAACCAGCATGACACCTGCTGACCCAGAGTTGTTTTTCAAAGAATATAAAGATAGTGCTACTGGGACAACTGATGGTGTGGTGGTTAAGTTGGCTGGACTGCACATGGTCAGCTCCCAGTTAAAGTCCCAGACCTGGTACTTTGAAAAACAGTCAGGAATGTGAACATGCACTCCCAACATCCTGAAAGAAGAGAGTATTGTATTATGGCCATTCCCCATGGAGGACGATTTCTCACTTTTCCTTTCTCTCTGTCTCTGTCTGGTGAGTGCCTATGCCTAATAGTAAAGCTAAAACAAAACAAAATTCCATTGTAACATCACATTTTCCTTCATAAATATAAACTATTATTTTTGTTAATAAATAAATTAAAAATCCTATAGAATACATGATCTATAGGAACAAAGAAGTGAGATAAGAAGTCTTAAGTAGAAATGGCACTACGAAAGCCTGAAGCAAATTAGATCTATATAAAAATATAAAAAATAACTTTGTGACTGCAAACTATTAACTATGGCAATAGCAAGTTCAGCTGATATATAAATATCTGTGAACAAATGTATGACTTTAGGCATGAAACTGTGAGTAGACTGAATATCCTGTAAAGTAGCACCTAACTGAGGCTATATAGGTTACTGTGGTCATTAAAAAGGTATTTTAAATATGTTTTTTTTATTTCAAGAAAGCCAGTTTTAGCTTTAATAAGTCAAAAGAAAAACATGTTAAGAGACATGTTAAGAGAACTCCAAAGTACTTTGTCACAATCATCATGAAGCCAAGGATTATAGAACTACATATGATTTTGCAGCATGTGAACATAGTTCTCTCCCTTGCTGAAAAGGCAATACGATCAGTTTCTGGAGATACCAACAGCTGTGTCTCTACCACAGTCTATGCTTTGGGAATCAAAGGGGCATATAGGGATACATTCCTCAGTTAGATTCGGAAGAATTTTATCATTTGTTATTTACATTCCATCATTGTACATTTCTATAGTATACAATATTTTTCAAGACATACGCTTGCAGTATGGGACAGTAATTTTGCAATTTTGTTTTAGTTTTTGCAATAGGGCACATGCATTTACCAAGAGAGATGGAGAAACAGAGAAAGAGAAAGAAGGCAGTGAGAACTCAACTCCAAGGCCAGAGCTATGCTGTATTCACTATTCCTCTAGTTTCCTCTCAGGATTTTGGAAACACACGGACACGTGCCCAGTGATGTTCAAGCCACTGGGTCCATGACTTGAACCTTGCATTTAGCTAAGTGAGATCTAGCACCTTAACCTCCATGCTCCCTGCTGACCTGTGATAATTAAATTTTAACTCATGATTGGTTAAAGGTGATAATGACCTTTGGAGGCAGGAGAGTTCCCAGAGAACATATAGAAAAGACTGATTTCATCACACTGTCATCTTGGTCTCTCGAGAGCAGCAAATCAGTAGGAAAATGTTCTTTTCTTTCCAGACCAGTGTCCATGAGGGAAATCAGGTACTAAATGGTTGTAGTTATAAGGAGGAAATAAGCAGACATACTTAACAAACAGGCATAGGTAACTGTAAATATTTAATCTGTTATTGTCCCTCAAGGAGTACAGTCTCAGTATGGACAAGACATGGTTGATTTTTCTGGAATCTCCAGACTGGCTAGGGGGCCATTCTTAGTTCTCTCATTGTGTTTTATCTGCGGACAGAAATGCAATATCCATCACCAACTATCCAGGGAGGAATTCATCCTTCCACAAGAAGAAAGCTCATAAAGGTGAGTCTGAGAGCCTGGTAGGTATTGCAGGATCTGTTCAGAGAGAATAGATGTCAAGGACATCTACCTGAGATCACCTGAGGGTGAAACCAGCCTAGCAAGAGCCAAGAGACTGATGTGTTTGGTTACTTGTCCAACTAGTTTATTTTTCTTTAATTTAGTTAATATGTTAACAAGCCATGTGTCAGTCACTTAGCAATGCAGGTCCTATTGTGGACAATCTAGTGATGGGAATAGACATCCACTTGGATGAGGGTGAAGAAGGAATGGGAGAAATAAAATGATTTCAGTAAAATTAGAACATGTGCACAGAAATTTGCAGTTAAATAGTAGAAAGAATCAGAGTTGTGATGAGATGTGCAATGACTTTCGGGTCTCTAAGTTATCTTAAGTAGTTCAAGTCATAGAAGCAGACAACAAAATGGTGTTTGAAAGGGACTGCTAAAAGGAGGAATCTGAATTGTCTTCCTTTTTGAGAGGAATTATTTTAATTTAATTATAATTGTATTATTATTCAACTTGAACAAAGAGAAAGAAAGAGAGAAAGCCCCAGCCAGGTCTGGGACTCGAAACACAATTGGCCATGTGGGAGTCCAACACCTTAACCACCATGCCACCTGCTAGCCCTAGAATTGTGTTTCTATGTATATAATGATACAGTTATTGGGCCAGCTGTTGGTGTGGTGGGTAAGGTAGCTGTATCACACATGGTTGATGGCCAGTTAAAGTCCCAGACCTGACCACTTGAAAAAAATGGCAGGCATGTGTACATGTACTCTCTCTCTCTCTCTTTTTTTTGGAGAGGTTTTTGCTATAGGGTGCGTGTGCTCGCCAGACAGACAGAGAGAGTCAGAGAGACAGAAAGAGAGAAATCACCCCCCAGGGGGGATGGCCACGCCACAACCCCTTCTCCTCCATTCTCCTCTTGGGATCTTGGGCACGTATGCACATGCGCCTGGCGTGAGTTTAAGCCACTGGGTCCAGAACGCGAACCGAGGTTGACTACATGGGAGTCCAGCGACATAGCCATTACGCTAACTGCTGGTCCCTGTACATGCACTCTCAACATCCTAAAGGAAGAGAGTATTATGGCATGGTCCTTCCTCTTGGTGGATGAATTCATACTTTCCCTCTCACTCTGTGTCTGTCCGGTGAGTGCATGAGTCAATAGCACAATTAAAGCAAAACAAAACCATAAACCAAACAAAGTCCCATTGTAACATCTCATTTTACTTCATAAATATGGACTATAATTTTTGGTCAATAAATAAATTAGTTGAAAATCCTGTAGAATACATGATCTATGGGAACAAAGAAGGGAGATAAGAAGTCCTAAGCAGAGATGGCACTAAGAGAGCCTAAAGTAGATTGGAGCCATACAAAAATATAAAAAAATAAATTTGTGAGGGCAAAATATCAACTGGGAATTTCACCTATATTAATAATACTTGTTCACATGAAATTAGTCATCTTATTTTCCTCTTTTCAGGTAGTCATCATGGAAGCAGAAAATGGTACACAAATTTCAGAATTTCTTCTTCTGGGACTTTCAGGACCCCTCCTATTTGGGCTTTTTCTCTCCATGTACCTGATCACTGTGTGTGGAAACCTACTCATCATCCTGGCCACCATCTCAGCCTCCCACCTGCACACCCCCATGTACTTCTTCCTCTCCAACCTGTCCTTTGCTGACATCTGTTTCACCTCTACCACCGTACCAAAGATGCTGGTGAACATCCAGACACAGAGCAAGGTCATCACCTATGCAGGCTGCATCACCCAGGTGTTCTTTTACATAGTTTTTGCAGTGGTAGATGACATTCTCCTGACTGTGATGGCCTATGACAGGTATGTGGCCATCTGTCACCCTCTGCACTACATGGTCATCATGAACCCCTGGCTCTGTGGAAAGCTGGTTCTGGCTTCATGGACCATGAGTGTCTTGTATTCCTTGTTGCATAGCTTAATGACATTGCGGCTGTCCTTCTGTACACATGCGGAAATCCCCCACTTTTTCTGTGAACTCAATCAGGTGGTCCACCTTGCCTGCTCTGACCCCTTTCTTAATGATATGGTGATCTATTTTGCATCTGTGCTGCTGGGTGTTGGTCCCCTCACTGGGATCCTTTACACTTACTGTAAGATAGTTTCCTCCATTCGTGCCATCTCATCAACTCAGGGGAAGCACAAAGCATTTTCCACCTGTGCCTCTCACCTCTCAGTTGTCTCCTTATTTTACTGTACAGGCATGGGTGTGTACCTTAGTGCTGGTGCTGTCCACAGCTCACACTCAAGTGCAGCAGCCTCGGTGCTGTACACTGTGGTCACCCCCATGCTGAACCCCTTCATCTACAGTCTGAGGAATAAAGACATAAAGAGGGCCCTGAAAA
>NW_006208669.1:361420-370947 GCF_000334495.1 Tupaia belangeri chinensis | reverse complement strand
AGGAACTTTACTTAAAGCCAGAAAACAGGTTAGGATTCTGTTCAAATAGTAGGTACATGGACCTGTCTACAACTTAAGAGAAGACAAAAATCCTTAACTCTGGAAAACAAAGCATAGAAGAAGATTGGTAATGTTTTAGTCAAAAGTCATAAAATTCTATATCACCAGGTCAAAATCATGTACTTAATCTATCTTCTGTGGTGGTCCAATTTTTCCATTTAAATTCTGGAAGATAACATTCAACTTTGGCTTTGTCCCTACCATTAAGCAGGCCATTTTCTTAGCTGTTTTAGAACTCATTTCTGTGTGTCTAACTTTAGTTTTCCCGAGATAGCACTCCCTTCAGAATGTCTTGTACAACTGATCTGATGTCAGTAAATTCTTTCAAGTTTTCTTTATCTGAGAATGTTCTTGTCTTCTCTTCCCATATGAAGGATAATCTTGCTGGATATATTATTCTTGGTTGAAATGTTTTTTCACTTAACACTTTGAGTATATTTTTCCATTATTTCCTTGTTCATATTGTTTTTGATAAGAGATCTGCTGTTAGCCTGAAGAGATATCCTTTGTAGATAACTTGAGGTTTCTCTCTTGCCAATCTTAGTATCTTCTCTTTGTGATTTTGGTCATTCTGGCTATAATGTGTCTTGGAGAAGATACTCTTGGGTTGATTCTATTTGGGGTCTGGATCTTTGAATGTCTCTTTAGGTTTGAAAATTTTTCTTCCAGGATTTTGTGGAATAGATTATCAATGCCTTTATTAATCTCTTCACCTTCTGGGATACCGGTTATCTGGATGTTGGGATGTTTAATTGTACCTAGTACTTCTTTTATATTATTCTCATTTTGGGGGGCTATTTTCTCAGTCTTCATGGTGGATTTTAGTAGTCCAGAGATTCTGTCTTGTACATTTGAGATTCAATTTTCTGCATGATCTAACCTGTTTTTAATACATCCAAAGGAGGTTTTGAATTCCTATATTATAGTCTTCATCTCCAACAGTTCCATTTGATTATTTTTTATGGTGTGTATTTCCTCTTTCAGCTCTTGTAAGAACTTCCTCACCTCCTGGAACTCAACAGCTCTTTTCTTCTGGAGTTCATTATCTCTTTTCTCTTCTATCAGTTCACCTCCTGGAACTCATCAGCTCTTTTTTTCTAGAGTTCATTATCTCTTTTCTCTTCCATCACTGCTTTGTCACTATGAATATTCTAAATTCTTTATCAGACATTTCTGTGAGTTCCATTCTACTGTCTATGGATGAAGAAGAGTTAATTATTCTATTCCCTCGGCAGAGAGGTATTTTCTTGATATCTCATATTTCTTGTGCCTCTGTGGTGATTTTTAGTCATCTGATGGGTTATTTATTTCTTCCTAATTTCTAGAAGTTCAATCTGGCAATCATAGGTGCACAGGAGGTGGTGGCCTGCCATCTCTTTGCCATTCTTTTTTCTCCCTTTGTGTGGCAGATTCATTGGGAATTGAGGAGTATGTCGACCTAAGGTGACTTCTCAGCAAAACATCTTCATTTCTTATTTACTAAAAGCACTAGATCTCAGGTCTCATGGCAGATTTAATCTTCTTCTACGCTTCCATTTTTGCCTTTCCCAAATGGCAAATTAAAAAAAAAATTACAGCAAAACTTACAGATTTTTTTTAGCAGAACTTTTCAGTTGTTTGTCTATTAGTCATTCCTTCTCTTTTCTCTTTCCCCTTACTTTCAACCACCCACTGCCTTCACTTACAATCTCTGCTGCCTACATTTATCCTCTTCACTATCATATCTTTGGATCTTTTCATTTCTGCCATGCAGGGAAGACATTCAGTTCATATTGATTTGGGATATACAATATACCTTTTTCAAAGTCTAGGTAGCTTCTTAATATTAAGTCCTCTATATTCATCTACTTCTAATAAAACAATAGGATGGTCATTGTTTCTTATGGCTGAGTAATATTCCATAGTACACATGTGCCACCAGTTTTCAACCCAGTCATCAGTTTTTAGACACTTAGGTTGATCCCATGTTTTAACAATTGTGACTAATGCAACAATAAACATGAATGTGTAAGTGTCTTTCGTTATCCTGTTCTTTGAGTAAATACTAAGGAGTGGGATTATCGGTTACCTTGTAGTTCTATTTGTAGTTTTATAGGAACCTATACATTGCTTTACATAGTTTGCACAAATATATATTTCCAATAACAATGCAAGAGTGTTCTCTTTAGAGGGTTCTCTTTTGACCACAGCCTTGGGGATACTGACCATGAACTGTAGAAGGTGTTTCTTTCTGCTTATGTCTGTCTCTCTTTCTGTCTCCCTCTCATTCTCTCTTGCTCTCTTTCCTCATGTGAATCAACACATTCTGTTATGAAAAAAAAATCAGTTACCTGAGTCAAAATGTTTTGTATATGGAAAGTCAAATATAAGCAAATAGTTGAACAGATACAGCCATAGAGTCAGAGATAGACTTAAATATGATGAAGTGAACATTTTGATCTTGTATTGACTAAGAACCATGTTTCTTGTTCATTCTGTTCATCTTTCAATTCTTGTCAAAGGATTGAAAATTGGTGTCCATGTTGAAGGGTGTTTATTCATTGGGGTGAAGGACTGACTTGTGTGTTTTATGCTATTTCATTAAATATCTTCCTGTGTCTTCTTGAATACTTCGGTACTGGCTGTAATTACAACTCCTTGGAATGCTTAAAATGAACTACCTCCCCCTCTTTAAAATTTTGTCATAACCACTGAAGGGACAGTGAATGAACAGATGTCAGTATCATCCAATATATTTTTTAGTGCTCAAGAATCTGTTCAAATTCTCCCAGTCATTTGATTCAGGGTCACAAATTTCTTGTAAAAACATTCATGTTCTTCACATTTCTCTAGTTACTGCAAGGGAATACCAGTGTAGTCACTTATTTATTTAGTTTTAGTTTACTATAGGGCATGTGTGCTCGCCAGAGAGAGAGAGAGAGAAAGAGAGAGAGAGTGAGAAATAACTCCCCAGGGGCAATGGCCACACTATATTCACTATTTTTCAGTCTCCGCTCAGGATTTTGAAAATATGTACATGTGTCCAGGATGATTTATCAAGCCACTTGGTCTGGGACTAGAACCATGCATTCAGTCATATGAGATCCAGTACCTTAGCTGCCACGCCACCTGCTGACCCATGACAATTAAAATTTAATTCACGTTTGTGAAAGGTGCTAATGACCTTTGGAGGTAGGAGAGTTTACAGAGGACGTGTAATAAAGATCAATTCATCACAGTTTCAACTTGGTCTCTTGAGAACAGTGAATCAACAGGGAAATTTTCTTTTCTTCCCATACCAGTGTCCACAAGGGAAATCAGTTATAAGAGGTTGTGGTTATAAGGAAGAAATGGACCTAATGAGCAGATACAGGGAGCTGTAAATATTTTATATGTTATTGTCCCTCAAGAACTACAGCCTTGGGTTGGGCAAGACATGGTTGATTTTTCTGGAATCACCAGAATGTCTAGGGCTCTGTACTTGTCTATCATTATGTCTTGTCTAAGGATAGAGCTGCAGTCTCCATCACCAACCATTTAGGGTGAAATATACCCTTCCACAGAAAACTGTCCCCTCTGAGATCCCATACAGGTGAGTCTGAGAGCCCGGTAGGTACCACAGGAATGGGTCAGAGAGAATGGATAACAAGGACATCTACTGGAGGCCACCAGAGAGCCAAATCAGCCTAGCCAGAGCTGAGAGATTGATGCATTTGGTTACTTGTCTGACAAAGTTATTAATCATTAATTTATTTAATATGTTAACAGGTCATGTGTCTGTCAGACTTAGCAAAGCAGGCATCATTGTGGACAATTGAGTGATGGGAATGGACATCCAATTGAATGAGAGTAAAGAAGGAATGAGAGAAATAAAATGATTTCAGTCTAATTAGAACATGTGGCCAGAAATTTACAGTTTACGAAGTAGTAAAAGTAGATTCAGAGTTGTGATGAAATGTTCGATGACTTTAGGGTTGGTTAAGGAATTTTTGAAATAAGTGTATTTGTTCATATTTTTTGTATTTTTAGAAGGATCCAAATGACTTGGATGTTTGCAATTCATAGCTTTTAACAGTAGTTCACGAGACATACATTTCACAGTTTCTCCTTTCATGTTGGGCATTCACATAAAAAATTTACTCAAAGGTCATAATGAGAATATTCAAGAGATTTTACTACAACTATTTTCTTGCTAATGATATTGAATAAATTTGTGTGTCTCTTAGCTTTTTACTTTATTGCAAATTATGAAAGTGTTTTGCTTTTATGTTCTGGGGTCTGAGTATATTTTATTTTATTTTTCTCCTAATAATAAATTAAATTATTAAATTTTTCAGAATAACATTGAATTATTTTACGTGTTGATGGATATCAACATATTTGGTGAATGTAAAAAGTTAATAGATTTGGTGTTATGAAATCTAGTTGTGTACAAACTCACAAACCCCCAATTTTTATGAACTTAGATAAATTCTTCTACGTTAGTTGTAAGCATAAATACTTCTTTCTTTTTTTGCCATAGGGCACATATGGTCACCTGAGAGAGTGAGAAAGAGAGACAGAGAGAGGGAAAATGAGAAATCACTCCCCATGTGGTTGTCCACCATTTTCCTCTTAGAGTTTGGGCATACAGACATACATGTTTCAAACTGCTGGGTTCAGGACTTGAACCACAGTCAGCCAAGTTGGAGTACAGCACCTTAACCACTACTACCAATAATTATCTTATAATGCAACTGTCTAAATACTGATCAACTGATAACAATAAGGAGATTTTTAGAACTATTTTGATCCATGGAATACTTTTGAAATAAAATACTAAGTGATTCCATTTAACTAACGTATCTGAAGTAGTCAAAGTCATAGGAGCAGACACAGAACTGTGGTTTCCAGGGAATTGATGAAAGGAGTAAATAGAGTAGTTTTCCTTTTTCTAAAAAAAATTATTTATTTTATTAATTATTATTATTATTTAGCTTGGCCAGATTGAAACAGAGGAAAAGTGAGGAATCAAGCCACCAGGTCAGGGACTTGAACCACAATTGGCCATGTGGGAGCAACTTAGTCACCATGCCACCTGCTGGCCTCAGAGTTGTTTTCAATGGATATAAAGGTACAGTTATTGAATCAGGAGACGTTGTGGTAGTTAAGGTGGCTGAATTCCATCTGGTAGACTGCCAGATTAATCCCAGACCTGGCAGCTTGAAAAAAAAAAGCCAGGTATGTTTACATGTACTTGTGGTATGGCCATTTCCTGTGGAGGGAGATTTCTCACTTTCCCTCTCTTTCTGTCTGTCTCTGTGTCCGGTGAGTGCAATTGCTCAATAATAGCAAAACTAAAACAAAAAAACAAATACAATCTCATTGTAACATCACATTTTACTCCATTAATATGTACTATTATTTTTTGTTAACAAATAAATTAGCATGTCTGAATTTAGGCATAAATTTTAGTGAGTAAAGTGAACATATTATATTCAGACATGCATTCATAAATTTGTATATATCAGCTGTGCTTGCTATTGAAAGTATTTAAATTAATTAAGATCTTTAGTGAATCAATAAAATGTGAAAAAAAAATACATGGAAAACAATTGTACATACCAGAGACACTATGGGAAAAGGGGGGGAATTGGCAGAGGGTGAGATGTAGGAAAACAGGGTGGGGGGAAGCAAAATATAAAAGAAGAAATAGAAAATTATTTGTTGATGATAACATGTAGGGTTATATCCTTGTATCCTGGATGGAAAATCTCATTTTGTAAATTGAATCAATGCACAGTGAATGACTGTAAATGAATAAATACATAATAAAAACAAACAAACAAAAAACCAAATAAATTAGCTAAAAATCCTGTAGAATACATGAGCTATGGGAAGAATGAAGTGAGATAAGGAGTCCTAAGCTGAGATAGCACTAAGCCTTGAGCAGACTAGATCCATACAAAAATATAAAGCACAACTTTGTGACTGTAAAATATTAATGTTGGCATTTCAACTGTGTAATACTTGTTCATGTGAAATTAGCCATCATATTTTCCTCTTTTCAGGGAGTTACTATGGAACCAAAAAATGATACAGAAATTTCAAAATTTCTTCTTCTGGGTCTTTCAGAGGAATCAGAATTGCAGCCCCTCCTATTTGGGTTTTTCCTCTCCATGTACCTGATCACTGTGTGTGGAAACCTGCTCATCATCCTGGCCACCATCTCAGACTCCCACCTGCACACCCCCATGTACTTCTTCCTCTCCAACCTGTCCTTTGTGGACATCTGTCTCACCTCCACCACCGTCCCAAAGATGCTGGTGAACATCCAGACACAGAGCAAGGTCATCACCTATGCAGGCTGCATCATCCAGATGTTCTTTCACATAATTTTTGCAGGGATAGATGACTTTCTCCTGACAGTGATGGCCTATGACAGATATGTGGCCATCTGTCACCCTTTGCACTACATGGTCATCATGAACCCCTGGTTCTGTGGAAAGCTGGTTCTGGCATCCTGGATCATATTTGTCCTGTATTCCTTGTTACAAAGTATAATGGCATTGCGGCTGTCCTTCTGTACACATGTGGAAATCCCCCACTTTTTCTGTGAACTTAATCAGGTGATCCACCTTGCCTGCTCTGACACTTTTCTTAATGACTTGGTGAGCTATTTTGCATCTATGCTGCTGGGTGTTGGCCCCCTCACTGGGATCCTTTATTCGTACTCTAAGATAGTTTCCTCCATTCGTGCAATCTCATCAGCTCAGGGGAAGTACAAAGCATTTTCCACCTGTGCCTCTCACCTCTCCGTTGTCTCCTTATTTTATTGTACAATCTTAGGAGTGTATTTTAGTGCTGGTGCTACCCACAGCTCACACTCAAGTGCAGCAGCCTCGGTGCTGTACACTGTGGTCACCCCCATGCTGAACCCCTTCATCTACAGTCTGAGGAATAAAGACATAAAGAGGGCCCTGAAAATATTGTTTCACTAGAAATTGTGAATAAATCATTGACCTGGAGATTAAACAATGCCATAATTGCAGAGTTTATAGCCTTGGAGACAACTGTTGTTATTCTCTGACCAGATTGTGAAAGTACATGTCTATACAATTGAAGTAACTCTGTATTTAGCTTTCTACACTCTCTCATATCCATCCAATTTTTTCTTTAATATCTTTCTACTCTACAATGTTATTCCTAGCCTTGCATCTGAAATATTTTAAAAGTATTATTATCTCACAGAATGGAATGCAACTCTTTTTTAAAAAAATTCTATTTATTAAAGAATCATTGTTATTTATTTTTATTTGCTTGATTGATTGAGAGAGAGAGAGAGAGAGAGAGAGGAAGAAAGAGAGAGAGAGAAAGTGAAAAAGCATGCTGCCAGTAGTTCTGGAAC
Source organism: Tupaia belangeri chinensis (assembly GCF_000334495.1). Lineage (NCBI taxonomy): Eukaryota > Metazoa > Chordata > Mammalia > Scandentia > Tupaiidae > Tupaia > Tupaia belangeri. Next base: position 363,521 of record NW_006208669.1, on the reverse strand, counting down.
TTGAAACATAATTGGCCATGTGGGAATCCAGTGCCTCAACCACCATATCACCTGCTATCTACCTATATGCAACTCTTTTTTTTTTTGAAAGTTTTTTGCTATAGGACGCGTGTGCTTGCCAGACAGACAGAAAGAGACAGAGAGACAGAAAGCGAGAAATCACCCTCCTGGGAGGATGGCCATGCCGCAATCCCTTCTCCTCCATTCTCCTCTTGGGATCTTGGGCATGCACGCACACATGCCCGGTGTGAGTTTTAAGCCATCGGGTCCGGGACGTGAACCACGGTCGACTACGTGGGAGTCCAGCTACATAGCCATTATGCTAACTGCTGGTCCCCCTATATGCAACTCTTAAAAATAATGTATTTTCCATTGATATATATGATTTTGAGCAATTTTGGTATAATGTTACTAAAATAACCTTTTCTGGTTATTTTAGTAACATTAAAGAGAATGACAAGAAAAAAAAAGCAACTAGAAAACAATCAAACAAAAAAGATACATTACAGTTGGCACCTAATGTCATTAACGTAACTTAGAGTATAGACAAATATAAAACTGCAGAGTTTCATGTATGTGTATGTCCTTGCTTCCAGTATTTCTATCTGAAATGTAGACTTTAAGATATTAATGTGTTTGATTACTTGTAATTTGCTCATTAGAATCTGTCCTGTTACTCAGCTCAGAGTTCACACTGCCTACAGTAATCACTATTAAAAATTGATGATATTGTATGTATCCACTCAATATATACCGACTATCCACACTCTATGGTAGAGAGCGAAAAATTGGAGGACATAAGAGCAGTGAAAGTACTTAATGAGAACAGGACAGTGTGGATTGAGGTGGGTGAAGAGAATAGGATAGAGAAAGATAGCAAGAGAACAAATAGAGAGGCAGGACGCTAGTGGGAAACAGATATGGCTTATTACCTGTTGATGATGACATGTATACTATTCTCAACTGGATTGGTCTGAGAAGTATTTCATGATGTGTAAAGTCTTTCTACAAGCAAAATGAGAAATAGTGACTGACTGTTGAAAAATAATAATTAGAATAATAATAATAATGATTGGGAAAAACATAGAAAAGATACTGAATGATGAAGTGGGGAGATTAATGTCTCTGTATTGACTGACATGCAAGGCATTCCCTTTTGAAAAAGCAATGTAATACACTGTAAAGTTATATGTAATCCAATGTAACATATTGAAGATTATGATGATAATTAAAAAAAAATTGATGATCAGGTCCAGACTCTGTGGTGCAGCCATAGCATTATTAGAGTACAGAGCTGGAAGCCACATGAGGACTCTGGTTCAGGTCCTGAGTCCAATAAGTCTGTCATCTCACTGGATGGGTGTGTAGTCAGGATCTGGAGGACTGGAGGAAGACAGTCGTAACATGGACATACCCTGTAGAGGGTGTTTCTCTTTATGTCTATTGAAAAATTTTATCAGGTACTTGAGTCAAAAATGCCTTGTATATGCAAAGAAAATATAAAAAATAGTTGATCCAATATGGCCTTAGAATAAAAGATGGCCTTAAATATGTTGAAGGGAACATTTTGATCATACATTGTATTAACTATGTCCTGTATTTCTTGTTCATCCTGTTCATCTACTTGTTGAAGTCTGTAAAGTTGATGTCTATGTGGAAGGGTATTCATTGGGGCGAAGGATTGATCTCATCCTGTTCATCTACTTGTTGAAGTATGTAAAGTGGGTGCCCATGTGGAAGGGTATTCATTGGGGTGAAGGATTGATTGGTGTGTTTTATGCTGTTTCATTAAGTATCTTCCCGTTTGGTCTTGAATTCTTTAGGGTTGGCTGTAATTACAACTTCTCGGAGTGCTAAAAATGAATTATCCCCCCACTTTAAATTTTGCCATAACTGCTGAAGGTACAGTGAATGAACAAATATCAATATAATTCAATATTTGTTTCCACAAATATTAATAACATCCTTTGTGCTCAAGACTCTCTTCGACTTTTTGTTTTTGAGGGTTTTTTTTTTGTTTTTTGTTTTTTGCTAGAGGGCACGTGCATTCACCAGAAAGAGAGACAGAAAGCGAGAAATCACCCCCCAGGGGGGATGGGCA
>NW_006208669.1:348597-361331 GCF_000334495.1 Tupaia belangeri chinensis | reverse complement strand
AACCGCGGTCGACTACATGGGAGTCCAGCAACATAGCCATTATGCCAACTGCTGGTCCCAGGTGTTAATGATTTGTGAAGGCAGGAGAGTTCATAGAGAATGTGTAATAAAGATAAAGTCATCACACTTTCAACCTGGTCTCTCGAGGACAGCAAATCAACAGTAAAAAAGTTCTTTTCTTCCCAGGCCAGTGTCCACAAGGGAAATTAGTTTCTAAGAAGTTGCAGTTATAAGGAGGAAATGTACCTAATGAAGAGCTATGGGGTGATGTAACTATTTCATCTGTCCTTGTCTCTCAAGAAGGACAGACACTGGACAAGACACTGTTGATATTTTTGAGATCTCGTCTTGCTAGGGGACCATGTTTAATTCTTTCTCTGTGTCTTGTCTGGGAACAAAGCTTCAGTCTCCATCATCCACCATCCAGAGGGAAATGTACCCTTCTGTAAGAAGACTGTCTTCTCTGAGACGCCCCCATACAGGTAAGTCTGAGAGCTGATAGGTACTGCAGGAATGGGTTCAGAGAGAATGGATGCCAAGAACATCTACCTTAGGTCATTCTGAGAGCCAAACCTGCCAAGCAAGAGTCAAGAGACTGATGCATTTGGTAACCTGTCTGACAAAGTTATTTGTCAGTAAGTTATTTACTAAGTTAAGAAGCCAAGTGTCTGTCAGACTTAGCAATGCAGGCATCATTGTGGACAATTTAGTGATGGGAATAGCCATCCAATTGGATGAGGTGAAGAAGGAATGTGAGAAATGAATGATTTCAGTCAAATTAGAACATATACACAGAACTTTTCAGTAAAGAAATAGGAAAAGGAGAATCAGAGTTGTGTTGAGATGTGTAATGACTTTCAGGTTTCTTAAGGAACTTTCAAAATGAGTGTATTTGTGCATATTTCTGTATTTTTGAGGGATCCAGATGAATGGATTGGTTGTAATTTATACCTTGCAACAGTATTGCATGAGACTTATATTTCACAATTTCTCCTTTCATATGGGGAATTCACATAAAATTTTTACTCAAAGATCAAGATGGGACTATTAAAGAGCTTTTGCTTACAAGTATTTTCTTGCTGGTGAGGTTGACTATGTTTGTGGATCTAATTTCTTTTTATAGATTGCCAATAATGTAGGTTTTTATGTTCTAGTGTCTGAATGTTTTTGATTCTTTCGATACTTTTTTCTCTTAAATAATATACTGATGTTTGTATATAAAATTTTCAGAATGTCATTCAATTATTTTACATATAGGTATATATTGGTTGAATGTGAAAAGTTAATAGACTATGTTATCTAATCTAATAGTCAATCCGGTTGTGTACATACCCACACCTTCTAAATCTTTATTAACTTAGAATAATTCCTCTGCATCAGTAGTAGAAACAAATCTCCTTTTATACATATTTTCATCTTATTTCACATTTATGTTTACTTATTGTTTTCTTCTGCCTATTATCATTAATTCTTTTTTAATTTTTGAATTCCGTTTCAAAAGGTGAATAATTACTTTATATATTTATGGGGTACAATGTGACGCTATGATATATGTATGCACACAATGATTAAACTATGCTAATTAACATACCTATCCCTTCATATACTCATTCTTTATTCATGGTAAGAATGTTTGTTTGTTTGTTTGTTTTTTTTTTTGGAGGTGTTTTTCCCATAGGGCTTGTGCGCTCGCCAGAAAGACAGAGAGAGACAGAGAGATAGAAAGCGAGAAATCACCCCCCCAGGGGGGATGGCCATGCCACAATCCCTTCTCCATTCTCCTCTCAGGATCTTGGGCACACGTGCACATGCATCCGGCATGAGTTTAAGCCACCGGGTCCAAGTGGAGACTGGCAGTTTGTGTAAAGCCTATGTCACTGGACTCTCTTGCAGTTGACCATGGTTTGAGTCCTGGACCAGGTAGCTTAAACCCACTCTGGGCACAGATGAATGAGTGCCCAAGATCCTGAGAGGAGAATGGAGGAGAAGGGATTGCGGTGTGGCCATCCTCCCTGAGGGATAATTTCTCACTTTCTGTCTCTCTGTCTCTCTCTGTCTTTCTGGCGAGTGCACATGCCCTATATCAAAAACCTTTCAAACAAACAAACAAACAAACAAAAACAAAAAACAGACAAACAAACAAAAAAAAACCACTACTGTGTAAGGGCCAGTAGATGGTATAGTGATTAAGACACTGGAGTCTCACATGGCCAACTGTGATTTGAGTCCCAGACTTGGTGGCTTGCTTTCTCACTTTCTCTTTTAGTGTCACATTCTGTTGAGTGCATATACCCTTTAGCACATTAAAAAAAATCATAATAAGTAATTCTAAAAAAAATGATTCTGGGGAGAAGATTAGGGGAGGTGAATATATAACCTCATGTATGTTTGCTACATCCCTCAAGCCATTTTGAGCCTAGCTAGGGAAAATGATGTGGAATTAAATAAAATCAAGAAAGTGATAGTCCCACATGTTAAATAAGTACATGCAGGAAGTGTTCTTTTCCTTTAAGAATGTTTTTAAAAAAAATTAAAAAGAAGATGACTTTACAAGCTGAGAATGTATAGTGATTGAATGTATAAAAGAAATTAAAATAAAATAAACTTTTATGGAGGTTGAAAGAGTAGATGTTCTTGAGAAGGAAGGAGAATAAAAAATTCCAAATATACCAGTGACAGAGTCCCAAAGGAGGGAAGCACATTAAGTAAAAGTGAGTACTGATGCTCTGGAGTCTGGTGAAGCTTAAAGTGAAGTTCAGTGTTTGGGGGATCAGTGTGGGCAGGGGTAGGAGGTGTAGAGTTAGAGCTGTTTTCGTTTTTTATTTTATGTTATTGTTTTTTTTTTCATTTCCTTTTTATTCTTTTCCTCTTATTTATTTTTTATTCTTATTTTTTTAAACATACAATGACTATACATTATTTGACTTATAAAGAGAATTTATACCACATGAAATACATCTCAGACCAGTCCAGTTGAACATACTATACACATTATCATTAACAGGTATTAAACCATTTCTGTCCCACAAATATCTTGCCTCTCTATTTTTTTCTCCTTGATTTATTTCCCTCTGTGCTTCCTTTCTCACACCCTCCTTTCACAATGTCTCCAGCATCCATAACTACTTTCACTGCTTTTATGTCCTCCAATCTTTCAATCTCTACCATAGAGTGTGGATAGTTGGTATATATGAAGTGGAGACATACAATGTCTGTCTGTAATAGCCTGGCTTGCTTCACTCAGCAATCAATCTTCCATATTTAACCACTTTCTATCAAATTCCAGGGTCTTGTTTTTTATGGCTGAATAGTATTCCATTGAGTATATATGCCACACTTTTTCAATCCATTCATCTGATTGTGGACATTTGTGTTGGTTCCATGCCTTATAAATGATGAATAATGCGGCAACAAACATTGAAGTGGAAGTGCTTTTCTGACTGAGCATTCTCCTGTCCTTTGGTTATTTGAAATTTTTTCTTATTTATTTAAATTTATTTTATGCATTAAATCACTATACATCACTTAGCTTATAAAGTGAATTTATACAACATAAATACACTTCATACCAGTCCAGTTGAGTATAGTGTACATGTTATCATCAACAGTTAATAATCCATTTCTGTTTCCCATAAATGTCTTATCTCTCTATTTTTCTCCTAATTTATTTCCTCCATAGGTCATGTGTGCTTGCTGGAAAAAGACAAAGACTGAGAGAAGGAAAGTAAGAAATCACTTCCCAGAAGAATGGCCACACCACAATCCCTTCTTCTCCATTCTCCTCTTGGGATTTTGGGCATGTACATACAGACATGGTATGGCTTTTATTGTATTTTTAGAATTTTTTAGATAGTTTTTTATTATGATTTATGCATTCAATCACTATACATTATTTAGATTTTTAAGTTTCTGGGTCTGGGACTTGAACTGTGGTTACTCATATGGGTATCCATTGCCTGAATCACTATGCTACCTGCTGGTCCCAAAGGTACATTCTTCATGGAGGATGGAGTCATGTGTTTGAAGCTATCATGGAAGAGGTGCATTTTTCAAGGAGAGTCAAATCATATGCTTGAAGCGATGAAATTTCTGCTTTATTTTCTGCTGGAGAGTCATTGAGGGCTAGATCTGAGATACAAAATCCAGTTTTCTGATTCCATTGATTTTTAATTAAACATAATTCCATAGACTTTTACCCTTTCTTTAAAGACTCTATAGTTTTGTCATATTTTGGATATTTCATTTTTTGAATTGTGGGTTTATTGGCCTTTCTCATTGTTCTCTTGGGGAGTTCAATCTGTAACATATCCAAACATCATAAATACATTGCACTATTCTGTATCAAAAATGTTCATTTTAACTGGTTTATTACTGATGTTGGGCATACTTGGGTATAACTGGGCTTGGCATGCCTCAGGATCAAGGGAGTTTTCTCTTCATCACCATCTCTCAGGGCCACCTGAGCTTATTAGATCTTTTTCCCTTCCTCATGCATCCATTCCTCTTTTTTTTGGGGGGGAGCGTAGGTAAGGGGTGTTTGCCATAGGATGTATGTGCCACAATCCCTTATTTTCCATTCTCCTGTCAGGGTATTGGGCATGCATGCACATTGTACCCAGGGTAATTTTCAAGCTGCCAGGTCCAGGACTGGAACCATGGTTGACCATGTGGGAGTCCAGTTGAGCATACTAGACACATTTCATCAACAGGTATTAAACCATTTCTGTCCCACAAATATCTTGCCTCTCTATTTTTTTCTCCTTGATTTCCTTCTCTACATGCTTCTTTTTTCCCCACTGTCATTGCACAATGTCTCCAGCATCCATAACTACTTTCACTGCTTTTATGTCCTCCAATCTTTCAATCTCTACCACAGAGTGTGGACAGTCGGTATATATGAAGTGCCACCATGCCACGTACTAACCCTTTATTCTTTTTATTTATTTATGGAGGCTTTTGTCTTATGGTGCTGAACTCACCAGAGAGATAGAGATACAGAGACAGAGGTAGTGAGAGGGAAAGTGAGAAATCACTCCCCTGGGTAGATTGCTATGCTTGAATCCCTTTTCCTCCATTCTCCTCTCTGGATCTTGGGCACACATGCACATGTGCCTGTTGCAAGTTTCAAGTCACTGGGTTCAGGACTCGAACCATGGTCATCAATATGGGAGTACAGTGACGTAAATGCTATACCATCTGCAGGCCCCCTTCATTTTTTTTTAAAGGCTTTTGCAATCCCCCTGGGGGAATGGCCATGTCACAATCCCTTCTCCTTCATTCTCCTCTTGGGATCATGGGCACACATGCATCCATGCCCAGGCTGAGTTTAAGCCACTGGGTCTGGGACTTGAGTTGCAATCGACTACATGGGAGTCCAGTGACATAGCCATTACTCCAACTGCTGGTCCCTGGCACCCTTCATTGTAGCGAGCAGATATTTTTGTTTCTTTTAAAACAAATTATGAACTCTTTATAAGCCAGATGATGAGCAGTGATTCAATGTTGAAAAATTTATAAGATTAATAAAAATAAAATAAAATAAAAATCAGTCAGTTAAAATGAAGGTCCATGTTTCTTGTCTATGGAAAGCTTAGCAACTGGAATTTGGGAACCATTTCTGCAATTTTTTAGGGAAATGATGATTCGATGTTACAGAATGATCTCATATCCATTATTTTCCTAATCGATGTGGCTGATGACTCTAGAGTTCATAGTTTTGTGTGTGTGTTAGTGTGTATGTGTGTGTGTGTTTGTGTTTTGCAGAACAGGAACAGATCTCAGAACACGTTTATCTGAGTTCTTAAATTCCAAACTGTGATTCTACCACTACGACACCTGCTAACCCCCCACATTGTGACTCTTATATGTGTTTGAGTACTTACCAACAGATGAAAATTAGGAGAGCTCTATGGTGATCCATGGAAGACCTTTGAAATAAATTACTGTGTGATTTCACTAAGATATCTGAAGTAGTCAAAAATAATAGAATCAGAAAACAGAATGGTGGTTGCCAGGGATTGGTGAAAGGGAGAAAGACTGTTGTTTTTCAATGTGTTTAAAGTTACAGTTATTGGGAAAGCTGGTGGCATGGTGGTTAAGGCTGTTGAATCCAACATGGCGGACTGTGCAGGTCAAGTCCAAGACCTGATGTCTTGGGAAACATGCCAGGCATGTGTCCATGCATGCCCAACATCATAAAAGAAGAGGGGATTGTCATGACCATTCTCCCTGCTAGGTGATTTATCACTTTCCTTTGCTCTCTCTCTCTCTCTGTCTGGTGAGTGCAAGTGCCCTAGGACAAACAAAACAAAAACCAAAAACCAAAAAACCAACTAATTGAGAAGTCATATTACATTCCATAGATATGTACAATGATTATTAGTGAATAAATAAGGAAGCTAATCCTATAGACTACTTGATCTATAAGAACAAAGAAATGAAATAGGAAGTCCTAAGCGGAGATGGCACCATGAAAGCCTAAAGGGGATTAGATCCATACAAAAATATAGAAAATAATTGTGACAAAAAATACTAAATATGGCATTTCAACTATGTCAGTAATACCTATGTGTGTAATAGCCATCTTATTTTCCTCTCTTCAGGTAATCATAATGGAACCAGGAAATGATACACAAATTTCAGAATTCCTTCTTTTGGGACTTTCAGAGGAACCAGAATTGCAGCCCCTCTTATTTGGGATTTTCCTCTGCATGTACCTGATCACCGTGTGTGGAAACCTGCTCATCATCCTGGCCACCATCTCAGTCTCCCACCTGCACACCCCCATGTACTTCTTCCTCTCCAACCTGTCCTTTGCTGACATCTGTTTTACCTCCACCACCGTCCCAAAGATGCTGGTGAACATCCAGACACAGAGCAAGGCCATCACCTATGCAGGCTGCATCACCCAGCTGTTCTTTTTCTTAGTCTTTGGAGCATTAGATGACTGTTTTCTGACCGTGATGGCCTATGACCGGTATGTGGCCATCTGTCACCCCCTGCACTACACGGTCATCATGAACCCCTGGCTCTGTGGAAAACTTCTTCTGGCATCCTGGATCGTGTGTGTCCTGCATTCTTTGTTACAATGCTTAATGGTGTTGAGGCTGTCCTTCTGTACACATGTGGGGATCCCCCACTTTTTCTGTGAGCTTAATCAGATGGTCTACCTTGCTTGCTCTGACACCTTTGTTAATGACATAGTGATTTATTTTACATCTATGCTGCTGGGTGGTGGGCCCCTCGCTGGGATCATTTACTCTTACTCTAAGATCGTTTCATCTATACGTACAATCTCCTCAGCTCAGGGGAAGTACAAAGCCTTTTCCACCTGTGCCTCTCACCTCTCAGTTGTCTCTATATTTTATTGCACAGGCCTGGGTGTGTACTTTAGTGGTAGGGCTACTCACAGCTCACACTCAAGTGCAACAGCCTCGGTGGTTTACACTGTAGTCATACCCATGCTGAACCCCTTCATCTACAGTCTGAGGAATAAAGACATAAAGAGGGCTCTGAAAATAGTCTTTGGAAGGGAAACTATGAAAGAATCAATTGGCCTGGAGCTGAAGTAGTGCCCATGACTGCAGAGTTCAAAGCCTTGGAGCTAAAAGTTGTGATTTTCTGATGAAATTGTGAATGTAAAGTTTGCTCTTCTTGTCTATACAATTGCAGTAACACTGTATCTAGCTTTCTACACTCTCCCATATCCAGCAAATACTTTTTTGATATTTTTCTACTTCCCCAAAGTTATTCCCAGCTTTGTTTCATAAATACTTGAAAATTTTTGTTATCTCTGTGCACCCTTAAGTATTATTTATTTTTAAGTGATGGATATCATTCTGAACAATTCTGAGCCATGCCACAATCCCTTCTCTCCCATAATCATTTCGGAATTTTTGTATGCATGCACAAGTGCCTGATTTGATTTTAAAGCCACCAATCCAAGACATGAAGTGGGATCAGCCATGCAGTGGGAGTCAAGAACCTTCACCAGCTGGCTCCTTTTATGGCTATTATATATATATATTTTTTCAAATATTTCCTCTTGGGAACTAGCAGTTAGCGTAATGGCTATGTTGCTGGACTCCCACGTAGTCTTCCGCGGTTCGCGTCCCGGACCCGGTGGCTTAAAACTCACGCTGGGCACGTGTGTGTGCGTGCCCAAGATCCTGAGAGGAGAATGGAGGAGAAGGGATTGCGGCATGACCATCCTGCCTGGGGGGCGGTTTCTCGCTTTCTGTCGCTCTGTCTTTCTCTGTCTGTCTGGCGAGCACACATGCCCTATAGTGAAAACCTCTCTCAAAAAAAAAAGAGGTCCCTGGTTCAAGTCCAGGTGCCCCACCCCCTAAAAAAATTTCCTCTCTGCAGTAGATTGAATCTGTGAAGTGGAACCCAAGATACAGGCGAGAGAGGAGCACTTATTTTGATCGATTTGAGAACTTGCTGCAGCTCTATATTTTTCTACAGTTTCTTTTTATTGCAGTTTCATCATCACATTTATGTACCTTGATTTATTAAATTTTCTGCACTATCTGCTATCTGGACAGTTTTCTTTTTTGTCCAGTTTTATATTTTGTATATTAATGACAAACTTGGAAAAAAGCACAAGTGAAAAGGAGAGAGAGAGAGAGGGAATGAAATAGCTCTCTCCTAAATTTTGTCATAGTCAAACAAAATGTCTCTGTCTTTCTCAGATGAGCGCATGTACTCTCTTTTTATTTTTTATTTATTTACTTTTTTGAGAGGATTTTGCTATAGGGTGCGTGCACTCACTGGAAAGACAGAGAGAGATAGAGAAACAGGAAGTGAAAAATCACCCCCCAGGGTGGATGGCCATGCCACAATCCCTTCTCCTCCATTCTCCTCTCGGGATCATGGGCACGCACACACACACATGCCTGACGTGAGTTTAAGCCACCGGCTCTGGGACTCGAACCGTGGTTGACTACGTGGGAGTCCAGCGACATAGCCATTACGCTAACTGCTGGTCCCATGATTTATTATTTATATTCAATCATCATACATTTCTATAGCATACAATATTTTTCAAGGCATATGTATGCAGTATTTTATAATCTCTACCTATCATATACACATATATATTAATATAACTTTTGATTTAAATATATTTATATTTATATATTATATATATTTATATATTTTGATTTTTGCTGAAGGGCACATGTGCTCACCAAAGAAAAAGAGAGACAGGGAGATAAAGAGAGAAAGGAAAACTGAGAAGTCTCCCCCTGGGGGAATGGCCATATTGCAATCCCTTCTCCAGTCTCCTCTCCGAATTTTGGGCACACATGCACACGGACCCAGCATAATTTCTCTCCGAACAGGTCTGGGACTTGAACTGTGTAGTCAGCCATGCTACATGGTTACGTTTCCAGCACCTTAATCTCCATACCACCTGCTAACCCATGACAATTAAATTTTAATTCAGAGTTGGTGAAAGTAGCTAATGATCTCTGGAGGCAGGAGGGTTCATAGAGAACATGAATAATAAAGACTGAATTAATTACATTTCCAACTTGGTCTCTTGAGAACAACAAATCAGCAGGAAAATTGTCCCTTCTTTCCACACCAGTGTCCACGAGGGAAGTCAGCTACTAGGAGGTTGTAGTTATAAGGAAGAAATGTACCTAGTGAGCAGATATAGGTAGCTGAAAATATTTCTTCTGTCATTGTCTCTTAAAGAGTACAGCCTTGGGCTGGATGATTTTTCTGGAATCTTAAAGTCTGGCTAGGGTACTATGCTTAGTTCTTTCACTGTGTCTTTTCTAGGGACAGAGCTTCAGTTTCCATCACCACCTATCCAGGAGAAAATTTACCCTTCCACCAGAAAACTGTCCTCTCTGAGTACCCATACAGGTGAGTGTGAAAACCTGGTAGGTACCTCGGGAACAGTTCAGAGAGAATGGATGTCAAGAACATCTACCTGAGATCACCTGAGAGGCAAACCAGCCTAGCAAGAACCCAGAGGTTGATGTGTTTCATTACTTGGCTGATCAAGTTAATCATCATTAGTTTGTTTAGTATGTGAAAAAGCCATTTGTCAGACTTTGCAATGCAGCCATCACTGTAGACAATTTAGTGATGGGAATAGACATCCAATTGGATCAGGGTGAATAAGGAATTGGAGAAATAAAGTGATTTTAGTCAAATTAAAACATATGCCCTGATGGGAACCAGCAGTTAGCGTAATGGCTATGTCGCTGGACTCCCACGTAGTGGACTGCGGTTCGTGTCCCGGACCCGGTGGCTTAAAACTCATGCCAGGCATGTGTGCGTGCGTGCGTGCCCAAGATCCCGAGAGGAGAATGGAGGAGAAGGGATTGCGGCGTGGCCATCCCCCCTGGGGGGTGATTTCTCGCTTTCTGTCTCTATGTCTCTTTCTGTCTATCTGGCGAGCGCACGCACCCTATAGCGAAAACCTCTCCAAAAAAAAAAAAAAAAAGAACATATGCCCTAAAGTTGCAGTTAAAGAAGTCGGAAAAGTAGAATCAGAGTTGTGATGAGATGTGCAATGACTTTAGGGTCTCTTAAGGAATTTTTGAAAAGAGGGTATTTGTGCATATTTTTGTTTTTATTGAAGAATCCAGATGAACAGAGTGCTTGCAATTCATACCTTGTGACAATAGTTCATAAGACATACATTTCAGTTTCTCCTTTCACATTGGGCATTCACATAAAAAATTAATCAAAGTTCAAAATAGGAATATTAAAGAGTTTTTACAAATAGTTTTTTTTTTTCTTGCTGGTGAAGTTGAATAGATTTGTAGGTCTGTTAGCTTTTTTAAAAAATATTTTTTATTTCAATTTATTCTATACATTCAGTCATGTTTATCACTTTTTACTTAATTGAAAATCATACAAGTCTTTTGTTTTGATATTCTGGGGTCTGAGAATTTTGTATATTTTTAATTTTAAATAATGAATTTGAGCTTTTCTTTTTCTCTTGAGATTTTTTTGCTATAGAATGTGTGCACTCACTGAAGAGATAGAGAGAGACAGAGAGACAGAAAATAAGAAATCACCCCCCCAGGGAGGAAGGCAATGCCAATCCCCTTTCCTCCATTCTCCTCTTGGAATTTTGGGCATGCACACACATGCCTGGCATGTTTCAAGCTGCTGTTACGGGAACTTGAACCACGGTTGGCCATGTGAGAGTCCAGCACCTTAACAACCTGCTGTCCCCTGATTTAAAGATTTTAAGTCAAATTTTCATAATTACATTGAATTATTTTATGTGTTGATAGGTGTAGATATGTATCGGATGAACGCAAAAAGTTAATAGATTTGTATTATCAAATCTAAGAGTCTGACATATTGTGTACACATCCACCCACCCCTAATTTTTATTGACTTGGAAAAATGCTCTTCCATCAGTAGTAGAAATAAATCCTTTTTTTTTTCAATTTAGCACATGTGCTTGGCTGAGAGAGTGAGACAGAAAGACAGAGTGGGAAAGTGAGAAATCAGGCCCCAGGGAGATGTCCCCCTCTGCAATCCTTCTTCTCCATTTTCCTCTCAGGATTCTGGGCATGCATACACACAAGCCCAGTGTGATTTTCAAGCTGCTAGGTAGGTCTGGCACTTGAACTACAGTCAGCCATGTGGGAGTCCAGTGCCTTAACCACTATGATACTTGGCCTCCCAAATTATGACTCTTGTAATAATAAAAATGTTTAAATACCAATCAACAGAGAAAAATGAGGAGAAATCTATTTTGATCCATGGAATACCTTTGAAAACCAATGAAAGACTGATTGCACTTAACTAAGGGATCGGAAGTAGTCAAAGTCATAGAAGCAGACAATCGAATGGTGGTTGCCAGGGAGCTGGCGAAAGGACAAAACAGAGAGTTGATTTTTCAATGGATATTAAATTATAGTTATTGTACCAGTTGGTGGTGTGGTGCTTAAAGCAGCTTAATTGCACATGGTTGACTGTGCAGGTCAACTCTCAGACAAAGTGGCTTGGAAAACTTGCAAGGCATGTGTTCATGCATGCCCAATATCCTGAGAGGACAATGGACTGTAGTGTGGCTCTTACTCCTGGGAGGGGCTGATTTCTCACTCTCTCTCTCTCTCTCTCTCTCTGGTGAGTGCATGTGACCAACAGCAGTACTAAAGAAAGAAAGCCTATTAAAACAACATATAATACTCCATAAATATATACTATTATTTGTCAATAAATACATGAACAATCCTGTAGAATACCTGATCTCTGGGAACAAAGAAGTGAGATAAGAAGTCCTAGCAGAGATGACACTATGAAAGCCTAAAGGGGATTAAATCCATACAAGAACATAAAAAATAACTGTGTGATTGTAAAATATTACCTATGGCATTTCAACGAAGTGAGTAATTTCTGTTCATGAGAAATTAATCATCTTATTTTCTTTTTAGATAGTCACTATGGAACCAGGAAATGATATTTCAGAATTTCTTCTTCTGGGACTTTCAGAGAAACCAGAATTGCAGCCCCTCATATTTGGGCTTTTCCTCTCCATGTACCTGATCACTGTGTGTGGAAACCTGCTCATCATCCTGGCCACCATCTCAGACTCCCACCTGCACACCCCCATGTACTTCTTCCTCTCCAACCTGTCCTTTGCTGACATCTGTTTCACCTCCACCACCGTCCCAAAGATGCTGGTGAACATCCAGACACAGAGCAAGGTCATCACCTATGCAGGCTGCATCACCCAGATGTTCTTTTACATA
>NW_006208669.1:336840-348266 GCF_000334495.1 Tupaia belangeri chinensis | reverse complement strand
CCCAGGGAGATGTCCCCCTCTGCAATCCTTCTTCTCCATTTTCCTCTCAGGATTCTGGGCATGCATACACACAAGCCCAGTGTGATTTTCAAGCTGCTAGGTAGGTCTGGCACTTGAACTACAGTCAGCCATGTGGGAGTCCAGTGCCTTAACCACTGTGATACTTGGCCTCCCAAATTATGACTCTTGTAATAATAAAAATGTTTAAATACCAATCAACAGAGAAAAATGAGGAGAAATCTATTTTGATCCATGGAATACCTTTGAAAACCAATGAAAGACTGATTGCACTTAACTAAGGGATCGGAAGTAGTCAAAGTCATAGAAGCAGACAATCGAATGGTGGTTGCCAGGGAGCTGGCGAAAGGACAAAACAGAGAGTTGATTTTTCAATGGATATTAAATTATAGTTATTGTACCAGTTGGTGGTGTGGTGCTTAAAGCAGCTTAATTGCACATGGTTGACTGTGCAGGTCAACTCTCAGACAAAGTGGCTTGGAAAACTTGCAAGGCATGTGTTCATGCATGCCCAATATCCTGAGAGGACAATGGACTGTAGTGTGGCTCTTACTCCTGGGAGGGGCTGATTTCTCACTCTCTCTCTCTCTCTCTCTCTCTGGTGAGTGCATGTGACCAACAGCAGTACTAAAGAAAGAAAGCCTATTAAAACAACATATAATACTCCATAAATATATACTATTATTTGTCAATAAATACATGAACAATCCTGTAGAATACCTGATCTCTGGGAACAAAGAAGTGAGATAAGAAGTCCTAGCAGAGATGACACTATGAAAGCCTAAAGGGGATTAAATCCATACAAGAACATAAAAAATAACTGTGTGATTGTAAAATATTACCTATGGCATTTCAACGAAGTGAGTAATTTCTGTTCATGAGAAATTAATCATCTTATTTTCTTTTTAGATAGTCACTATGGAACCAGGAAATGATACACAAATTTCAGAATTTCTTCTTCTAGGACTTTCAGAGGAACTAGAGTTACAGCCCCTCCTATTTGGGCTTTTCCTCTCCATGTACCTGATCACTGTGTGTGGAAACCTGCTCATCATCCTGGCCACCATCTCAGACTCCCACCTGCACACCCCCATGTACTTCTTCCTCTCCAACCTGTCCTTTGCTGACATCTGTTTCACCTCCACCACCGTCCCAAAGATGCTGGTGAACATCCAGACACAGAGCAAGGTCATCACCTATGCAGGCTGCATCACTCAGATGTTCTTTTTCATACTCTTTGCAGGGGTAGATGACTTTCTCCTGACTGTGATGGCCTATGACCGGTATGTGGCCATCTGTCACCCCCTGCACTACATGGTCATCATGAACCCCTGGCTCTGTGGAAAGCTGATTCTGGCTTCATGGACCATGAGTGCCCTGTATGCTTTGTTACATAGCCTAATGGTTTTACGGCTGTCCTTCCGTCCACATGTGGAAATCCTCCACTTCTACTGTGATCTTAGTAAGGTGGTCCATCTTGCCTGCTCTGACACCTTTCTTAATGACATGGTGATCTATTCTGCATCTGTACTGCTGGGTGGAGGTCCCCTCACTGGGATCTTTTACTCTTACTGTAAGATAGTTTCCTCCATTCGTGCAATCTCATCAGCTCAGGGGAAGTACAAAGCATTTTCCACCTGTGCCTCTCACCTCTTAGTTGTCTCTTTATTTTATTGTACAAGCCTAGGTGTGTATCTTAGTGCTGGTGCTGCCCACAGCTCACACTCAAGTGCAGCAGCCTCGGTGATGTACACTGTGGTCACCCCCATGCTAAACCCATTTATCTACAGTCTGAGGAATAAAGACATAAAGAAAGCCCTGAAAAGATTATTGGGGGGAAAGGTATATTGAGATCTATTTTTCTTGAATATAATAATATGTCCTGACTACAAGCTTCAACCTCTCAGAGCTAATGTCTCGATTCTGAATCAGATTTTGGGAGTAGAACTTGGTCCTCCTATGAGTCCCGGAAGTTTCCATTCCTCTGCTTTCCAATTCTCTGTATAATTTTAGTAAGTCTTTAAATTCAGATTTATTGTCTCTATGATATCCAATGACTTTTGCTTTGTCACTTCCCCACTTTCCTGAAGCCATTTCCAGTCTCTCATCAAAATTATTTGTAAATTCTCAGTCCTCTTATAGGACATTGTGGACTTCATAGGAATTTTTTCTTCTCAAGTGCCATAGATCACAGTATTATTTCTTTTGTTTTACTGAAGCTACAGTAGTGAATTGTACTTGTTTCTGGAAAAAAATAAGAACTGTGCTTAGAAAGTAAAACCATTTAAATCATTTGAGGGAGAAATATATTCAAGACCAGAGTTTTTCACTTTTGGGGCCTTCATTCATTCATATATATTTGGACTTTAACTGCTCTTGTTGATAATGTAGACTTTGGCATCTAGTGTGTTTTATAACTGGTCAAAAGTTCTTAAAAAATGTTTTCATATTTTTAAAGCAAAAATTTATCCAATAGCTAGCACAGCTGACACATACCTATATATGAACCCAAGTCTGACTTTAGGCATAAACCCCAGTGAATAGAGTGAACATACTATAAATTAAGTTCATTGGCAGATCAAATGAATGGGGGGGGGCGGGGAAAGGCATGGAGGGCAACCGTGGATGCCAGGGACAATGTGGGAGGAGGATGGGACATGGCAGAGGGTGGGGGATGGGGAATCAGGGATGGCAAAACAAAAGGCAAGGTATGCAGGACGTAAGAATTGGAAAATCATTTGCTGAGAACATGTATGTTGATGTGCTTGATTGAGCCAATGCACAGTGTATTTTGGATGGAAAATTCATTTGTGTGTTGTGATGGTGTATAATGAATTAATGTAAAGCATGAATAAAATTAAAATAAAATAAAAAAACTACTAAAAAAGTTATGAAGAATCAAAAAAAATGTTTATAAAGCACCTGATTACATAGAGAAACTCAATAAATAGTATTCTAAACAGAAAAAAAAGCAAAAATTACATTTTTAAAAATAAAACAGAGAACTTTACAAGCTTATGTCTGTTAATCATTCGTTCTCTAGTCTCCCTCCACCCACTTTCAACCACCCACTGCCCTCTCTTACAATCTCTGGTATCTACACTTATCTTCTCCACTATTATATCTTTGGATCTTTTCATTTATGCCATGGAGAGCAGACATTCAGTACACATTGAGTGGGGGTATGCAGTGTGTCTCTTTCAAATCCTGACTCACTTTGATTAATAACAAGTCCTCCATATTCATTCACTTTGACTCAAACAATAGCGGTGTCATTGTTTTTGTGGCTGAGTAATAGTCCATAGCATATATGCGCCACCATTTTTCAATCAGTCTTCAGTTTTTAGATACTTAAATTGATTTCATGTCCTAACAATTGTGAATAATGCTACAATAAACATGAATGTGCAAGTGTCTTTCTGAGTGTCTTCTTGTCTTTTGAGTAAATACCAAGAAGTAGGACTATTGGGTCATGTGATATTCTCTTTGTAGGTTTTTGAGGAACCTATACATTGTTTTACACAGAGGTTGTTCAGATATACATTCCTAATAGCAATGTAAGGGGGTTTCTAATTCACCACAGCCTTGCCAGCAATTTTCCTTTTTTTCTTTTCTTTTTTTTTTTTTTGAGAGGTTTTTGCTATAGGGTGCGTGTGCTCGACAGAAAGACAGAGAGAGACAGAGAGACAGAAAGCAAGAAATCACACCCCCAGGGGGGATGGCCACACCACAATCCCTTCTCCTCCATTCTCCTCTCAGGATCTTGGGCACGCACGCACACACGCCCGGCGTGAGTTTAAGCTGCCAGGTCCAGAACTTGAACTGTGGTTGACTACATGGGAGCCCAGTGCCATAGCCATTACACCAACTGCTGGTCTTGCCAGTGCTTGTTCTTTCTTTTTTTTCTTTCCTTTTTCTTTTCTTTTCCTTTTTCTTTTTCCTTTTTTTTTGATTCTAATTATTCTAATTGAGGTTAGATAGTATCTCATTGTGGTTTTATTTTGCATTTATCTTATGACAAGAGATTTTGAACATTTTTTTCATATGCCTTTTGGCCATTTCTGAGTCTTCCTTGGAGAGATTATTGCCTGCTTTAAGAGGTCTTATTTAAGAAATCTTCGGAAATCAGCCGTTAGCTTAATGGCTATGTCGCTGGACTCCCACATAGTCAACCGCGGTTCGAGTCCCGGACCGGTGGCTTAAACTCATGCCGGGTGCGTGTGTGTGCGTGCCCAAGATCCTGAGAGGAGAATGGAGGAGAAGGGATTGCGGCGTGACCATCCCCCCAGGGGGTGATTTCTTGTTTTCTGTCTCTATGTCTCTCTCTGTCTGTCTGGCGAGCGCACGCGCCCTAAAGCGAAAACCTCTCAAAAAAAAAAATCTTTGTCTACTCCAACATCTTCAACAATTTCCTACCAGTAGTTTTAGAGGTTGGGTTTATATTTAAATCTTTGATCCAAAGGTTCTTATTCCCATCTTGAAGATCCTGGTTTTGGTTCAGCTCTTTTTCCACAGTGCATATCATAGTCACTCTGAAAACCTGCACCCAGAATGATCTACTTTACCATTTTCTTAGGCAGATAATTTTGTACTCTATGAAACATTTTGAAATAATAATATTGTATGAACAATGAATAGGTTAGTTATTGCTAGAGGTGAAGGACTGGACAGGGAGGGAGATGGACACAGCTGGAAGAGGGCAGAGTTGGCTGTCCTTGTGTTTATAAAACCATTCTGTGTTGTGGACTCATCTATGTTAATAATCTGTCATGGTATTGTACTATGGTTTTGCAAGATGTTTCCACTGGAGAAAGAACACATAGGCCTCTGCATTATTTATAACAAATGAATGTTAATCTGAAATTTTCCTCAAATAAAAACGTTAACTAAAAGTAAGAATGAAAAAACTAAAAAAGAATATTTAATAGACACAAGGATGAAAAGTTAGTATCTTTACCTCGTTTGACACGCAATTCATTTATGGTTTGAGAATCCACATTGTTTGCTATAAAAATGCATACTGGTTAAATGTAAATGACATAAAATTTAAATAAAAAATACAAACTTAAAAAAGTCAACTACATAAACTATATTTTCCTTCACAGTTGAAGTTTTGATGTGTTTCTGTTTTTGTTTGGACTGTTATTTCCTTTCTGTTTGCCTCTATGCCTATTTCCTGAGATCTGGAAAGACCTTGAAGAAATTTCAATTAAAGCTTCATCCTTACTTGGTTCATGATTTCACGCTCCTGAGCCCCATTTCTGCAACACAGAATAAATTTGCTAATAATGAGTCCTACTGGAATGGTATTGTGTAAAAATTAAATGAAATAAACCATATAAGTTTCTATATTCACTTAATTGTGCATAAAGTGATCCACATATAGCTCGTAATTATCCATGTCACTAAATGACATTTTTTTAAATTTAAAAATATTTTTAAGATTTTTGTGTGTCCTTTCTCTAGTGGAAACATAAACACTAAATTACATTTTTTTAATTTAAAAATATTTTTAAAGTTTTTATGATAGAACATGTATACTTGTAGGAGAGAGGGAGAGATAAAGGAACACAGACAGAAGGAATTTGAGAAATCATTTTCCCTCTGCAGGGGGATGGTCATGCTGCAATCCCTTCTCCTCCAGTCTCCTCTCAGTGTTTGGGATACACAAGCTCATTTGACCAATGTGATGTTCAAGCCACTGGGTCCGGGACTTAAACTGTGCTTTCGGCCAGGTGGGATCCAGGGCTATAACTATGCCACCTGTTGCCCTGTGACAATTAAATTTTAACTCATGGTTGGTGAAAGGTGCTAATGACCTTTGGAGGTGGGAGAGTTCACAGAGAAGGTGTAATCAAGACTAGATTCTTCATGCTTTCAACTTGGTCTCTTGAGAGTAGCAAATCTTCAGAAAATGGTCCTTTCATTCCAGACCAGTGTCCATGAGGGAAATAAAGTACTAAGACGTTGTAGTTATAAGGAGGAAATGTACCTAATGAGCAGATATACCGAGCTGTAAATATTTCATTTGTAATTGTCCCTCAAGGAGTACCGCCTCGGGCTGGATAAAACACAGTTGTTTTTGGAATCTACAGTCTGGCTAGGGTACCATGCTTAATTCTTTCATTGTGTCTTGTCTGGGGACAGAGCTTAAGTCTCCATCATCCACTTTCCAGGGAGAAATTCATCCTTTCAGAAGAAGACTGTCCTCTTTGAGAGCCCATGCAGGTGAGTCTGAGAGCCCTGTAGGTACTGCAGGAATGGTTCAGAGAGAATGGATGTTAAGAACATCTACCTGAGATCACCTGAGAGCCAAACCAGCCTAGCAAGAGCTGAGACATTTGGTTACTTGTCTGGCTACATTCTTTATCATTAGTTAGTTTATTTAATATGTTAACAAGCCATGTGTCTGTCAGACTTAGCAATGCAGGCATCGTTCTGGACAATTTAGTGATGGGAATAGACATCCAGTTGAATGGGGGTGAAGAAAAGATGAGAGAAAAATAATATTTCAGTCAATTTAGAACATGTGCCCAGAAATTTGCAGTTAAAGAAGTAGGAAAAGTAGAATCAGAGTTGTGATAAGATGTGTAATGACTTTAGTCTTCTGAGGAATTTTTGAATTGTGGGTATTTTTTCAATGACTTTAGTCTTCTGAGGAATTTTTGAATTTTGGGTATTTTTTCATGTTTCTGTTTCTGTTTCTTTTTCTTTCTTTCTTTCTTTTTTTTTTTTTTGGAAGTTGGAGAAGAATGGATTGCTTGCAATTCATACCTTGTAATAATAGTTCATGAGACATACATTTCACAGTTTCTTCTTTCACATTGGGCATGCACACATACAAAATTATTCACAAGTAGAAAATGAGCAGGTTAAAGAGTTTTTACTTACATTTATCTTCTTGCTGGTGAGGTTTAATAGGTTTGTGAGTCTGTTAGCTTTTTACTTTACTTGCAAATCATGCAAGTCTTTTGTTTTTCTGTTCTGCGGTCTGAATATTCTTTATTTCTTTTTTTTTCAAAGAATTATTTTATTTAACTTTATTTATTTATGTATTTATTTTAATTTGACCAGAGAGGGACAGAATGAGAGAGTGAGAGAGAGAGAGAGAGAGAGTGAGAAAGCAAGTTGCCAGGTCCAGGACTCAAACTGTGGTCAGCCATGGGGGAGTCCAGCACCCTTAACCACCACACCACCTGCCAGCCCTTCTTCATTCTTTTGATTTTTTTTATCCTGTTAAATAGTGAAGCAAAGTTTTAAATAAAAATTACAGAATACCATGAATTATTTTATGTATTGATTGATAAAATACAGATATATACTGGGTGAATGTGAAAAGTTAATAGATTTTATGTTATCAAATCTAATAGTAAATCATATTATGTACATACCTACTCATCCCAAATTTTTATTAACTTTGAAAAATTTTTTCACATTCATAGTTAAAATAAATTCCATTTTTTTCTATAGGGAAGTTGTGCTCACCAGAGAGAGAGAAAGACAGAGACCGGGAGATGGAAAGTGAGAAATCATCCCCTTCCCTAGGAGGGATGGCCACATTCCAATCACTTCTGCTCCTTTTCCACTTATAAGTTTGGACATGCATGCACAGATATCCAGTGTGATTTTCAAATTATGGGGTCTGAGATTCAAAGGGCAGTCAGCCATGTGGGAGTACAACACCTTAACCACTATGATATTTGTTGCCCCCCTCCGCCAAATTGTGACTAATATAATACCGATGTCTGACTACTAATCAATGGATTAAAATGAGGAGAGATCTATTTTGACCCATAGAATACCTTAGAAATGTAATTCTGTGTGATTTCACTTAACTAAGGTATCTGAAGTAGCCAAAGTCATAGAAGAAGACAGTAGAATGGTGGTTCCAGGGGATTGGTGTAAGGGAGAAACAGACAGCTTTCATTGGATATAAAATTATGGTTATTGGGCCAGCTGGTGGCTTGCTTGGTAGTTAAGATGACTGGATGGTACATGGCCGACTGCATAGATCAAATCCCAGACACAGCAGCTTGGAAAACATGCCATTCCTGTGTGCATGTATGCCTAACATCTTGAGAAGATTGTGGTATGGCCATTCCCTCTGGGGGTGATTTCTCATGTTTTCTCTCTCTCTCTTTGTTTCTCTTTCTCTCTGTCTGATGAATGCATGTGCACTTTGGAAAACAAAAAGAAAAATACCTATCAAAACATCACATTGGATGTAATAAATATGTACTATTATTATTTGTCAATAAATAAGTCAAAATCCTGTAGAATACATGATCTATGGTAACAAAGAAGAGGGATAGGAATTGCAAATCAGAGATGGCACTGTGAAAGCCTAAAGCAGATTAGAAGTATACAAAAATAAAGAAAAGAAATTTGTGACTGCAAAATATAAACTATGGCATTTCAACCATGTGAGTAATACCTGTTTGTGTGAAATTAGCCACCTTATTTTCCTCTTTTCAGGTAATTACCGCTGACACATGGAACCAGGGAATGATACACAAATTTCACAATTTCTGCTTCTGGGATTTTCAGAGGATCTGCAATTACAGCCCCTCATATTTGGACTTTTCCTCTCCATGTACCTGATCACCTTGTGTGGAAACCTGCTCATCATGGCCACCATCTCCGACTCCCACCTGCACACCCCCATGTACTTCTTCCTCTCCAACCTGTCTTTTGCTGACATCTGTTTCACCTCCACCACTGTCCCAAAGATGCTGGTAAACATCCAGACACAGAGCAAGGTCATCAGCTATGCAGGCTGCATCACCCAGATGTTCTTTTTCATCCTCTTTGCAGCATTAGAAAACTCCCTCTTGACTGTGATGGCCTATGACCGGTATGTGGCCATCTGTTATCCTCTGTACTACTCTGTCATCATGAACCCCTGGCTCTGTGGAAAGCTGGTTCTGGCATCGTGGACCTTAAGTGCCCTGTATGCATTATTACAGAGCCTAATGGTGTGGCGGCTGTCCTTCTGTACACATGTAGAAATTTCCCACTTCTACTGTGATCTCAGTAAGATGGTCCACCTTGCCTGCTCTGACACTTTTATTAATGACATGGTGATCTATTTGGCAGCTGTGTTACTGGCTGGTGGTCCCCTCACTGGGATCCTTTATTCTTACTCTAGGATAGTTTCCTCCATTCGTGCAATCTCATCAGCTCAGGGGAAGCACAAAGCATTTTCTACCTGTGCTTCTCACCTCTCAGTTGTCTCCTTATTTTATGGCACAAGCCTAGGAGTGTACTTTAGTGGTGGTGCTACCCATAGCTCACACTCAAGTGCAGCAGCCTCGGTGATGTACACTGTGGTCACCCCCATGCTGAACCCCTTCATCTACAGTCTGAGGAATAAAGACATAAAGAGGGCCCTGAAGGGCACTGTAGGAGGAAAATGTCAATTAGCCTGGACCTGAAGTAATGCCCATGATAGCAGAGTTCAATGTCTTGGAATAAAAAATTGTGATTCTCTGATCAGATTGCTAAAGTACTTGTCTACACAATTTAAATAACATGGTGTTTACGTTCTACATTCTCTCGTATTCAGCAAAGATATTCCTAGCCTTGTATCAGAAATTTAAAATTTTCACATCTCATAGGAGAACATGCACACTCTTTTTTTTAAAAAAAAAATTTTCAGAAATTTAAAATTTTCACATCTCATAGGACAACATGCACACCCTTTAAAAAAAAATTTATTAAGAATTATTTTTCTTGGGGACCAGTGGGTGGTGTGGTTTGAGGTGCTGGACATTCCCACATTGCTGAACACAGTTCAAGTCCTGGACCTGCTAGCTTTCTCTCTCTCTCTCTCTCACTGTCTCTCTCTCTCTGGTCAAATTGAAAATAAAAATAAATGCATAAATAAAGTTAAATATATAATTCTTTTTAAAAAGAAGTGAATAAATAAAGTTAAATATATAATTCTTTTAAAAAAGAAGTTTTTAAAAAATTTATTTATTATTATATTTATTATTTAACTTGACCAGAGAGAGAGAGAAGAGGGTGGGAAATGAGAAAGCCAGGTACCTGGTCCAGGACTTGAACCATGGTTAGCCTTGTTGGAGTTCGGTGCCTCAATTACAACACCACCTACTATCCCCACACATGCGTCTCTTAAGAATAATGTATTCTCAAATGATGTATATAATTCTGAGCATGCTTTCTAGAGTGTTACTAAAATAACTGTTTTGCATTGTGTTGTGCTTATTGAAAAAGAGAATGACAACAAGAATAAACAACTAGAATAAAACCCCACATTTTGTTTGGCGACTAATGCCATTAATGTAATTAACAGTAAGGAAAAATCTGAAACAGCAGATTTTTGTGTACGTGTCTGTCCTTGCTTCAACTATCTCTATCTGAAATATAGATGTTAAAATATTAGTGTGTTTGATTACCATAATAAGCTCTTTAGAATCCTACTGTGTTATTCAGCTCAGGGTTCATATTGCCTTCTGTAATCACTGTCAAAAGTTGATGATCAAGCCCAGACTCTGTGGACAAACCATAGCATAGCATAATACAGAGCATGGACTAAGCATGGTCTACGTGTGGACCATGGTACAAGTCCTGAGCCCAGTCAGCTTGAAATCTCACTGGATGGGTGTTGTAGCCAGGATCCTGGAGGTCTGGGGAACTGGAGGAAGGGAATATCAACATGGCCAAGTCCTGTAGAAAGTGCTTCTCTCTATCTTTTTTCTGTTTTGAAGTGTATTTATTTTACATTCATTCACTGATCATCATCACAGCATACAAAATGCAGTTTCCCATCTAAAATACACGGTGTAGTGGCTTAGTCATACATGTTGTCATCAACAAATAATTTCCACTTCTTGTTTATCATACATATATGTATCCATCCCTCCCATCTCTCACTCTCTGCCATTTCCCACCCTTCTCCCACACTATCTCTGGTCTCTACAGTTGCATCCATTCTTCCCCCCCCAAACACACACACTTTAAGGTTAACAAAATATCTTAATTGATCTAACTACTTTCAATAGCAAGTTCAGCTGATATATAAATAGCTGTAAACAAATATTTGACTTTAGGCATGAAACTGTGAGTAGAATGAATATACTATAAAATAGCACCTAGCTGAGGCTATATAGCTTACTGTGGTCATTAAATAGGTATTTTTAATTTTTTTATACATATATAAATTTAATTTCAAGAAAGGCAGTTTTAACTTTAATAAATCAAAATAAATAAAAAGTTAAGAGAATTTTGCTTAAGACTTAGAGCTAGAAAGCAAGTTAGGATTCTGTTCAAATAGTAGGTATGTGGATCTGTTGACAATTCAAGACAAAAATCCTTATCTTTGGTGTAGAAAGCATAGAAAAAGATTAGTATTGTTTTAGTCAAAAGTCATAAAATTTTATTACATC